>NC_067154.1:1656595-1980549 GCF_903995435.1 Acomys russatus | reverse complement strand
AAAGTGAGACAAAGTGGGGCTATTGATATCTAATAAAATAGCGAGTGAGACAAAAGTGAAGAGAATTGATTTGTCAATGAGAGCAAACAATTATAAGCAAATCTGCTCCTAATTGCAGAGACAGGCTCTTCCCTTCACAGCTAAACTTCATTAACAAGTTCGCCAGGACAATTCACTGAGAAAAATGGAAGTCTTTGCAAGAAATGTACTGAGAAAGCTGCCTACCTAACATCACAGTGAGGAAGGCATGGCATCGGGCAGGGAAGGTGAGGACGGGTTGTGAGATTGAATCTACACTTAAGAAACAGAAGAGTGAACAGGAAGTGACCAGGCCTCACAGTCAGCCTCCAGTGACTCACTTCCTGTAGCAAGGCTCCACTTCTAAAACGTCCACTTCCCAAACAGTGACACCAGCTGGCGACCAAGAGTTCAGATAAATTTGTCTATTGAGCACGTTTTGTATTTCATAAACATATATGACCTAATTTAAAAACTGAGCAAAGAATCTGAAAACAGATTTCTTAAAATAAAATATATAAATGACAAATCAATCAACAAGAAGAGACTCCACATTATTAATCACTAGGAAAATTCCACTAAAAATGTTAATGAAATGTCCCTTATTCATTTAAAATGAAGGTGTATAGAATATGTGAGGCCCTTGGTTCATTCCCGACACCAAAGAAGATAAAATATATAATAAAGAATATATGTGATACACTGGAGTTTACCCACAAGTAAAAATAAAATCTTTATTCTTTTCTGTCCTCTTTTCCTATTCCCAAATGCACTATCTCTTTTGACAAAACATCTGATGCCAGCCATATTTTTAAAGCTTCTTAATCCATATTCACATTTATGATTTATTTGAAATTATACTACATAACAGTAGTAATTGTATATGCTCCTAGAATCTAATTATTTTCTGAAAGTAGTTTATTTTGCCTCAAAAATATTTTGATATTTCATTTTAGAGATGCCCAGAATGTATTTCACTATAACAATACCATATTAGGCTCAACATATACATATACATATACATAAAAATATATATTAAAAAACACTTGATGTCTGAAAAAATTCCTTTTGTGTTTCTGTATGATACCAAATATGTAAATTGTGTCACTACATATACTCTTTTTTATTTCCAATAAGGTCAAAACAAATTATAGAGCTCAAATATTACAGAATCATATATCCCTTATAGGAACTTATTATCATGGTGCACATCTTTAATCCCAGCACTCAGCAGGCAGAGGCAGACAGATCTCTGAGTTTGAGGGCATCCTGGTATACAGAGCAAGACCCTGTCTAAAAACAAATAAGTGATTAAATAAGTAGGTAAATAATTTTAAAATATCAAAGCCTTACATGAGGGAATAAAACTGCATGGTGAAGTTTCAGGCCCCTTGAAGCTTATGTAGTTTAGTCACTCAGTAAATGAAAATTTCTTACTGTGTGCTACTGAGTGTGGCCTCTGCTCCTGTGTGGGTGTCTATGGCTAATGAACCATCGGGAATTGCAGAATATTGAAGCTGCCACTTACCAATTTGTCCAAATTCTCGGGACATTTTAAGAACATAAATACTAATTTTTTTTTGACATTTCAAGGCCATGTTTTTATAGTACAGCAAACCAAATTGCGGTGACAAGGAAGAGAAGGAGCTGAGGTGCAGTCTGGTTTGAGGAGAGGCGGTGGAGGATAGCCTCTCTGAGGCGGGCAGCAAGAGCAGGAGAAACACGGCCTCAAGTCGCAATCCACACCCACCCACATTCAAAGGGCCATGAACTTGACGGCGACCAGCGTCCTCACTGATCTGCACAAGGCTAGAAGGAAGCCTTAGATACCAGCGCACACTTCTAGATCTCTCTTCATTTGCATCTTTCCATGGGAATCTGCACACTGTCCAGAGCACCAGTACACGGGGAGTGGGTAGATGTCCACAGCTAATGCATGATTTGAATGCAAGACTCAAAAACCATCAAACACCAAGCACTAGACCCTAAAAACACAAGACCCATGGAATTGTGTGTTCCACCTAAAAGCATTAAAAACTGAAAGTTTTCAGAATACTTTACCATCCTACAACAACACATGGCTCCTGGCTTTCTAGAACTGGTGTTGGACTCTTGCTATCTGAAGAAATGTGATGACAATCATTGTATTGGCTCTGGCTTTGTACTTTCAAGGCCCTCACATCAGTCTTCATGGCCCCTGGCTGCATGTCCCCACTCCTAGCTCATGCACTGAGCTCTTACTTGGCTTTGCCTTTACCTCTCTTCCTCATAAAGTCTTAGTCCTTTAGGGAAACAAAACAAATTACTAAGGTTAACTCAAACCAAACAAAGGAAAACTCTTAAAATTAGAATTTTTCATAATCCCTTCAGAATCTTTTTGTTGTTGTTCGGAATCCTCCAAAATGTAACCTCCCCGATGCCCTAGGATAAATTCTCTTATAAAAAAAATAAATAGTTCTATTAAAGCACATATGCATCTGCTACTCTGACTCGGGTAAGTTCATTGCTGCATGTACAAAACCATACCTAAAACCTCCTATAAACAAGAAGCCAGTATATAATTTCAATGTAGGCAAAACTGCCACAGGCAAAGCACGGATGCGGGTCCATCGCTGTTTCACCACTAAACTGAAGTTCTGTGGCCATCACATACAGTAAGAGCCCAGCTGTTTGCTGCAATCTGGGGTTGGTATAACAAGGGCAAATAAGTCCAGGCATGTCATTTGTTACCTGGAAAGTTATTTGTAGAAAAAGTGAGCAAGTACAGAATTACATGAGACATGCAGAGCCCCGGGTGCCATTGAAATAAACATCTGTCAGTCACTGGCTGGCACAAGTTAAAAAAAAAAAAAAAAAACAAGCTGCATTTTACATCTCTCAGTATAATAAAGATCACATCACAGCCAACTTATTATCAAAGCTCAAAAACAAATAAATGTACAGTACCCTTGCCAAGGCCTTTTCTCTGCTTTTATTAGTGCTGACAATAGAGCCAGTGTTACAAGAAGCACGCTTGCTGGGCAATCCACACATGACGTGCTTTGTTCTCTGCCTGAACCTGCTCTGGCATGACTTGAGCACTAATACTATTTATTTTTGGTGTTAATATTAAACACTATTTGGCAGAAGTATGAGAATTCTGCAATCTTTAGTCAGACCCTGAAATGCTTGGAAGATTCTTCCAGAATGATAAGGGGGGGGGAAAAAAGCTCTAACATTTCTGGGCAAAGATTAAAAGACCCGAATGACTCATGGTTGACCTTGGTGGTTTCTATTGTTGAGAAAGTGGCTGGAGATAACTGAGACACACAGGTCTTGCTTAGAGATAGGTAGGTGAACGAATAGGGGTGTTGAGGTGATGATTTAGGAAATGCCTGTGGTATATTTACATCCCTCCTCAGATCCTGTTAGCAGCCACCATGGCTGAAGCTCTGGACTTGTTCCATGAGACCCCTTGAGGACACACAGACAAAGACCCTTCATGAATGGGTCACATTAGAGACAGATGAGACACCACTGAGGACAAGTGGAGCGCAATCCAGCTGGCGAAGGGTCTAATCTCATCTCAGACACTAGGGTGTGGCCCTGACTGTCTCTTTGCTTTGTTCTTGTGTCCCTCATCTCTGTCTCTAGTGGCTCTTCAGCCAAAGTTGGCAGTCGTCAGGAGGCTAACTGAAGAGTGTGCTGGGTTTCCCTGTGTGTGTGTGTGTGTGTGTGTGTGTGTGTGTGTGTGTGTGTGTGTGTATCTTCCTAGTTCCCAGATGACAGGTGATTAGTCTTAGACTGCTGTGGCCTTATTCAAATATATACCATGTTGCGGATAAAATTGCCTTCCAAATACATTTAGTTCTAAACACTTCTCCAAATAGTGAAATTAATGATCGCTCTGTAGCAAAACCTTTCTGCCTCACAGCTAATTCTTCATCCACGTCCCGAGTATTATTCCATTTGGAGTTAAGTAACTACTGCTATATTGTGACAATTAAGATCTGGAAAGAGGGAGTGTAGTATGGCCCAAAGAGTGTGACACTGACAAGGGCTGGCTTCCAAGCTAGCAGCTCCATTTCAGCCTGGGCCATGTCATAGAGGCAGTCCTGACATGGGCAGAAATCTGATCCAGGATTACGGCTTAGCTGATTAACAGCTCTATCCCCAAGATCTTGGGAAGGTAGCTTAAAAGAAACATTGTATATTCCTAATACTTGTAACAGAAAAAGCAGGGTCAAGATTCATCCGTGCAGGAATCTAGGAGTGGTTCCCAATACCCAACAGACAGATGGTTCAAAAGGGCCTCAGGGCCAGAGGCCAGGAGAGTCTGGCTGTCAGAACTGAGCCTGTCAGCCGAGTGTTTAGACACGTGAAGAAAGCTCCAAGATCATCTCTCTTCTGGGTTTGAGGGCTGCTAGTCCTTAGGAAATGCTTCTACTCCCCGTAACACTTTCCCCTTAGAAACAAGTCAGGACTGGAGCTGGCAGAAAGCCACCAAGGTCAAAGCAGTGGAGGCACATTGCGTTTGGGAAGAGTGTCTCTGATAGTAAAACAGTACCTCTGCAGATGGAGATGGACAGAGAGCTTAAGGTAGCACCTAGCTTGGCCATTGAGGAAAGGTTTCTCCACCTCTGGCTCACATTACAACAAGGCATGCCTAAAGAAGGGTTCCTACAGAATGGCAGGATGCGACAGTAGGACAGGAGGCACAGCAGCCACAAGACAGGAGACTCAAGGACACAGTGGGACAAAGCCCATGTCCCCATACCTTTGGGCTTGCCAGTGAACAGTTTTGAAAGAAGACAAAGACTCCTAATGTGAGGGAAGCAGGAGCAAGCCAGTTGAGTGCCACAAGTCCTCTTACCTTGGATCCTGGTCCACTGAGAGGCAGGTGAACGGCTCATGCTCCATCATCCTCACGCTCCATCATCCTCACGCTCCATCATCCTCACGCTCCATCATCCTCATGCTCCATCATCCTCGTCCAAGCTGCTCCCACCACCATGCCTTCCACACCACAATGGACTCTAGCCTCTCAAACTATGAACCAAAATCAGTCCTCTCCCCTTGTACTTGTCAGGCATTTGATCTCCATGACCAGAGAAAGGACTAACAGGACCAACTTTGTAATTTTGCTGAGTCATCACACCAAAGCTGCTGGTACAGATACGCTGGCATAACCCTTCTAACCTCTTCACCCGATTCACAGTCACTTAAAATTATAAAACAAGCAAGCACAGTGCTGTTTAATACGTTGAGTTGGTGGCATGGGCAGCAGTCTCGGTATAAATGTCATAGGGAATGCATGTTTGGAAATGTCATCATCCCATTTCTCTTCCAACTTCAGTTAATGCTTAGCCAACCTCTGATTGACACCTAGGGAAGCAATAGCACCTCTCTGTGTGTTTTCTTCTTCCTCTGAAAGAACTCCACTCCCAAGTGCTTCCCAACTACACTGATACTGTTTCAAACCATCAAACCACCGTAAACATGATTTTGAGACAAAGATGTCATTAAGCCATAAGACCAGAATATAAAACAGTGGAATGTGTTCAAGTGATATTTTATGTAAGGAAAAAAAAAAGCATTCAAGAAAAATTTAATACACCAGATGGGGAAGTATGCTTAACAGGTATACTCTTTGTTTCTGTATTTTTTCTTGGCATCCCAAAAATTGCAGGAGGATTGAGTAGAAACAAGGAAACACAGATTTTTATGGACTCAATGTCTCTATTAGGCTTGAAGTACCAGATAGAGAAGGCTGAGCATAGGGCTACACAGTTTAAAGGTTTTCTAGCTGCTTAATTTGCAACCTTAAAACCTGCCAGTGCCAATAAAGTCTTCAAATGTTCAAAGGACTCTGTCCCGAGAGCCACCAATGAGAAGACCGAAGGCTGGGATCCAGGTGGCATCTCTTCCTCCTGTGGAGCTGGTACTGAGCTCTTCGACAGCTGGTGCCCTGTGACCACGAATCCTAGGGTTGGGCTTGTTGGCAGACTGCAGCAGAATACTTAGCAGTTGTGTAAAGCTTTCCAGGGGTACAAGACGGCGAGCCTCAAAACTTAGTGCTTAAAATGAAACACCGTAAACAAGTACACTACGTTTTCATTCGTTCCCAAAATACTTTCTAATTTTCGGCTCTGCAGAGAAACCGGAGCGACATATCAGGACAGGCCCTATCGTTTGGAGAGTTCTATTTAAACTTTAAACAGGGAGTTAGTGACTCACTGTGGACTGAAGATGGGCAAATGTAGCTGGAGACAAACGTGTGCTTGCTGCTCAAGGTCTTACCCGTGAACGTTAAGCCAGAGCGTTGGAACCCAAAATAATCCTATGTGGGTACTAATAGCCAGAAAGGGATAGTATGAGCATTGAAATGAGGGAGGGTAATTAAAACTATTTATTCTGTAAATATTTGTGTGCAGTTCTCATAAAAAAAAAAAAAAAAAAAAAAGAGAGAGACCTTATAGGTAACCAAGCCAGGGCGTTTGTGAACAGCACAGGCATTTGGAGTGGCTCCCCTCATGGCATTTCCTTTACAAATTCACTCTGGCTTAAACTTCAACATCTCCTGTGTTTTAAAAAAACAAATGTTCAAGACAGTTCTTGAAGGTGTTGGATTAAATTCCAGCGCAGGTGTCCCACTATTTTCAATCTGCAGCCCCAGCTTCCAGTCTCCCAGTAGGCAAGAGAGGTTTTTTCTTTTTTCTTTTTGCATTGATCGGGACAATGTGTGGGATTTTAAAAGGTCCGTACCTCTGGTTCAGCTTGGGAACTGGGAGGCGAAGCATCTGGAAGTACCCTCGCGCCAGGCTTCTGATTGGAAATGAAGAAAAACTTCCAATAAAGATCAGAGGGTGAGTGGGGTGACGCTGAGGCTTAGCAGGTCTTCTAATTACCCATTTGGGGGAAGCAGAAGCACTGAGTGAGTGAATGGAGGTGTAGGGGGAGGGGCAGAGACATTGCGGAGGAGGAGGAAGAGGAGGAGGAGGAGGAGGAGGAGGAGGAGGAGGAGGAAATCTACAAGGCATTTGAAAAATTCTACAAGGCAGCATTTGAAAAAGAAAGGTACTGCCCCCTCTGAAGTTGCTCAAACTCAGCTGTGTGGCTTAGCTGTATTGATAGTTAGGGCTTCTGTGAGTATTTTATAGACATGATACCATAGTCCCAAGGTTTTACTAATCACCAATGACACAATTGCCAGGGAACTGAGGTCTAAGGTCTTGATATTAGCAGTAGACAGTGTCTTATATACAATAGGGAGAGAGTGGACTGTGTCGCAGTAAGGCCAAGGCACTTGACTTGAGTATTTTTGGTGGAGCACATCAAGACTTTTTAGCTTAGAGAGGCTCTCAGTCCTATAACCATATTTAAGAACTCCTCCTGCTGTTACAAATTCACACAAACACACGAGGCTTCTGAACTGCATTCTTGCGAAAAAAGAATCAAACCCCGTAGACATTCCAACAGTATCCACCTTCTTCCTGGACACTCTGAAGTTAGATTTTCACTGAGGCGCTCCAGGCAAAGGACAGCAGCTAGAAGAATGAGCCAGGAGGCCCACTCTGTAGCCCCCAAACTCCCTTCTGGGAGTGATGGATGCGCCTGTGCAGAGCAATGCTCAGCCAGATGCAGATGTCTGCCCATGAAAAGGCGGCTTACACTTGTGATCTGAGACTCAAAGTAGAGTTGCCAGGGCAGTCGTGATGGATGGGCGCTGAGGCTGTGAAGGCCTCCTGGTCACCCTGGGGAGAGGGACATGGGCTGTGTGTAAACCCCGGAGCTGTGCTATGGATGTCTGCTTAATTGTGACTCTTCTTTTCCTTTATCCCAAACACAGGTTCTGCTTTCTCCGTCTCATCTCCTCACCTTACTTCATCTTAGGCTGATGTAATTAGGAGCTTGAACAAGGGCAGATGCTACTGGTCTCTGGTAGGCAAGCGACTGAGATTCAGCCGTCTGCAAATTGCCAAACAGGATGCCTGAAGTTAATACAGACTTGGAACAGTAGGTGAAGTTACAGAAAAATTGCACGCTCTAAGAAAAATAGATATCCCGGCTCTTGCTTGAAAAGAGCCGGCAGCCGGTTTCTTGGCTTCTTTCTGTTTTCATGGATCCCAGCGCTGGAGAATGTGGGCATGCGTTTCATTAAACTGGACGTTCCGTGAATTCTTCGAGCGGAAAGGGACAGACAAAGTAGGACTTATAGACTGAGAGAGGCATGTAAGAGAAGTGGGAAGCTGTGATTAACGGCGTCTCTACTCAAAGGAGGCCCCGGAAGACAGACTCCAAATGCGGAGAGACTGCTTACACCTCGAGAAATTCCTCCCTTCAGATGGGTGGGGCTGTAGTAGCAGGCCCCCTTGCTGGGCTAGGCTGGGTGTGATGTGTGGCTCCACGTTACAATGATTTGACATCCTCCAGTCTGGTAATTGCA
This sequence comes from Acomys russatus, assembly GCF_903995435.1. Classification (NCBI taxonomy): domain Eukaryota; kingdom Metazoa; phylum Chordata; class Mammalia; order Rodentia; family Muridae; genus Acomys; species Acomys russatus. Next base: position 1,972,106 of record NC_067154.1, on the reverse strand, counting down.
CCACCAGCTAAACTTGCTGTTAGGACTCATAAAAATACACAGTGAAAAGTCACTGTTAACTAGCTAAGCAGAATCGATAAGAATAATACTTCTCGTTCCTCTAAGTTCACACAAAGCACAGGGAAGTGCTATACATAAGTCACATGTGTTTAAAACAAATGTGATTAAAAAAAAAAAAAAGCCAGATGTGGTGAGTCACGGAGCATCCTAGTTAAGGGAACAACACGTTTGTAATACAGAAGTCATTATTTTTGATGGACACACATATCCTCCACTTCATGAAAATATTACAAAGGGTGAAAATAACTGGATTGAGTGTGCAACTTCAGAATAAAATCATTGTATTGCTTAGGAGAAGCAAAGTAGAATGATCATAATTCCTGTTAAAAATGGAAACGTTGACTGATATGTAGACTCGGCTTCCTCATGGGCGGGGCAGGGGGTTGGGGTTGGGTTGTAGAATTTGGTTTACATATGTCTCTGGTACCTTCTTACAGACAGTTTATGGGTTTAATTTCTGTGTGTACAGTTTCTAAATATTTTCATATACTTTACATACTTCCTTAATGTGTCTACAAATTGTCACACTCTTCAAGTAAGAATACTTCAAAGTTAGGTGAGGAGTACATTTATTGGCAGATCATCTAAAAAGTGTCACCAAACTCTGTAGCCAAGATGTAGAATGTTTAGTGCCACATTTGAAACCAAAATTGGGCCTCACAAGATGACTCAGTGGGTAACAGAGCTTGCTGCCAATCAGAGTTCAGTCCTCGAGACGCACCTGGTGAGAGGAGAGGAGTGATTTCTCCACATATGTGATACACTATGCAAACTCACACACACAAACACACACACACACATACACAAATATATACATACACACACACATACACACACACATAATTTGTAAAGTCAAAATTGATGAAAATGAAAATGATGAAAGAAAGACCAGTTTTAAATAAAGATGAGGATCCTGTGAGCAGCCCCAGATGTCTGATGCAATAAGTTGTTCCACAGAGCAATGGGCTATGCACTTCTAAAAGCTAAACAGAAGGATTTTATATAGTCTAACCATAAAAATCAAGGTATGTTGGTGGAGAGGAGGATGCTTGATTGAGTTTTAATATCATGCCATGTGTATATGCATCAAAATGTCACATGGCACCCCTTAGGTGTGTAAAATGCTTATGACTTTGATATATCCATTTAAAAAAATTTAATATGAAAAGAAAATAATTGAGGACCCGTGAATCTGGAGTGAATTCCTTAATGAGCACGTCGCACATATGTGTGCATTCCCCAATTCTCCACTTATAGGCAAGGGACTGTGATGGCTTTTCTGTGTTTAGAAGGGGACACTGGGGAGGGTGGTAATGACTCTGGCAGGTGCCTTGCTGATTGTCAACACTTGCTGTCACTTTTATAACGCATCTCATAACTTCTGCTCATTAAACACTCAAAATCTACATATGTTCATGGGTATGACTTGGTTCTTATAATTGGCCTTAAAGAAAAAAAAAAGGATCCATTACTCCTGAAAGCCTCAGCCCTCTTCTCTCACAGAAGCAGGAAGCAGGAAAGGAATTTACAAATATCAAGAATGTATTTAAGAAAAAGGAAATCCCCAAAGTTCACTTTACTGGTACTATTTCCCAGTCTCTCTGTTGCAACCAGCAACAAAGGAGTTAAGGGAAGCAACCAGCCAGAGAAAAGCATTATGGGAAACAGGCCAGTATTGATATGGACCCCACCCTGACAGGTGCTGAGGACTACACAGGACCGTGAAGGTGGAATGGTGTGTTTTCTTTGTTTCAACGCTTTCCAGGTGTTCTTCAGTCGCGAACAGCCTCGGGTCTATTGGACCTACAGTACCACTCGCTCATCTCAGCAGGACCTGGGCCTGGAAATAGATGACTTTCAGAATGATTTCCTTCCGAACCAGGGTGTCTGGGCAATGCTAGTCCATTCAAAGAGCTCCTCATGCTCAGAAATGTCTGCACAATTTTTCATCCAATGATAAGGCCTTAAGCATCAGAAGGCTTTGCCTAACAGTTCTCAGAGGCTTCAATTTCACAGACGTTTACAAGGGACCTGTGGAGCTGTAAGCAAGGCAGATGGTTCAGTCAACTGTAGGGCGCTAAAGAAGGATTCCAGTGAGGTAAAAACCAAATAAAGTCGTGGCAACTTCCAAAGCACAGACAGCCTTGGCTGGCCACTGATACCCACAGGGTGTCTTCTCTCTTCCTGTGTTTCTAGGGTCTGTGGCTGGTCCCTGGCTTTGGCAGAAAGCCTATGGAATGAGCTCCAAAAACCCTTGCTCAGACAAAGGATCATTTTTCGAATACCAAATATGATTGAAACATTTGGAACACCTGTAGCCATAGGCAGTGGTAAGCAGGAAGGCGCCTTCTGTACTTGGGAGGCAGCCGGAGAAAGGCACTGAAGAGGATCAGAGTCTCACCCGGGAGACTCCTTTTCACAGAGTCATGTTAAGGTCAGGAGGTAACTGAACATGCCATAGCTGGCTAAGTCCACTCTATATCTGAACAGGGAAGCTAATAACTCCATGGCTATATTTGGGGGGTGGGGTGGGGTAAAGTTAGCTCTTGGTGGCCATGGAAGTGTACACATTGGGGTAGGCAGGTCGAACTCTAGTGATGGCCAGGAAATCAGTTACTGGCCCTCACAGTGGCCTATGCGCTGGCCAAGAATTTCAGGTGTGTAGCGAGTTTTTGCAGTTATGGCTTCAGAGTTCAAATTGTACTGTATGCCTGACCTCAAGCCAGTTGCTTGTAACTCCTTGAATATTTTTTTCTTGCTTTCTTTAAAATACAAACTTGTCAGATTTTTGTCTGAATATAACCAGGGAAGCATAAAATTAGGTTTGAAATTGCATAAGCCATCCTTTTGTTATTGAGAAGTAGCCCTATTGGACTGAATGACTTGAAGTTCCTTAAAAGAGACTATGTATCTCATTTGTTTTATTGCCATAGTTCTAACAACCGTTGCTATGGAAACAGAAACACTCATATAATGCCTCTTATAAGTGACAAGTAAGAAGGAAGGGATTACTTCACATATTTAAAGTGTTTTATTTTTCTTTGTAAGCAAAATATTCAAACTCATGAAAAAGTGCTCTTTCCATTTATAATATTAGTGATTTTAAAGATAAAATCTTATGTGCATGAGTCCATAATTAATTTTGAATCTTATTTATACATTGCAAGGACATGCATGGCACAAACTTTTAAAAACAAATATCCAACAACTTAAAATTCCTTTACTTTTCTTCTCCGTAGATAACACTCAGTGAAAAAAATCCATGTTTACCACATTTTCAAATATCAATTAAAATGATCCAAAATAGGAAAAAAAAATACCAACTTAATTTAAGGTATGGTTTGGCGGCATACACCTTCAATCCCAGCCCTGGGGAGGAAGAGGCAGGAAGATCTCGGTGAGGTTAGGCCTGCCTGGTCTACATAGTTAGACCTTGTCTCAATCAACAACAAAACCAAAACCAAAATCAATACCAAACAAAAACCCAATCAAACATCCCCCCCCCCCCAAAAAGAGAAAAATAGGGTTGGGGGGATGAGAACCTGCACTCTCTTCAGTGCTGGCAAATAAAACTGTGGAAAACCATTTTACAATTATGGAAAATTAGGATGATTTATGCACCAGTTTATCCAATGTCTATATTTCTATAAGAGGTACAAGCCCAGTTATTCTAAATACATTAAAAGCCTGTGAAGAAACACGCAAAGTATTTCCTACTGCTCTTCCTGGGTGACAAAATCATACAGGACATGTCTCTTTCTTGTGATTGTAAACATAACAACAAAAGCAAAGTTCTAAAAGCAAAACGAAAACAGAAACCCAAGCCCCCCAAGCTCTGCCTCACTAAAGAGAAACAAAGTGACTTTTATGTAGGACATGTGAGAAGCAGATTACAAGACTGCTCTTATTTTACCTTTCTTCCTGAAATGCTGACAACCAACTTCACACTATTTCAGATGCTTGTTTAAACTGTGAAAACACAACTAGGATTTCATCAAACTGAGTTTAAAAGTCTCCTCCCGTTTTATTGGCCAGCAGAATACGCGTCACAGCAGCGGTGGAAAGAATTGATCGGACAAGCTCCCTGTGTGCACGCGCAGGGAGCAGTGTGGGTTGTATCTCTGGAGGCGCTGAATACAGCGGGTATGAGAACCCAGGGAAGACTGTTTCCAGTTGTTCGAAGACTTGTTTACAGATTAAACAGAGGAGACAGCCTTAGCACTGTTTTTCTTTTTGAAAACTTTCCCGTTTAAAAGTTTGGCTTGCTTCTGTATTTCTCATGGAAGACTGTTGTCATTTCAATTGGTCTGCGGGGCTCCAAGAAGGAGCCCAGTCCTGATCAATGGTCTCCCAATAGCTACCAGGCCATTCTAAGGATGCAGAACCCCAGTGTACCACAGTACACTCTTCTAAGCAACACCCAGGAAAGGTTCCCCTAAACTCAAAGGTGCAACAGAAATTCTGCACGGACCTGATGCTCTCTGTACAGCGTATACAAACAGCTTTAGCAACAAGTCCTGCCATCTCATTTGAATTGTAAGCCCCGAGCCTCTCCATCACTCGGCAGATGTGTACCGTGTCTTTTGCGGGTAATGAGAAGGTGGGAACAGGCAACACAACATCCTAACAAGAAGGGTGCTCATAAATATGCATGTGATCACCCAGCACTTGTTACCTGAAAGCCCTGCTATCTGCTCTGTCCCCTGCACCTCTCTCCATTACAGACTCCAAGTCCCCTCCAGGGCCTGCTACACACCGCGCTTGTGCTGATGATGCAGCAAAGCTTTAAAGCCCACACAATAGTCATCTCCCAACCTCGCTTTGAATTAAGCCTTTGACATGTGGTATGTTTTAAGACAGATCTTCGAAGTTTATATTGTATACGTAGAATTAGCTTAAAGATCTGGAGTGGGATTTGCTAACACCCAAATTTATGTGTTGATCCTTATTTTTAGTAGCTGTTAAACCTGCCCCATAGTTGGAATCTAATTTAGCCCCTTTCTGCATAAAGACGTGCCAGGTGCTAGGGGAGGAGTCGTGGGAGCCAGAGCCAATTTTATGCTTTTTTTTTTTTTTTTTTTTTTTTTTGCACAGTTTTCCTTACCTCCTGTATGTTAAATTGGACCTTAGCAAGGTAAAGACAGCCATGGACGCATTATTGAATGCTTGTTGGACACCCACTAGGTGATGTTTTAGGTGCCAGGGCATAGTGGGGAACCAGATAGTAGGGGGCATGTTTACAAGAGTAAGCCAATACAACAGATTAGAAATTTGGTCTCTATTTCTGTAAGCTGTGCTGAGATTTAAAGGAGGGTGGTATGAGCCAGCAACTGGCCACCATAGGTGGGAAACATCTCTTAGTTGAGGGGGGTAGACACGTATTAGTTACTTTTCTGTTACTGAGATTAAAAAAAAAAAAAGCAAAAAAACAAAAAAATAAAACAAAAACCATGACCATGGCAATTTATAGGAGAGTTTTAAGGCTTATGCTACCAGAGGGGAAAGAGTCCACCAACATGGGAAAGCATGGCAGCTGCAGGAAGCTGAGGGTTTACCACCACCACCACCACCCCACGCAACTCTGCCCCCGAGCCCATCTCCCACCCCCTTCCCCCTATAACGCCATCCCTCTCAATTGAGTTTTCCTCTTTCCAGATAACTCTAGCTTGTATCAAGGTGACATAAGAACTACCCAACACAAGGAGGAGTTGGCCCAAAGTCTGTAAGATGAGAAAGCATCCTGAGACAAGAGACAAAGGCCCAAGCAACTGGATGAAGACACACTCAGAGCCAAGGAGCATCCTCTTTCCCACACTAGCTGACCACTGTACTTTGTGAAGTACAGTCGCTCTACGATGCCATTTCCCTATCTTGAGGTTGGTAATATTTACTGCAAAACCTTCAGGTTCAATGACGTAAACCATGGGAAAGGGTGTCATATAGTTCCTTATTTTTTCACTAGAGTCCATCGGCTTAAGTTGAATGTGTTTTTTTTGTTGTGGCAGTAAAATGTTTTCTAGCACCTGCCAAGCTAGTGATTCTGACATCCTAACATGAGGGGGGAAGTGTATTCAGAGAGGAGCATGGAACTCTGAACCTGTGGCTAGCACAAAGAGAAGCAGACACTCAGAGATGCACCTGCTGGACCTGGGACAATGGAAATGGGTGACTACAGTTCTTTCATCCGTGTAAGTGCTTTATGTAACAATGAGAGGATTTGTGTGCAAAGGTGAAAGAGACAGACATTTGTCAGGTTTACAAACTGCCCTTCAGCAGAATAGCCCCATTCCCTCATCTTTGTAATTATCTATAGCGTGCACATGCCAATACATTCACTTTTGAAAACTTGATTTTTGCACAAGTTTTTACATGAATAGATGTAAATATAAATTGACTGTTTCCAAATTTCAATTGTTCTCTTTGGCTAAAGAGAGGCCAATACTCACACAGCTTAGGTTCTCTTTCCCTCTCTTTCTTCCATTTTCTGTTTTGTTTTGTATTTTAGCCTCCCACGATTCTATGTGTTCACAAAAAGAATTTTCCATTAGGACAAAGGGCACCAAACATCTAGGTCTAGTCTGGTGTGGTGAGCTCTCATAGAGACGGACACCAGGCTGTTGAGGTTTTGTCATCACATACCTTGGCACATGTGCCCCGTGTGTCTGTGTGTGTGTGTGTGTGTGTGTGTGTGTGTGTGTGTGTGTGTGTTTTAAGAGGAAGAAGAAAAAGAGACTGAGAGACAGAATCTTTTTATATAGCCCTGGCTGGCCTAGAACTCACTACATAGTGTGTAGTGATGTTGCTAATCTGGCCCAAATTAGCAGAGATTTTCCTCTGTCACAGTTCCTCAGCACTGGGGTTACAGGTATGAGCCTCCACTCCCAGCTTGCCATCGTGTGTTTTTGTGTGAGACTCTGGTCTGACCAGAGAAAGCTCCTCTACCCTGTTGCTACTCTGAAAGCAACAGAAGCAGGCCACTTGTTTAAAGTTAGTGTGTTTGTGTGTATGTGTGTATCCCAGGTTATATGTAAAGGTCAGAGGACCATTTGGGAGAGTCGGTTCTCTCTTTCTACCACATGGACCTCCATTCCGGCGATTGGTCCCCTGGCTTGGCTGTGAAAGCTGTCTTTACTGTCTAAACCATTTTGCCTATCCCCAGTGGCCCAGAAGCATGCCATTTCCTGGCCACAGACCGCCTGGCTGGAGGGGTGAGGTGTGAAGACCCAACAGATAGTTTGCAGCACTCTTGGGGTTTGATCAGAAGCTACAGAAATCCACACATCTTCCTGCATACGGTGTCTTCTTCCTCTCAAGACTTCTGGCTGTCTCGTTTGTAAAACACCCCAAGCTGGGCCACTGATTGTGGCTTGTATGGATTAGCTCTGAATCCTTCGTTTATTATGTGACATAACGCTCATAGGCAGGTATCTCTGACACTGGCCACCTGACACTTTTTTTTCCTATGTTTATTTCAAACACAAGGGAAAAACACTCAAAATGTTTGGGTATTATACTGCAGCACTGTTCTTAATGTAAAAATGAAAATTTTACTAAGAGACTTCTAAAACAGTTTTTAATTTGATTTTACATATTTCAGAATACTTTTTCTCTAAAAAACATCTGATTTTTGCCTCCTTTCTGATACATTGGTTTTGCACAAATGATGCCTAAAATTATGGCAGTAAACAATGCTTATTTATTGACTTACTACTTAATGCATTTATAATGAGATATATATCATATTAAAAGTCTTTGCTGGGTCTTCTAATGTTAGAAATGTGAAGATTCCTCTTCTAGTTTAATTATAAAATTTATTTTAAGAAACCAATAGTTTAATATCTTACAAATATTCATCTTTTATACCTTAGAAGAAAGCATATTGGATCTGTAAGAATCACAAGAAATATGTGAAAACATCACACATTTTGTTACAAATTTAGACACAGGGAGGGAAAAAACCCATATTTATATCTAGTCAATTGCAGTGTGAGAAGAGTGATGGAATTCAATGCACAGTTTTCCTCACACGTCCATATGCCCACAAATACAGTTTCCTTTACCAACATGTTAATGTTGGCATGTGACTTGCTTTATTTATTTATTAATTTATTATAATTTATTCACATTGCATTCAGATTGTTATCCCCTCTATTCTATGTTCGGGTTCCCACCCTCCCTCCCTCTTCTACCCTATTCCCCTCCCCTAGACCTCTGATTTGGGAGGGGGGGACTTCCTCCCCCACCATCTGACCACAGCCTATCGGGTCTCCTCAGGAAACCCTGCATCCTCTGCAAGGCCACCTTGCCAAGGGGAAGTGATCTATCTCAGGCACCAGAGTTCATGTCAGAGACAGTCACCCCCCGCACTCCCTAACTCTGGAGAATGAGCTGCCCATCGCTGTATCTGAACAGGGGGTCTAGGTTCGCTGCTTGGGTTGTCTGTGGTTTGTGCAGGCACCCCTGGCTCCAGATCCATACGCCTTGATGGTCTCCTTTCTGGATTCTTCCATCCCACACCCTCTTCCATACAACTCCCAGTGCTCTGCCCAGAGTCCAGCTGCAAATCCCAGCATCTGTCCTGATCCATCCCCCACTGGGCAGAGTCTCTCATAGGACATCTATGTTGGGCTAATATCCACTTATAAGTGAGTATATACCACGTGTGTCTTTCTGGGTCTGGGTTACCTCACTCAGGATGATCTTTTCTAGTTCCATCCACTTGCCTGCAAATTTCAAGATTTCCTTGTTTTTAATAGCTGAGTAGTATTCCATTGTGTGTAGTTACTTGCTTTTTTCACTTAAGAATTTATTATGACACTATTGCATGTGTCTGCTGTACTTTTTCAGGGCTGCATGGTCAAATATTATAACTTAGTATTTATTTTATCAGTCATTTAAATGAGTTCCTCATTAGTTGTTTGCCTCCATGAATAACATTGCTTGGACATGTGTATGATCATGCATTTGCATATGTACAAACAAGATTGGATACTTCTTCATAATCACTGTCAAAAAAAATCTTTGCCCCACATACTGACGCTAATATCAGGTTTATTCACACAAGCTAGATATCACAACCATTTTGTTTGTTTTGGCAACATTGCTAAATCTGGCACCCAGCTTTTAAAATTTGTTAATCTATGTCTGTTTAATTATAAATAATACCTCAGTGCCCCATTCTTTTACAAATTTGTGGGTTCATTGCTGACTGATCCTTTCTACAGTCTCAAGGACTTGACCTGACAGAGGTGGTGAGAGAATGAAGAAAGGACACACTCGCACACACACACGCACACCCATGCATGCATACACCAACAAACACATGTACATAAAAAAGGTGGGATCAGGTGGTCTGGGATCCTGGAGACATAACTATAAATGTTTATTACATAAAGTAGAGCAGGGAGGTGGGGCTATTGCACACAGATAAAGAGGCAGGGTGTAGTGTATACAGGTAAACAGGAAGGCAGGTATAGCTAAGCTTACTTGAAGTAGTCTCTTTAAGGACCAGTCTTCAGGCCATAAACATATGACAGGGGAGCCATGCTGGACACTTTCTATGCACACTATCAGCATCTGCACACAGACCCCCAGGAAAACTTTGCATCCTCTGAGCCTCACCCTGGGGATACGCTTTGCTATGTCCAGGGGCCGAATGCTGTGTCAAACACACATTCGTTCGGGACATCACTCAGTCATGGCTTCCTCTGCCGCAGTTCACACCGCATCTCCTTGTTTCTACTGAGCTATCTTTCCCACCGGTTTTTAGTTATAAACTGTACCTATAAACCATATGAGCATTCAATGTTGTTCAGAGTGTCTTTTGAGTTTTAATATTACTTATGATAGTTTCTCCTGACTTCCGGCTTTTACTTTTTATGCTGAACATATCTTCTTTACCTTAAAGCCATAGCCAATACCATGAGCATATTATCCCATGAGCATATGTTATTACCCCACAAACATATTATCTCTGTGATGTTTGTAAAATCAAAAAGATCAAATTCCATTCGAAGCACTGGAATCAGAGACCCTGAGAAACTCTAAACATTATTAGTTTACACTGGTTTAGAAGCTGTGTCCCTTCACATGACCATAGTCTCTCAGGTGGACACCACAAAGAAGTGTCCATTGGAGATGCTCTCTAGGCAGGGCTTGCATTGCTGTGTTGTTCCTATAGGGTGGAAAGGTGATCTGATTGGCTAGAGCCCCTGGAGGTGAGGACTGGTAACTACTGACAGGGGTTTGTTCTAAGGTCAGGAACGGACCCTTTTTCACACTGGACTCATAGGTTGTTGCCTCTCGGTCATCCATGGTGCTCTTTATCCTTCCTAACCATGCTCAAAAGTTATCATTTTAGAGCCCAATAACCCAGTGATGACGTAACAACCGACTTCATGTAAGAAGACAGAAATGCCTTTTTTCTAAAGAGTTTGAAGAGAGGAGTCACACTCCTCGCATCTGCCAGGAACGTTAGAACCACAATTGCTAGTTAAACTGGATGGGAGAGTAGCCTTGTTAACTGTGTTTTTGTTTTTGGTGAACTTTCTCTCTCTGATGACTCATAGGTGCCATCAAATAACGTGAACCATATATCAAATAATGTGGCCCATAAACTTTAGTTTTGTCCTTGTATGTGTGCCTTGATCCTTGGCAATTGCTCAGCACCATACCTATCTGTTGTTTACCACCATAGTGGCTGTTACCGAGCTTGCCAAGCTGCAGAGTCTAGAGTCAGTTTGGAGGTCAGCTGCCAAAGTCAGCACCCTCATCACTACTCTGGGGAATCTCTTTGGTGTTGCTCTTCGACCCCTGTTGTCTGAAAAAAAAATCTCCAGATGATTGTTGTCCAAGGAGCCTTCGGCTGCTCTTGCTGCAAGTGGTTTGGAGTAGAAGGTTTTAAGGTCTTCAAGTGTTATTTGGAACTCGCTTATTCTACAACTGATGGGATTCAAGAGCCATCTGCAACCTGCCTAACGTTCTGCCTTCTGAACGTTACGGTACACCATGTGCAGATGGTTCAAAGTTGCCCTGTCTTCTGTTTTCTTCCCTATACATATGCGTATCTGTGTAAGCATGTGCGTGCAAGTATATATAGCTGCGTAGTTGTCACTGCAAACATATAGACCTCCTTTGTAGTCATACCAACCTCAGTCTGAGCAGGCTGAAAAGATTATGCATCTTCTAGCTTTTCTAAATCCGATCTTACCATCACAGCATTGATTTTTAACATATCTTAGAAGTTATAGAGTCTGTTCAAAGATAGGCATTTAACAGGTGTGGTAGTGCACACCTTTAATCCCAGCATTCATTCAGAGACAGAGGCAGATGGATCTCTGAGCTTGAGGCCAACTTGGTCTACATAGTAAGTTCCAGGACAGCCAGAGACACACAGAAAAGTCAGGCATCTTATTTTAGTAGCTCCAACAGGAAATTAAGGTTCAGTGCTTAAATTAAAATAATTTAAATAATGTTTTTAACCTAAACCAAATACTGTACTAGCCACAAATCCATCTTATTTTAGCAATCTACCTTAGTTCTTACTTATTTTACAAAGAGAAATCTAAGGGTCAGATAGCTAAAGCTGTGAAACCAAGTAAGTGAGAAGGCACCAGACTCCACAACCATGGTCCCACAGCTGCTGTCTACTTGATGGAGATAAGAGAGAGTTAACAGCACAGTGGCCAGTGGCCACTATTGTGCTTGGTGACCACATGAAATCTGAAAGTCCAAGGAAAAGTGAAACAGGCAAGAGTTAAGAACAATGAATGTGTTAACGCATTTTCCATCACCAGGCAGGTGAGTCAGGAGAGCTCTCAACAGCAGGAAATATTCTTGGGAAGGTGCAGGAAGCAGGAGTCTAGGGCTTCAAGATGAATCGCTGTGAGTAGGTTCACTGTGTCAGAACCTCCATTTAGAATCTAGCAGGCATTTGGAGGACAGTGACAGAGCCTGTGGGATCTATGGCCAACTTAAGCTGTTTGTGCTGCTGTTCACGGTCAAGGGCCAACCCTTGTTTGGATACAAGGAAAACATTGCGGTCTAGCAGGTAAACAATCAGAACTGGGACCCTGCTGGTGGGAGCAGGTGGGCATGGGCAGTTGATACAAACAGGAGCAGGAAAGGGCCTCTCCCCATCTTAGTGACAACACAAGAGTTGTTTGTTTAGCAGCAGAGTTTACAGTCCTTTTACCTTAGCATTACAGTTTGCTACACTCTCTCTACAAACAAGAAAACCTGGGCTCAGAGAGATTAAGCCACCCTTGTCCCAAAGCACACATCTAGCCATGGTGGTGTTGAGATGAAAAAAAAAAAAAAAAAAACCCAAGATCTTGAAACCATTTTTTCAATTGTTTCACCCTATGGGATTCTTTCTAATTTTTGAATTTCGTGTCTATGTGCTGTATTTATATCATTCTTCCTCTTTCCCATACTTCCCCTGTCTCCTTGATACACAATGTCACTCAAATTCATGACATGTTTCTTTAATTACTATTGTCTCTCTCTCACACACACACACACACACACACACATGAATATATATCCTATTAAATCCATTTGGTGTTGCTCATATGTGTATGCTTTTAGGGTTGACTACATGGTGCTGGATAACCACTAAAGGGCTCATGCCTCAGTAAGGCTGACTCTTCTGCTCTCAGCAGCCATTAATAGCTGTATCTCTTCATCTAGGGATGGGGTTTTGTGAGATTTCCCCCATCGGGGTTGATGTGTCATCCATTGTTGGCACTGTCCCCACCAAGATAAGCATGGATCTCACTCTTCATCAAAGAAGCTTCTCGCAGCAGTGGAGAATATAATAGAAAGCCACAACTGGTCAAAACACAGAGACTCACTGGCTCTGGTGTTCCCAGCCCCACATGGTACATCTACAATACAGTGCCTATATCTAAAGCTGAGGTAACATCACAGAAGAAAGTGAGGGAAGACCTCAGGGGATCAAAGAACCAGGATTCTGCTGCCATTGTATCTTCTCTGTATGACAGGGAAGGGGCACCCACGGACTCTCAACAATATGGTTGCCTGCTAGGAAACATTTTAAGATGGGACTTCATCATATACACCTAGAATGATCTCTGATTCAAGGTGGGGAGAACCCAAGGAAAGATAATTTCTCTTCCCTTCCATGTTGAGAGAATGAATGCATCAGACAAATGGAGATCCAAAGCACCTTCTCCACAGAGAAACACTAGAGTCCATGGTCCTGAGTATGTGAATTGCCTGAGCTCCTCTGAAATAAATTTGCCTGCCCCATCCCAGCTCTGAATAGTCATAACTTCCCATTAAAAGAGACTGCAGAGGGAGGGAAAACAACAGTTGAGTCAATTTGTTAAGCCATTTGGGGTAAGTAGGAAGAGAGAAGCCAGCAGTCCACAGCTGGATGCCTCTCCGGAGAAACACAAGGAGAAGAGAATGCGGGTTCTCCCTCCGTAAGAGCTCCTGGCCTTGCATCGTCAGATGCCATCTGCTGGCACATCATGGTTAGATGGCAGCTCCTGTCACCTACTGACCACCAGTCTCAAGTCTCAACTTTCTTGATTTTATTCTTTTTTTTATTCTTTCATTTAAAGTTCCACCTTTTCTTGCCTACTCTTTTTGTCTTGAAGTTTCATTACCTTACAGTTCTCTTCACAAAATCAGGAATAAAAACAAAGAACAACCAGGAAGTCATTGATAATAGGTCCCATTCTTTATTACATAGGCAAAGTCCCATGACCAATGACTTGAAGCTGAGAAGCCATAAGAAAATTAACCACTCTTTTGTCTTACAGTTATCAGGAATGTTTTGCTTTTGAAATCTGAGTAACTTTCATAGTCATCTTGGGAATTTATCATTATAAGACCATCTTTACAATAAAAAAGAGCCTGGCCAACGGCTAGTTAGGAGATCTGGGAGACCTGTAGGGTAAATAATCCAGTGAGTCCCCAGTCTGTGGTCTATAATCAAGTTGCCCCAAGTTGGCAGAATGTAGGAAGGGGGTCTACAGCATATGATTTCTTATGCTCCATGCATCCATGCCCCATAAACACGCCACTGTTCCCCTATTGCCACACGTCCATTTCTTTGGATCCCCACATCCAAGGCTACACTGGCCCACATGCAGTCTTTTCCTTATTTCATATGGTGATTCTGATATCCATGACTGCTCCTTACCGGTTGGTGTCAGCTTTACTATCTTGAGGCTGTCTCTGTCTTTCTGTGTTTACTTGAAAGCATCCAGAACACTTCTGTACTCCAGGCTCAAACTGATGCCCTCCATAACACAGGAGCTCTTTGAGACAATTGCTAACAGCTCCCCAGGGAGCTTTCCAGCTGGTGCTGGTGCTCAGGAGAACTGGCTAGGAATAGAGACCACATGTGCCTCTGACTGCTCACCATCATATGACACTCTTCCTCGAGTTCATAAAAACAAACAAACAAACAACAACAACAACAACAACAAAAACCCATCGAAACCTTAACTTTCCAAAATTTCTAAATTTGCAGCATCTTCTTTTCCTCTAATTTTTCTAGAATGTTTCTTCAACATTCTGGTCATATGGCAAAAAATGAAAGGAATCCTACTTGTGATTTCCTTGTGCCTCCCACTCATATGAGCTAACAAGGCTGAGTGGGAACATTGGAGACAGTTTTCAGGAGCTTAGGGAGAAACAGTCTCCATTTCTAACACTTCCAAGAAATGTCAGCATGTTTGCTAAGAACAGTGCATTCTAATAAAGCATCGAAACACAAATTTCTTTTGTTTTTAGGTAGTTATATTGAAATCATACTCCTGACCTAATGCACATAGATGTATATTTTATTATAAATAGCCAAGCTGATTTGAATTAATATAAGGAAGGTGAAAGTAACTGTTTTTATTTATAAGTAAAACCTTTACAAACGCATTTCCTATACAGTTTTACCTACACTCAAGCAGAGATCATTTGAAACCATTGATTTCGAATAAGAACAACATTCCATAGTTTTAGCCTCTGGGCCGTTCAGGAGCACAGCTTAAGCAGTTAGAGAGCAGCCCCCTTGTTGAACCGAGAGACATTAATGGTTGGAAAATTCCATTTCACATTAACCAGCTCACGTTTGTATGTTGACCTTAAGAATAGTTCAGAGTTCAGTCTCCCAAGTACAAAGTAAGGCAGGCCTATCACTCCTGATGCTGTCACAGCTGGAGTCATGGCCACTGTGAGTCTTCTTCAGTCCTGCCTCAGTAGCCCAGCTGTATTCAATATTCCTACACGTGGCAGTTACAATTTCTAGATCCCATGTACTTGTTTATAAACAGCTCTTTGATTGGGCTGATGTGTGAGACCCTTTCTGGGGAGACATGACATGACCCCTCACCCCAGGCAAGGAACCCACAACAGAACAAAGTAACAATGGCACCAAAGTCCAAGTTTGTCAACTAGAGCATTTTCATTGGAGTTAGAGGAGTGAAGGATTACTTACAGGAGGGGCTAAAACTCAAAGTTGCATCACTAAAAGCCCATCCCAACATAGGTGACAAGCCCTGAAAGCAGTGTCCCTGGGGTTTTCCGTGTGGCTTCCAGGCAGCTCAGGTCAAAAACTCTCTTCTCTGCAGTGCAACCAGTCAGGGTCTCCTCCCAGCTCCTTCCCTGCAGAGGGGCACTCACAAATCTAGGTAGGTTTCCACTTTCTGAGACCTGTGAATCTTAATTCCTGAGTCTCCTGAGATCCCTTTGCTCTTTGCTTGGAGGACAGTGCCCTAACTTGCTCTTTTATTGCTGCAATAAAACACTGAGGAAAACCAAACCTAGGGGTTGGGGTGCAAGGACAGGCTTGGCTTATGCTGCTATGTCACAGAGGGTCACTGAGGGATGCCAGGACAGGAATTCAAACAGGAACTTATAGGCAGGAACTGAAGCACAGAACATGGCAGAATGCTGCTTACTGGCCCGAGTCCCTTCATTCATTCAACTACCTTTTCTATACAGCTCAGGCCCAACTGCCTAAAGATAATACTACCCACAATGGCCTGGGCCCCCTCCCACATCAATTAGTAACTTGAAAAAGCACGCTAGACATGACTACAGACCAATCTAATCTGGGCAATTCTTTAGATGAGTTTCCCTTTTCCATGTTGACTTGAGTTTGTGTCAAGATGATAAAAACAAACCAGTACAACTTACTCCTTGTTGACTTGACACACAAACACAACATGATTAAACTGTAGCCTCTCTTGTTTGTCCCCAATACTCATGTTAATATCACCGTATGAAACACCATTTAATCTGGAAAGTTCCATAGTCTTTTAAAAATGTCAACACTGAAAGTTCAAGGTCTCTTTTTTAAAAAAATGCAAAGTCTCTTAACTGTGGGTTCTTATAAAAAAAAAAAAAAGCAACAAGTTAAATGCTTTCTTACTTTAAAAGGAAGGACCAGGGAACAGTTACAAACAGATCAAAGCAAAACCAAAATCCAACCATAAAAAGCTCTGTGTCTGCTGTCTGGAACTCACCATTTTCTGGGCTGCATATGGCTTGGCCAGTCCTGCTTCTCCAACTCTGCCATCTGCAACAAGCATGGCTTGTGTTATAGACTCAGGCCAGAACCTCAGTGTGACCATCCGTAACTCAAGCCTCATCTTCACCAATGACCTTTCTGCAGGGAGACTCCGACCCTGCCGCACAGTGCCAAGCCTTCTCTGCTCCTCACGACTCTTTCAGGCCTTCAAAGCCAGTACCGTGGCTTCCTACACACAGCCAAGTTTGACTGTCAGGTTGAGATGCAGGCTTGACTTGTCTGGACCACAGGTCCTGTGTGCTGACCTCAAGGAAATAGTTCCCAGAAGATGTCACTTCAGTGACGGACCTTGGCCTAATCTTTCACAGCTGATGTTTTTGCTCCAGCTAACCTGCATTGGTGGGTCCCACACAGAGAAGGCTTCACTGGTACAGGTTCTTAATTCAAATATGTTACACTAAGCGTCCCCAAAGAGCCTTTAAGGAACTCTCAAACTTCCCTCTGAAACTTCACAAGCCCAGGCCCCAATCACTTGCATTTCTCTTAATGTTATGTTCCAAGTTCGCACAACAGCTTATTAAGTTCTGAACACTCAATGGCTTTTCCAGCTCAAAGCTCCTGTATCTTCCACTTTCTTCCCACAAAATAGTACAAGCCATAAAAGCTGCGTGGTCAGGTCCATCTCATGAATACCCCACATTCCTGGTACCAATTTCTGTTCTAGTTTGCTTTCTGATGCTGTGAAAAACACTAACTAAAACCAAGTCGGGGAAGGAAGGGCCTTATCTGACATACACTGCCCTGTCATAGCCCATCATAGAGGGAAGCCAGAGCAGGAACTCAAACAGGAACCTGGAGGCAGGAACTGAAGCAGAGGCCATGGAAGAACACTGCTTACTGGCTTGCTCTCCATGATTTATTCAGCCACTTTTCTTACATAGCCCTTACCAGCTGTCTAGGAATGACATCACCCACAATAGGCCTTGCTAATTCATCAACTAGTAATAAAGAAAAAAGCCTCACAGACATAAACACAGGGCAATCTGATCTAGGTGAATCTTCAAATGAGGGCCTATCTTCTGAGGTGACTCTACTTTGTATAAAGTTAACAAAAGTAACCAGCATAGACTGTTTCAGTCTGCGGGGAGAGGCCTTTATACCCTATATCCTCTGCTGCCCAGTGTTGAATCCAGTATTCCAGATACAACCAGAGCAGGACACAGTGCTGTGAGAACTTACCTTGGTTCTTATAGTCAGTGCTCTGTCAGTCCCCTTCACCATGTGCGTGAGCGTGCGCGCGCACACACACACACACACACACACACACACACACACACACACACACACACGAGAAAGAAACACAGAGGGGAGGAGGTGAGGGAGGGAGGGAGGAGGAGAGGGGGAGAGGGACAGGGAGGGAGAGAGAGAGAGAGGAAGGAAGGGTCTAGAAACTCCTAGACAACACAGCTCTCCATAAATACAAATATTGAGAGATCACTCCAGTACTTAAGTCTTGCTTATAACGCCTACTCTGTAGCCTACGTTTGGCAATACAGCATCTTCAGGCTCCACATCCTCATATTGAACCAACCTTGTGCCAAAAATATTTCAAAACTGCATCTATACTCAGTCTGGAGCCTTTCCTCTTGCCATTTTTTTTTATATAAATAATACAGTCTAGTAACTAATCACACGGTGCAAATGGTGTATCAGGTATTATCTAACGTCTCGAAATGGCTTGAAGTCTACAAGAAGATATGCCTGAGTTATATGCAAATGGTGCTTATTTTGTTCAGGGGAGGTATCCATCCGCAGATGCTGGCATCTAAAGGAGTCCTGGGAGTTCTCTCGCATAGATACTGAGGGACAACAGTATTGCCATCTGTATTAGGCAAAAATCTCCAAAGCAGTGTTTCTCAACTTGTAGCTCATGACCCCTTTAGGGGTCAAATGACCTTTCCACAGGGATTCCCTGAGGCCATCAGAAAGCACAGATGTTTACATTACAATTCATAACAGTATCAAAAGCACGGTTAGTAAGTAGCAGTGAAAAGAATTTTATGTTTTTGGGATCACAACAACCTGAGGAACTGTACTAAAGGGTCTTCTCAGCGTTAGGGAGGTTGAGAGCCACTGCTAAGGGCAGAGAACCAATAGAATTACTATGCATTCAAAGAGGATTTGTTAGACTGCCTTACAGGAAGTGGTCCAGGCAGCCCAGCAATGGCTGTCTCATGATGTCAAGGATGAGACTTTGGTAGCTGTTCCATCCCCCGGGGCTGGATATCAGAAATCTCAGTCTGGTCCTGAAGTCCTGGAGAACTACTAGAGAGCTGTTGCTCTTTGATCTGTGTCGGAAGCCTGAAGAAATAGATGTAATACCAGTGCAGGAAGGAACGCCTCAGAGGTAGGGTAGATGAACTTGCCTGCCAGGGTGAGGACAAGCAGGCCAGTCCTTTGTGCAGCCTGCCACCAGAAGGCACGGGTCGGTCTTAGGGTGGGTCTTTCTGCTTCAAGCGATCTGGCTTAGGAAATCCTTCACAGGTGTGCCCAGAAGCTCGGGTTTTAGTTGATTCCTGACGTCAAGCTAACAACCAAGACTAGCCATGACACAATCGATCCCTGTCTCCCCAATAGTTACTACCCACATCACCTAGCACCATGCCAGCTGGGGAGGTTTAAAGTGCACAAACTTGTGATACTTTGGGTTTCGAACACCCTCCTAAAGTCCATGTGCTGAAGGGTTACTTTAAAGGGGACTTTTAAATCCTCTAAGAGATGGAGCCCATTGGGAGCTCATGTGGTCTTTGGGGACATGTTCTCAAAGGAGACTGTGAGTCACTTTCATCTTTCTGCTTTTCTCTGATCATGATGTAAGTGGTTTGTGTCGCCATTGCGGCCACAGATCCAAAACAACAGGGGCAGCCCACCACAGACTAGAACCTCCAAAACAGTGAGCCAGTACATTAGCTAATTATCTAGTTTGTTGTTGTAACAATGGAAATTGGCAAGTGTATAGTTTCCCATGTAGGCCATGTTAGTGTTTGCTCATCACACTTAAAAACAATTCTAAAACTACGTTAATATCTTTAGACTTTCAGGGAAATTTTGAGCTCTCCTCATAGGTTCATTTTCATCTTCCACCTTCTCACAGAAGATGCTATTTACAAATGTTCTACATTGAGTGGGTGGCCTCCTCCCCCATTTTTTCTATTTGAAGTCCCATGGAAAGTTTGCATTAGGCCCCTCCCAGTTGCCTTCTGATATATAGAGTGTTTGCAGGACAATGCTGCAAGTACTGACTTTGGCGTTTTTAACCGAAGTAACACCAGAATTTACTGGCTCAGAACAATCATTTTCCTCTGTGCCATAACTAGCCTGGCTGGCTGGTCTAAAACATGGTGTTTCTTTGCTGGTCTTTGAAGGCTCTTACCTGATTAGGTCTAGATGGATGGAGACTGAAACTTCAAAGTTTGGGGCTTCGCTGCCACCCCTGGGCCTCTGTACTTCTCCAGGTAGCGCATGTGGTACCTTGCTCTTCCACCTCTGTCAAGTGCTTCTCTTTCTAGTAGAATCACCTGAACAATCTTCATGGTGGTTCAAGACTCAAGAAGGGCGCAGAGGACCTTCCCAGACCTGTGAGTAATTAGGCTCAAAAGTCACCCACGTATTGTTTCTTCTACCACATTCCACTGCTAAAAGCAAGTCCCAAAGAAAATCCAAATTCTTGGCAAGAGAGAACTGCATATGGGCATAAGACCTTATCAGTCTAAAATGATTTGTCTCGGTATGTAGTAGTTTTAACTTGTTTGGCACCAAAATGAGACAAAAAACAAAACAACAACAACAACAAAAAAACACCCAAAAAACAAAAAACCAAGGGAGAGAACAAATGTCTACTAGATGTATTTAGGACACTGATTCAGAGGTCAGGGGATGGCTCAACAGTTAAAGGTGTTTGCCACCAAACTTGGGTACCCGAGTTTGTTCCCTGGGACTGACATCATGGGAAGAACCAATTCCATTAAGTTTTTCTCCAACCTCAATATGTATGTTGTGGCCTCTCTCTCTCCCTCTCTCTCTCTCCTCTCTCTCTCTCTCTCTCTCTCTCTCTCTCCTCTCTCTCCCTCTCTCTCTCTCTTTCTCTCTCCACACACACACACACACACACACACACACACACACACACACAGAGTGGGGAGTGTCACAATAAAAAATTAATGTGTCAATTTTTAGCCCTTAGCACGAGATGGAAGGGTGGTCTGTGGGAGGGTGGCCTGTGGGAGGGTGGCCTGTGGGAGGGTGGCCTGTGGCTTGTGCCGTGACACGACATGTTTATCAATAGCTAGAGAAGCAGCAGCTGGCAAGGACTCAGCATCAACTTCAAAATTCAACGAATTTTACCAAAGCTTTCTTCAAATATGACAATGTGTTCCATGTAGCGGTTCAAATATTGTTTCATAAAACAAGGTGTGGCATTTAGATCAAAGAGTCATCCTTAGTGCGTTGTCTAGTACTGTTTCGTGAATGTGCCATGAACAGATGGCTGTTCCTGCACTGACTCCGTCAGAAGAAGAACTGCGCTAACCGGGTGCCAGGGTGCCAGGACTCAAAGGGATCGCAACAGTAGTTTCTTCTTCTCCTCCGTTTCCTGGAACTTAAGTTCTCAGATAGCCAGTCTGCCATAAAGGAAAACCCTAAAACATTTTGCACATGCTATTGTTAAGTCCAACAACAACAATAACAAAAACATTAAAGATAAATAACAAAAACATTAAAGAAAAATTGTGTAGTAGCAGCGAGCAGAGTGACGGAAGACTGATGGAGTGTTCTGCACAGTCAAAGAAATGCCCCGGTTCAGAGAAGCAGACTCATACCTGCCCTTGGAATTGACTGGGGCAGTGAGCACTACAAGAAGACGGTAGGAATGGTTTACCTGAGTACCAGTGAACTGAAAACACACGCAGGAATCATGTAACAGACAGCTTCTTATTATCGCAGAGAGTGCCATGTAAAACATGTCAGCGCTGAGCTCTCCTTCACCACCAGTGACTATCTTAAGCTATTTCCGTAATTATTTGAGACTTGATAACATAGAGGCCACCATATGTCCCTTCATCACAGGGATGCGTGTTGAGGAGTGTGGTCCTAGATAATTTTGTCACAGTATAGATAGCATAAACTGCATTTGCATAAACCTGTACATGGTAGCATGTCCCACACAGACGCTGTGCATAACACGAGTTTGTAAGAAGAGTGCTTCTGGCTCCCTCGGGCCACAAGAAGTGAGGCAGTAGAAGAGGAAACGGGATCACAGAGAGAGAACAATGCATTGAAGTGAGGTGTATCCACGTGGCTTGTGAGGCTTCTGCCGCTAAGGAGAGCACTGTCCTGCTTTTTGTTTTAGGAGGGACAGAACCCAGGGCCCTGTGCCCACTAAGCATACGATCTCACAAAGAGCTGTAGGCTCAGAGCCAGCATACCGCTCATAATTACTTTACATTTAAAAGAAGTTGAAGTACACTCTCTGTATAAAAGTAAATACATAAACCAACCTCACAGTCCTTCACAACTATTATCGGGTACTGTGAACGGCACACAGTTGCTCATTCATAGGCCTGGAAGCAAAGTGGGGAGACCAGCCTGGTCTACAAAGCAAGTCCAGGACAACCAATGCTACACAGAGAAACCCTGTCTTGAAACACCAAAAAAAAAAAAAAAAAAAAAAAAAAAAAAAAAAAAAAAAAAATCTTGAATTTGATTCTATTTTTTTTTTAGCAAAATGATTTGTAAATCTTTTATTAACATTTTCTTTTTATTATTATGTTTTTCAGATTTATTTTTTGTCTGTATGAATATTTTGCTTGAATATGTGCTTGTGTACCACATACATATCAGACGCCTTTGGAGGTTAGAAAAGGACATTGGATGCCCTGGAATTTGAGTAAGAACAGTTGTGAGCCATCATGTGGGTTCTGAGAATCAAACCCAGATTCTCTGCAAGGGCAATAAGGGATCTTAATCACTGAGCCATCTTCCAGCCCTTATTAAAGTTTTTGAGGAAAACTTCATATATTTAATGTATGACACTTTATATTTTTAATTATGGAGAAGAAAATAAATGAATAACAAATATTGAAGGTCATTCCCTAAAAAGCCACAGGAGGAAATGACCGGATTAAATGATAAGAAAGAGCCTGCTATTCAAATTAAAAAGTCTAAAATTCTACTTTGAGATATTTTCACTTGTAGAAAGGTATTTTTAATGAAAGTCTGTCTTGTTTTTTTTTTTTTTTTTTTTTTTTTTTTTGAGGTGGGTGTCCCTATGTAGTTCAGGCTGGCCTTGAATTACGGCAATCCTCCTCCTGCAGTTTCCTGAGTGCTGAGGTTACAGGCATGTGCCACATGCCTGGGATGTACACTTACATTTCCTGGGGTGGGTTCGCAGGATGGACCATCTGGAACCTATGGGAATTTTAGAGGAAACTTCATGTTTTTCGGAGCTTGAAAAACAAAACAAAACAAAACAAAACAAAACAAAACAGAATGTATACCAGGAATATTCTGCATAGTTTTTTTTTGATAATTATAACCAGTATTAAAGTAGATATTTAGTAATTGTTTTATCTTTCATGAAACAATATAATTTTGTTTTGATGAAGGCGAGATATTTAGTTTTAGTAGAAATATTTAAGTTCAATGTAATAAAGTTGTTATTTTGGTAAAACAATGCATATTTAATATAATTATATATATATATATATATACAAATGCATGCATACATACATACATACATACATACATACATGGTGTATGTTATGATACCTGTTCTTGGCTGTTGTGTTAACTTGGCATTCTTGGAAAGATGGATCCTCAATTGGGGAATTATTTCCATCAGAATGTCTGTGAGGCATTTTCTTATTTGCTTCTTGTTGGAGGAGGGTCCAGTCCACTGTGGGTGAGGCCCCCTGGGAAGGTGACCCTGGGTTCTATAAAGAAGCTCGCTGAGCAGAACCAAAGTGAAATCCAGTATTTCATGTCCGTCTGTCCTGTTTGCTTCAGATTCTGCCTCAGACTCCTGCCCTGGTTTGCAGCAAAGATGGTCTGTGACGTGGAAGTGTAAGGCAAATAAACCTTCCCTTCCCTCGGTCCCTTTTGGTCATGATTTTATCACAGGAATGGAAACCCAAAAAAAAGGCATATGCATTTACATGCATTCTATTTGCCTATGTATATTTGCATATTTTACATATGTAGTCTTTTCTATTCTCATAATAAAATTTTGTTACTCATGCATATCAGAAAATGCACACAAAATTTTTTGTTGCTTCCATATTTGTATTTTTCATTTTCCTTCATGTTTCTAAGGTCTCACTAGTAGGTTTGGATAAAGAGTGACTTGCATCCTGCATTCCTGTCAGCACCCATTGTTGTAACTCAAGCTGTGGCCTCCTTCGCTCCTGCCTCTGGATTCTTGGTCCTGTCACTCAGCATGGTACCCCTTCCTGACCTGACCAGACCATTGCTTCCTCTTTCCTGAGCTGCTGGAGGCATCTCTTTCCTAGGAGTGTCCTTGTCAGGGTGATTCTAGGTTGTTCCATCATCCCAAGCTTCTGAATACATTGTCACCTACCTCTCCATGACATGCCAGCAGCAGAACAGCTCCCTTATAAGTCGTTTTTGATTTATTACTGGCTGTATCCATCAAGGAACCAGAACACAATGGTAGGAGAAACTTGTTTTCCATATCACTGGGTCTCCGGAGCATAAAAAAAATGTTACATGACTAAAACCAGACATAATCCCCCACCCCAAATAATGCCAGCCACAAAATGGGAATATAAACAGACGGTCTTCCAGAGGGCACTGCCCACTCTGCTCCATACTGGCTTGAGAGGCTGGGGAGCTTTTTTTTTTTTTTCCTTCTGTGATCCTGGGCTAAAACCCTCTCTCCCTACCCCCCCCCCCCCCTTCTGTCTCTCTCTTTCCCTCTCTCCTTCTATCTCCTTCTCTCTCCTCTCTCTCCCTCTCCCTCCCCCCCCTCTGTCCCTCCTTCTCTTCTCTCTCTCTCTCTCTCCTGCCCTCCCTCCCTCCCCCCTCCCCCCCCGTCTGTCTCTCTTCTTCCCTCTCTCCTCCTCTCTCTCTCTCTCTCTCTCCCTCCCGCCCCCCTGTCTGTCTCTCTCTTTCCCTCTCTCCCTCCTTCCTTCTCTCTCTCTCTCCTCCCCCCCCTCTGTCTCTCTCTTTCCCTCTCTCCCTCCTTCTCTTCTCTCTCTCTCTCTCCCGCCCTCCTCCCTCCCTCCCTCCCCCCCCATCTGTCTCTCTCTTTCCCTCTCTCCCTCCTCTCTCTCTCCTTCTCTCTCTCTCCCGCCCCCCCCCCTCTGTCTCTCTCTTTCCCTCTCTCCCTCCTTCTCTTCTCTCTCTCTCTCTCCCTCCCTCCCTCCCTCCCTCCCCCCACCTCTCTTTCTCTCTCAACTACAGCGTGGAGTGACTTCTCACTCACCTCATTAGGACTTTAACTCTAGCATCTTTTGTTGAGAGAACCAGGAGGTAGACACAGGAATTCTAACCCATAATTTTGCGGTGAGGTGATGGAATGAGACATGTAGCCACACAATAACCACATGTTTCAGCAGATTCCTTAGTAGATTTTTTTTTAATTATTGAGTTTCTTTAAATATAATTACCAGGTTACCTGACATTTTCCTCATCTCCAATAGCTCCTCAAAAATAAAATCATGCGCTGTTTCTGCTGTTACAGTTCACTTGTCATCGTGTGGGCATCTGGCAGAGCACTGAGGCGTGTGTGGATGCCGGCAGTGCTACCTACGGCACTAGCAGGAAGCACCATGCACTTAGGCCGTAATTAATGGCTGAGTTCCCAACTCACACCTGAGACTTTGAGAAGGAAAACTGGTTAATCTCCAGAAAATCTCAGGAAACCTTCACAAGTTCCATCTTTCCCTGTAAGCTGAGAAGCACAGCCTCCTGGGACATTCTGCAGTGTTTGCAGCACCCCCCTACACACACACACACAGACACACACACACACACACACACACACACACACACACACACACACACACACACACACACACACACACACACACTCAGAAAGAGCCAGATAACATGTTATTTGAGCAAGAAGGTTTCCAAGTTGAGAACCGGTTTGTGAAAATCACCTTGTTTCCTAAGTGTGATTGTCAAGCGGAGTTTGGCATAAAAGACTTACTTTTGTAGGTCCTACTCAAATTAGAAGACTCACCAGAGATTATAATCCAATTTCGCCTATATTGTCATCCAGTAATATGCGTCCTTGCATTATTTTGAAGCTCAGAATATGGTTTGCTCTTGAGGAAGTCCACATGGAACCTGACAGCTAAATTCTATTTATTAATTTATCGCGATGAACAGTGTTCATGATCTCTGCTTCAGCAAAGTGTGCTGTCACACTGGGGAGCTACGAGGTGCCTGGCGCAAGCAGGCTATTGCTTGCTAGCTGGCTCAGTTGATGGAAGGCTGGAAGTTATGGAAGCAGAGCCTTGGAAGGGACCCCTGTCTGGATGTGTCACAGTCTTCCTGCTCCATGGCCACAGATGGCTCTAGCTGTGGCCAGGAATCTCACCCATATGCACATGGTCATTAGGGGAAAAATTGCATGCAGAAACTTATCCCATGTGTCCGAGGGGGAAAAGAAACCCCCGCTCCACATTAGAGAGCTGCGTGCCCTTTACTTCTAGGAACGGCCCAGTGAGGATGCTGAGCAAGGTCAAGATGGTGTGTGTTCCCCAGGTGAAGGAACGCTTTGACACTCTGTTCTCACCCATGATTAGTCAGCTCTGGACTGTTGTGCATCAACAAAAGAAGCTACGTCTTTCCTGGCTGAGAGATGCATATAAATTAAAATTACCTTTTAGGAAACTGCTGCCCAAGCTTTGATGAATGTCAGTAACTATTATCCCAAAGGCTTGTCGAGGCCTTCTCCTGAGAGGGGGAAAAGAACGCAGAAGCGTTTGTGGAAACTCCTGAGTGCCAGTGGATGAGGAGAGTTCGCTTTCTCTATATAGCCAATTCTGTGACTTCAAGATGAACACCGTGTTGCGTGCTAGAGTCAATAAAGCTATAAGGAGGCCCCTTTGGATTTAGTATCCTTCATGGATGTCTATGCTCCCTGTTCTCCTTGTCAAAGAGGAGAGAAAGAGCACCCCGACATCTCAGAACCCTAAGGGAGCTTTCACCTGTCCCCATCTGGATCTTCTTCTGCACTGAACACTTTCTATTTAAATAGTACTGAAAAGCATCACTCTTACTTATCACTGTCCGCCACATTTCCATCACACAGATCTTGAAGTTTCTCATTTCCTTCAGCCTCCCCTAGCACTGAATATCCTCCAAACTGACTTGATTTTAATTTGGTAGGAACAACCCCCCTCCCCCAGATTACTTTGTTGCCATCTTTATACGGAGTTCTTTCACTGCCGTGTTTGTACACTTACCATGTATCTTTAATCTTTGCATTTCCTTCATAGTGTTTGGTGATGGGAATTCAGGCAGACTCCGAGTGGTGGGCTTGAGATTGTGAATGTTGGTCAGTCTCCATCAAGCATGCACAAGGCCTTGGGTTTAAGCCTGGGCACCAAAACAATCCAAGAATCCCCAAACTATGGCTTTGAACCTAATCCTATCTCCTGCCACTCTTCCCAAGCTTCAGCTGTTCTCTCAAAAGTTGGAGAAAAAGTAATTACTAAGTGAGAATTAAATAGCATCAGCTACATAGAGATACAAATTAAACTTTATTGTTATTTACTTTCTGACCTTCATTTACAAATGATGAACTAGCTCTTTTCTCTAATGCGTGCTCTTTCTGCCCTTTCTCTGTACCTCCTACCTACCCTCACAGTGTCTCTTACGTGAGGCATCTACAGTGAAGTTTTACATAGTTTATTTTATCTCGATGCTTATTTTGTTTCACATGAGGCATAAAAATCCTTTTAAAAATATTCATATATTTTTAACATTTCATTTGATTATAAAATATCTTGAATTGTGAAATATCTGGTGTATAAAATACACACACGTGCATATTTTTAATAGAGATAAATAAATCTAATGTCTTTCCAAAGGAAGCTATGACTTTGGGTTATCCGAATTGTTTTAAGGAGAGTATATAAAAAATGTCTCTATTAACTAAAACTTGTTAATCATATAATACAAACAATTAATAGCTTTCATAATTTCTGTTCAAACTGTCTCTTCCTAAGTCAAATGAGTGATAAACTCAAGAACACCTTCTAAATGCCCTTATTTTTACTTTGTGTATCTGCGGCAGGATAATGAGATGATTATTATCATAAACAATTGGAATTTCATGGTGATAAAGCTCTCTATGGTCACGGGATGACCTGTTGGCATTTTTTAAACCACAGTACAGTTCTTTATTTTCGGGTGTGTAATTTTGTTCTTTTGCTTTCGTGTTTTAGAATTACCCACCCGTCCCATTTGTTATTTCTCCCTTTGGATAGGCTGAGCCAGCGGTCTTCTCTATGCTTTAATGCATGGATACATTCACGTGAACAGTGACATTTATTTTTAATTTCCCCTGCCTTAAACAGGTCTTTTGAAAACAACTAATATGCATGTTTTAAAAAATCTTATCTGAAATATTCCTTATGTTGACTTGGGAGCTAGATTCATATATATATATATGTATATATATATACACACATATATATGTTTGAGATTTTTCATAGATAATTGCTTATTCTTTTCTTTTATAGTCTCTTATCTTTCTGATGTGTCTAGTTCCTTTCCCTTCTTTTCTTACCTTCTTTTAACTGTACTTTTATATTACTGCTGTAATTGCCTTAGAGAGCTTACATATTTTAATCAAATAATTTTGTAGCAGACTCTATTTTTTTTAATGTATTATTATTGTATGTGAGGGACTGTGCAGGTGCACCAGGTATGGGCTGCCACAGCTGGCCATTCTCTCCACTAATTGGTTAATATTAATATTTTTACTATTTTATGGCTTTTCACATGTATGTTTGTTTAAATTATTAAATTATTTAAAATTAAATTAATTTTTTGTGTCAAAAACTGCATAATACCTGTTTATTCATACTTTTCTCATTTGTTTCAAACTTTCTAGTGTCCCAAATCTGTCTCTGGACCAAGTAGTCTTTTTCCTGGAGTTTGCTGCCTTTAAAGATGCTTGCAATGAACGCACACTAGCTGAGGCCTTTCGGGAGAAGGTCAACAGTGCTGTTGTACGTCCATTTCCTACCCTCACAACTGGACTCATTTTTCTCTTTAGAAAACAGAGGCGGGGTTCTTCATTCTATTGATTCTTACAAGTAATCAGCTTTGGTTTATTGACTTTTCTTTATATTTTTGTAATTTCTACTTTGTTGCCACCCATTCTGTTATGTTTTAAATGTCCCCTATAGCCTCATTGTGAACACCTGGTTCCCAGTTGATAGCATGTTTGGGGGGATGCCGGGGAGAGTGCATCACTCAGGTGGACTTGGAGAGTCCATGGCTTTGCTGCACTTTCAGCTTCCTCTCTGTTCTGTGACTGTGGCTAATGACGTGACCTGTCAGGCTCCTGCCCCAGTTGCCATACCTGCCTCTTGTGGTCAGTCCTCCTCCCTCCATGAAAGACTGTTCTACCTCTCAAACCAGCAGCCAAAAGAAACTCTCAAGTTGCCTTTGAGCAAACTATTTTATCACAGTAACAAAATGGTAACTCTAATTTTTGTAACATTCTTCTACCTGTTTTAGTTTCAGTTTTCCTTCATTTTCCAACACCTTATAGTGGCAGTTTAACATATTGATTTAAGATCTTTTATCTTTTTTAACATATATGGTTATAAAACTTTATAATGTAGATAGTTACTCGTTTCTCTCTCTAGGCTTTGTTCTAGAAACATCCCAAGTCAGTTTGTATAATGACCTTTATTTCTGCTCATCTGAAAATGTTTTTAATTTCCATTTTGATTTTTTTGACCTATTACAAATGTGCTTTTGGTTGCTATGTGCATGTGAGTTTCTGAAATAGACCTTTTAAAAATGTCTAACTTTGTTCCTTGGTGGTCAGACAGTGTGTTTTGTGTCAGGCTTGTCTTTCATAGATCACTGAAGTTTGCTTTGTGGTCTGGGCTGTTTCTAATCCTGGATAACATTTCATACACACTGAAGGACAAAGCCACCATTGCTGCTTGTAAGGTGCTCTGCAGATGTCTGGTTTGGTTGACATAGAGTGTTTTCTAAGTCCTCTGACATCTTGGGGATCTTCTTTCTAATTGTCTTTATTATTGAATATGGGTGATGGAAGGCTCTAGTATTGTTAAATTTTTCTAATACATCTTTTGTAGTTTCAATAAAATTTTACTAGTCTGTCATTAGTCACATATATTTATAGTTGTTATAACTTCTTGGTATATTGACTATTTTATAATGCAGCCCCTTTATTGCAACAATTTTTTGTTTTAAAGTTTGTTTTATCTGTTGTAAGTATAGCCACTCATAGGTAATAATATGGTTCTGGTTTTTATTCTGTATCTTTTTATTTTTAAACTTTGATAACAATACAGGGGAAAATATGTAAAATTGAGGTGTTTCTATATACAAACATATATCTTAAAGAAGGAACAAAAGACGTAACTTGTAACTTCCAGTTGTATTGCGGCATCCTCTGCTTAAAGACCCCTACAGAGGTTGTCAGTTAAGCACTAACGCAATACAGCTTGACTGAAGGCTGCCTGGACACGTGAACTCCTAGCCATGTGATGGGGAAGCTCAGTGATCAAGACTAAAGATACTACTGCTCACAATGGCTGTAGTAGATATTCAATAAGGAGCTACTAATTTAATGATAAATAGCCTCTTTAGTTGAAGGTACCCTCATGGCTTCAAGGAGTGTATGTCACAAAGCACCAGTCCAGGAGTCCCTGTGTCACTGTTAAGACATGAACACCTGCATTTAAGCAACGTTTGGACTATTGAAATCAGCCACGCTCCTCACTCCCCAGCTTACAGGTTGGCCATTAGTATCCGGTCTGCAATTCCCCTATACACTCACTACCACATTTTAGCAATTAAGTTGTTAAGAATAAAATGAATCAAATCTCACTTAGTATAGTTTTCGGCAGCCTGCTTCTTCTGATTCTGCTTCTATTGTTTCAAGTTACGAGTGGCAGATGCCGCAATGTTGGAGAACTTCCTTACGGCATTTCTTTAATTAAATTAACGTGCCGAAGCGCCACTTTCTGGATAGCGCAGGAGAGTGTCCAGACGTTGAATTGGAGGAAGAGACGTGATCCCTTTGTGTCCTAAGTTTGGCAGCTAAGCAGCATCCGTGCCAGGGCCCAGAAGGCTTGTGATAGCTGGTCAGAGAACCCAACTGGGAGCCCTAGACATGCTGCTTGTGCCACACTCTGCAGTCAGTACTGTGTAGACACGGCCGCCACTTAACTTCAGTGCTTCATGAGCTGCCTTTCAAAGGTCGATGAGCAGTTTCTAAAGAGAGGCGTGAGACAGGGAGCCTGGTAGTCAGTGACATCGCACGTTTACGTGGATACCTTCCTGCTTCACTCAGCACTTCTGAGACTCATATCTCTAACTTTGCCCCCAAATTGTCCCATTCTCATAATTGTTTAAGATAAAAAAAAAAAAAAAAAAAAAAAAAAAAGGCTGGGCACACAGCCTTAGCACATTGGAGGCAAAAGCAGGTGGATCTCTGTGGGTTTGAGGGCATCTTGGTCTACACAGTGAGTTCCAGGACAGCTAGGGCTACATAGTGAGACCCGGTCTCAAAAAAAATCCTCCCAAAAAACAAACATCACCACTACAACCACTACTACCAACAGTGAGAGATCATCTACACGAGGACCATCTGGTCCTTCTGGTCACTTGGTATTGTTTCACATTTCTTCTATTTCAAAATAGATTCATGTTCATGGTTTTTAACATAATAAAAGAAATAGTGTAAGTATTGCAGCTCTGAAGGGAAAGCCTACAGTTCTGATCTGGCTGCTGCAGGAAGGGTTTCCCCAGTGCAAATGTTCTTCTCCAGCCTGGGAAGGTTCTTCCAGAGAAAGTCTTATAATAGTCGTATCCTAGCAATCAGGAGCCAAGGAATACCACAAAGTCACACCACACAACAAACCTCACTCAAGACATTTATTGGCAGGGAAGAACTCAGGAGGCTGGCTGCCTCTGCTTGGGTGAGAGGCAGCAGAGACCTGAGCAGGAGACAGGGGTTTACATGGGGTTTCTTGGGAAGGCAGAGCTTTCCAGGGTGATGAGCTCAGGGACTGGTGGATTTTTCCTTTTCAGGGATTGGTGGGATTCTCTTTCTTGGCCCTGGTCTTCGGGTCAAGTTGAGGTCAGGGTGTTTTTTCTTTAGCCCTTTTATCCTACAAACAGAAGTATTTCTGTGATAACCGGCAGTTCTTGTTAGATGTACTCTCACTTGCTGACTTTCGGTATCACATCTGTCCTCTTATGTGGATCACAGCTCAAGTATCTACATGCAAATACAGAGAAGGAGCAACTGCAGAAACCAGGAAAGTAAATTGGACCGTGCTGACGGTAGGATGCGGTGGGATGGCAGGAGCACAGAGCACAGCAGCATGGCACAGCTGCTATGAAAGAGAAAACGGGAAGGACTGGTGGGGGGGCTGATAAGAAGAAGCAGAGGGAGGGCAGCAGAGGTGGAGTGGGGCGGGGGGATAGATAACATTGAGCATGCTTGAAAAAGTCATAAGGAATTATATCATTTTATGCTCACTTAAAATTACTCTGTGTGTGTGTGTGTGTGTGTGTGTGTGTGTGTTAAAGTTATGCCACTTAGGATGACAATGTTGTTCTCTGAAACCGTAGACCAACTAACAAAACCTTTAGTACCAGGCATGGAACCACTTTTGAATTGTTGGGCAGGGGCGTCCAAGAGATCCCAAAACCAATATAGGTTACTGTCATTGCTCTTAGTGCCTCCAGAAAAAGAAGGTAAGATATTCCCAAGGGTATAATAGTGGCTCTTTACTACTCTCTAACTGGATTTAAGGCCAAACTACTCACAAGGAGGGAATTCAAGCCTGGCGCTGTAAACTTGGCCAACCACCCTCAGCTGGCGAGGCCATGAAGCCTACAGCAGAACCTACTGTTGTCGCTCTCCCAAACCCGTGCAATCCCTAATCACATTCTAAATACTTGTTTTTATACCCACACGTGAGTGTAGCTCTGACCCCTCATCAAAGAAGCTGCTCTTTGTGGCAGAGATCACCCCAGAAAGCCACAGCTGGCCAGAATGCAGACATCAGCCGACCGTGGGGTGCTTGTCCTCAGTCATGCATGTACAACCCAACTCTACACACAAGGCTTGAGGGACATTGCAGGAGGTCCACAGAAAGACTGGCAAGATCGGAAGAGCCAAAAGACCAGGACATGAGCTTCAAAGTACTCTCTTCTTAAAGATTTTTTTTTTAATGGAGAGCAAGGATGGTGTGGGTGAGGGAACAGAGGTGGATCTGGGTAGAGGGGAGGTAACTATGATAAGATACATTGTAATAAAATCTAAAAATGAATAAAATATTCTTTTTTTAAAAAAAGAGAAGTATCTGATATTTGGTGGTTACCTTGGAGAGGGAAAACTTACTTTTTTTGTGAGACTACACATTCTCTAGAGCAATTACTTTGGCCTTTTAATATTCTCTCTTTCCCTCCTTTCCCTATCTTCCTTTTCTCCCTCTTTCCTGGCCTTTCTTTTTCAAAACTGTGCTGCTCATACAGCATAAATAAAAATATGACTTCTTATATAATTAAAATTCATCAAATCTTAGAATGGAGAGCGAAAGCCAGCTTGAATACCAGCTAGAAAACAACAACAACAACAACAACAACGGCAACAAATCAGGAGAGAAAAATAAAACCAAGTGACCACTCTATGAATAATGACTGTAAATCAGGACAGAGAGCCAGCAGTGCAGAAGCCTGGGAGGATGGTCCCTTGGGAAGTGACATGCTGGGCTGTGGTGTTTGGCATGCTCAGCACCTGGGCGGCATTTTTCACTCTCCCACTATGGCTCAGCCTTGGCCAGTGGCACCTGTGAGTCACTTCCCGTGTCTGACAGGAGCATTCCAAGTGTGGAAGGGTCTGTGGGGGCTCAAACCAGGTGGAGGTCGAGGCTGCTTCTTCTCAGGTCTTGGCGGAT
The DNA here is from genome assembly GCF_903995435.1 of Acomys russatus. Classification (NCBI taxonomy): domain Eukaryota; kingdom Metazoa; phylum Chordata; class Mammalia; order Rodentia; family Muridae; genus Acomys; species Acomys russatus. The sequence goes on along the minus strand of NC_067154.1, from coordinate 1,938,332 downwards.
TGGGAACAGAAAGCTCTAGAGTAGAATTAGAGACAGGTGTATCCTTCAAGGTCCAGCCCTGGTAACCAATGTCCACCATCTAGGTCCTATTTCCCAACGGCTTTGCCACCAGTCGAGCACTGGGGGTTCAAACATTTCACATTAAAACCACGGCAACATGTTAGGCTGTTTTGATGATGGAGTGTTCTATGCAGCTCGTAACTTTGTAGTTGTATTAAGTAATCACAACCACATATGGTCCCACCCAAAATTCCTGTTTCCAAGTCACACATTTGGGGAAAATACCGAAGTATTGTTTCCTGGCTTTAATATTCGCAGGTACCCAGTAAATCTTAGTCAATAAAAATGGCAAAGCTCATGAATAGACCCAATAGAAAGAACTTTGTATAGCTCCCTGTTTAATATAGTATCTGTCTTAAGTTTGTATGCTCTTAGCCACCGACAAATAAATCGCTATGGGGTTGTTATGTACAGCCCTTACAAATAGTACAGATGTTCTTGGGGAAACATCTGGGTTTAAAACTAAAAGATGCTAAGCAAAGTTTTGTCCAGACTGGGAAAGACGGCCTGGCAGAATCGACAGGAAATAGACTGTGAAAACTAGACAAACACTGTCAAAAGCCATGGGTGGTGCCCAACTATTCTAGCATTAAAAACAAAATAGAATGGGAAGCTTGGTAAAGCAAGAGAGAACGGCCAGAGCTCAGTCTTGGGGGATTGGCAGGGTTTGGGGTGCTCCCTAAACAACAGCAGGTGGCTGGAGCCACAGCTGGTGTGAGATAGAAGCTCAGCCAATCTTTGCATTTCTGTTAAGGGGACATTTCAAAGAATTGAAAGGGAAACATGGGGAAGCCGGATGACGGGCACATAGTAGGCCTGGTAGAGGAGGGATGGCATGACAGCCTCTGTTGGGTGGCATTTTATAAAGCCCCCTGTGTGTTAGTGGCGTGATGGCCTGAGACCATCTGTGAAACACACTCTTGGGAGACTCAAAGCGAGTGTCGCAGGAGCACATGTTGAACCCTTTCCGGCAGAACGTTGTGGGGCAGAAACTGTGAACCGGAAGTGCTCGGCATCCAGTGGAGTGAGCACCTGAGTGGGAAAAGAGTCTACAGAGGAACGTAGACACGGACTCTAAGAGGCACACTGGACATCTGCAAGGACTGCACCAGGGAAGACACAGCCTCAACAGCCAGAACCCTAAAGGATGTGTCTGAGGTGTGACCAGCACCTGGGACTGAATCTGCGCTGGTGCATCTAGCCTGTGTAGCTCAGGCTCCCAAAGGATGGCCTGTGGTGAGAGCGGAATTCCAAAAGGATTCCTGAAGGACCACCAAAGAAATAACCAAGGGTGGGATGGGCTTCTGGGGGCCGAATGCCAAGTGTTGAGATCTAAGCCAGCCATAAGGGCAGAGTACATCTATGCGCTACACTTCCACCCGCCTCCCTCCTCACATGGTTCCTCTTCAAAACTCAGTTATAATCTAGTGAGCTGGCCCTGTTCTGCTCTGCTCGCGCCCTCGCTTGAGCTCTTCTTCTTTTCCCCTATTTTTGTATCTTTCATTGCCTTCTCCCAAAGCATATTGGCTGGCCTGGTTTTGGGGGGGCCGGTCTTCATCTCTCCGGTCCCCGAGAGCTGGCTCCGTTCTCTTATCCGATTGAGTTTCTTTACCTTTCTTTGGTTGGAACTTTAGTCAAAATTGCCTCTTCTCCCTTTCCCCTTTCCATTTATATTTCCTTCTTCAAGTCTTCTCTCTCAGGCAACATGAGTGGGTGGCCTTTCTCCTTCTGTTTTCCATTTGTACTCACCACAGTGACTAGTGTCTCAGCACCCAGCGCTGCTGGTGCTCCATCACATCGTCGTGACTGCTTGTAGAGATGGTTATTCCATATTTGACCATGATTTTTATACTGAGCTTGGTCTACAATACAAGTCCAGGACAGCCGAGGCTACACAGAGAAACCCTGTCTCAAAAAACCAAAAACCAAAAACCAAATATATTGAGGCTACTTTTCTATTATTGTTTGTTGTTATCATTATTATTATTATTATTATTATTATTATTATTATTATTATTATTATTACTCCTCCTCCTCTCGGGGAAGTGGTGGGCACTTGGATAAAATAAGGATGACAATGTAATCTATAAAGGTGGAATTTTTTAAAAGGTGGTAGAAATACAGAAGAAAAGAAAACTAAAATTAAAAAAATAAACAATCAAATAATGTGTTCCTGCATTCAGATCACAGCACCAGAGGAAAGAGGCAGGTGTGGTCATCCTTGTCTGTAACCTCAGCAATGTGAGGGACAGAGACCCATATATATATATATATATGGGAAAATGAGAAACCTTACCAATACCATGGATCGCAGAGCATGCAGATATCAGGGTCTGAAGACAAGGTGGAGGAATTAAAGCATCAGACAGTGGCAAAAATAAGATACAAATGGGATATTCAAGGTCTATGAGGCAACATTAAAAGATCAAATCTGTGAATAGTAGGCATAGAAAAATTTTAGGTGAAATATAGAAAACACTTTTAGAAAAATCATAGAAAATTCCCCAGATGAAATAAATGAGATTTCCATGCACGTGCAGTTAGAACACCAAACAAACAAGACTGAACAGCAATACTCCGTATCCCATTGTGTGCAACTTGTCTCAGCTTCTTATGCAGATGCTGGAGATTCGAACTTGGATCCTCATGCTTGCAAAACAAATGCTTTTTACTCACTGAGATATCTCTCCAGATTTACTTGATCTTTAAATTACATGTTTTTGTATTGTTGGAAAATCTCATGCAGGCATACAAGGTGTGTTTTTTTTTTTTTTTAATAAAATCTACCTCACCAATCTCTCCCTTTCACTTCCTTCTCATTCCTGAACCACTTTCCCCTCTCAAGTTCATGTGCTTCTTTATTGAAAATAGATTTTCTTTCATATACTACATTCTGATTACAGTTTCCCTTCCCCTCACTCCTCCCAGATCTTCTCCACCTACCCAAACCCATACCGATATTTTTCATATAGCACTCAGACCTTCACAATCTCTTATGCTTTGCATGTTGACCAGTTCAGGGGAATCTGTATTAACTGCCATTTACTTAGAGGGAACTTTATTTCTATGTCCATTTAGCAGAATATTAGTATCAGGTTTCTCCCTATGACTTAGCCAGTTACAAGCTTATGGATCAGCTAGCATTACCAGGCATGAATTCTGTCTTATGGATCAGGTCTTAATCCAATCAGAAAGATGTTGGTTAGTCCTATAACAAGTGACTTCCATGCCACTATTGGACCAGTGAGAATATCTTATCAGGCCAATTGTTATTGTAGTTGTATCTATCTATCTATCTATCTATCTATCTATCTATCTATCTATCTAGAATTTATCTATATACCTATTTATCTATCTATTATTTATCTACCTATCATCTATCTATCTACCTATTATCTATCTATCTATCTATCTATCTATCTATCTATCTATCTATCTATAATCTACCTACCTACCTACTACCTATCCCTCCCTCCCTCCATCCCTCCCTCCCTCCCTATCTTTTTGGGATGAGAGCACACATGACTCAGCACACTTAGACAAATTGGTTCTCTCCATGTACCATGTGAGTCTCAGGGGTCAAACTCAAGTGCTTTCATTCTCCGGCCACATCACTGGCCCCAGACAATCTGCTATTCCTTAAGTGAAAGAAAGGACCATTCTTATGATCCCATGCTGTCATTGTGTAAGTTGAACTCTAGGGCCTAGGGACCTCAGACACTCAAGAAATGCTCCCACACTGGTAGTTTGCCTACATTTAGCCGAGTTTCTCTTATCGTCACAGATCTAACTGCTTTTTCGAGCCCATTGAGGAAAGAACACACAAACAATTCCATTACCTTTTGAATCACTTCTCACTTTCCAGTCTCCGTCTTGGGAGCTTATTTAGGAGAGTGACAGCTCTGTTGGGGCTACAGTGACCTTCCCTGAAAGTCTGACGACAAAGGCCAGGCAACGCTTGACCTGCAGAAGTGAGTATGTAATACAGACAAAATCAAGAATTATTAACATGACAGAGGATGATAAGTGTATTTTCACTCTTCATCAAGTCAATTGAGTGTCTTGAGCATTAAAACAAAATTCTGCCTTTTCTCTATATAAATTTCTCTGTATAAATTTCATATCTAATTTTTGTACTAAGATTTAAATGTTTTACTTTATGTTACTCATCGTGTGATTGTGCACAATAAGGTTTTAAATATTAGTATACTTAATTCTCTTCTCTTCGTTTAAATTATTTCATGCTTAGAGCCAAAGAAAAGATACTTTAGGCAAATTTCACTTTTCTCAAATCTACTCTTGTAATAAAATAGTAGTAGTAGTAGTAGTAATAATAATAATAATAATAATAATAATAATAATAATAATAATAATACAATAATAGAAGATCCTGAATTGAAGTCATCCATAGAGTCTATTCTGTCTGTATCTTCTTCTTTTTTTTTTTTTTCCTTGGTTTTTCGAGACAGGGTTTCTCTGTGTAGCCCTGGCTGTCTTGGCCTTGCTTTGTAGACCAGGCTGGCCTCGAACTCACAGCGATCTGCCTGCCTCTGCCTCCTGAGTGCTGGGATTAAAGGCATGTACCACTATGGCCAGCCTGTCTGTATCTTCAGTGAGTTCTGACTGTGTGTTGAGCTGTCACTGCCCAAAGGTTTCCCAGAGCAAGGGGAGATTTACTCCCTTACAAGGTACTACCAGGAGCTTCAGTCTTTAGACGGAACCTGAAGAAGTGGCTGCACTTGTATATATTATTTCACTGTTATTTTCAAAAGAGTAATTTCCTAGAAAATGACATTTTGTAATCAAAAAATTAAAAAAGTCAGAAAGGGGTGGGGCTCAGTGGTAGAGACCTGCCTAGCTTGCATAACTCCCTGGATTTGATACCCAGTATCACAAATATGAATGAATGAATGAGTGAATGAGTGAATGAGGAGTGACAGAGAGAAGACAGGAGGAACAGAATTTGTCTGTGCACACTTTTCAGTTTGGAGACTCCCAGTTAACTGACATGGGCCATTGACACACTGGATCTGATAGAATTTAAAGAACACTGCCAGCTCAGAGAGCCACATAACCATGCTCCATCAGCAGGTGCCATTTTGTGCAAGTCAGAATAGCTTCCCACCACGCTGACCTTCCCAACCATAGCTGTGTGACTCTGTGATTGCTGGGATTAGATGGGAGTTGCTGAGCTGGGCTCTTGATGAGAGCTGGAATCAGGCTTGTTTCCTGGTCTCTTCATTCTCACACCAGAACCTTCTCTTGTGGAAATACACAGGTGCCCAAGAGGGTATGACACAGGAAGCTGGTGCAGCCAGCTCCTGATGATGACAACTGTAAATTGCTCTCATTTGTTAGCTACAGAAACTTCTGCCAAGGCTGAGATCAAAGGCCAAGTCATCACAAGCCTGGGACGGGAAGAAACAATTCTGCCTTTCATCACATCTCTCCTCCTGGGATGCACATAGCTCTTTATTCTCATGTGTTGTCATGAAAAAATAGTCAAGGCTTACACATTCCTAACCTAATCCCACAAACTCCAAGTGAGCTTCAGTCTACGCTTTATAAAATATTGTACAAGAGCATTCTTAAATGGAGGAGCCAATCAACGTTCCAAAATGGAAATGTGTGAAATCTACATCTAGAAATTTCTAAATGTAAATCTGCCACTAATAGTGAACCTATGAGTAAGTTTCCATATAAAACCTTCAGACTGCTTTAAAGTAAATTGTATCCCGATTGCACAGATAACTTACTCCCAGTCTCAAGAGAGATAGGAATGTTTAGCATCTACATTGATGGCAAATACACAGACGGGTGTCTAAGTAAATTTGGCAAAGCTTCTTAAAACTACAAAATTCTCTAATGTTGAAAAATGGGGACTTGCGAGTTTACTGTTTGTAAAACCAACTTTCCAGTCCTTTTGGGACAGAATGCAAGGTAGACAAACTAGTGCCAGGAGCCTCAGCAGAGGGAAGCCAAAGTTACCACCAGGTCTCAACTGGTTTCACATCCAAAGTGCACAGTGACCATGCACGTGTCTTTAGCAACCATCTCTTTGTGAGATACCATTCAAAACCGGAAAGTTTCTCACTTCTGGCTTTCTGTTATTTTCAATGTTAGCACACACACTGGCAGTGTTCCTGCTCCTCCCCCACCCCCATTCCAGTTTTGCTAAATTTTTGAAATGACAGAATTAATAAAACAAAACAAAACAACGACAAAAAACAAAACAAACCAACTCCCCCCCCCCAATAAACCCAGAAACAACTTTCAACAGCTTTAAATAGCAACAACCCCACCCACTCTCAGTCTAGACTAGAGACCTTATTGAAGTAGTGTCATTACACTAAAGCAGTGGTTCTCAGCTTTCCTGGCATTGTGACCTTTTAATACAGTTCCTCATGCTGTGGTTGACCTCCAGCCATAAAATTATTTCCATTGCTACCTCATAGCTGTAATTTTGCTACTACTATGAATCGTATTGTAAGTATCTGACATGCAACCCCTGTGGGAGTCATGACCCACAGGCTGACAGCCACCACTCTAAAAGGTCTGTAGCGGTCCCCAGTCAACAAGCATTGCTTCCTGACATTTTCAGCCAGTTCTCTTCTTCTTCCCAGACCTACAAAGCCTGGAATCTGTTCTCTATCTCTGTTCCGCCTCTTCTCAAATCTCCTTTGATATAACCACACAATATTCTTGTTTTGCCTGCCTCTGGCTTCTTTCACTTAACATAATGTTCCTGAGCATTACCTGTATTGATATAAGCATCAGTAGTTTATTTTTGCATATAAAACTATAGAATATTAACTTGAAATTATATCCTGTATCACTAATAATTACTAGCAAACCGCAAATAAATCCCCAAATTCCATTTTCCACAACACAGAAAATCAGTTTCCTTCCATGTACATGATGATGGAGTTTGTGGGTCTTTGGCTCTTATAGAAACTCCTGCTATACGCATAAGCATATAGGGACCTCAGCAAAGGCTCAGTGGTTAAGAGCATAGACTGCCTCTCCAGAGGACTTGGGTTCAATTCCCAGCACCCACATGGCAGCACTCAACTTCCTATACCTCCAGGTTCAGGGGATCCAACACCCTCATACAGATATTCATTCAGGCAAAATGCCAATGCACATGAAATAAAAATAAATAAAGCATTAAAAATTTACTTCTTTAAAAAACACAAGCATATAACTCATTGAATGGACATATGCTTTTTCTTTTCCTTGAGATACCCTTGGAATGAAATTTCTAGATCTTATAGCAAATAAGTTAAGATATTTAAAGACAGCCAAACTTTTCCCAGGTTTCTGTATCATATTTCTGACAGCAGCTTGGGAGAGTCTAGGCTCTGTACCATTGCCAGCTCTTGTTATTATCAGAGTTTGGGGTTGCAGATGTGCTGGCAGGTATGTGAGAGTGCAACACTTGAAATTAAATTTGAAGTTTACTAACGACTGGAGATATAGAAGAGCATTTCAAATTCGTGTTCTATATATTTGTATACCTACACATATATACAATTCTTAGCTATCCTTACATCTTCTTTGGTAAAAATAACACGCTGATTTTCAACTGTGATGTTATTGATGACCTGCAAAAGACTGTTATTTCTGCATACAAATTCCTATAAGACATAATATTTGGAGTTACTTTCCTATTAGCAGTTCATCTTTTCATTGTGTTAAATCTGTCTTATAGAGGTAAAATGTTTGAAATATTTGTAAGGTCTAATTTTAACCCATTTTAATGGGTTGTGATTTTCATGTAATATCTAAAATATATTTGCCTAAGATATGTGTAAAGGTAGAAGGAGTGGTACTCACATGTCGGTGGCAGCCAGTAGCCATCTGTCTAGTTGGACTTAAAGCCCACTCAACAGGAGGGCAGTCATGTCTGGTGCTGGAAAGGTAGCTGTGGCTAGTGAGTGCATGGATCTTAGAAAAGATTCTCCTACTCCCACCTTACTGGACCAGAGCAATTCCTCATGACATTCTAAACCTTATCCTTTCACACATAGACAAGTGTGGCTACCACTCCTCATCAAAGAAGCTTGTGCTTACAGCAAATGGAGAACGTTACAGAGAACCACAACTGGTCATGATGTAGAGATCAACGGCTCCTGGCGACCCTGACCCAGCGGATACATCCACATCACAGTTCCTGCACCTATGGCTCAAGGAACATGGCCGAAGAGGGTACAAAAAGTTTTTAAGAGCCGGAGTACCAGGCAGTGTGCTATGAAACATCCTTCCTAGAAATTGCTAGATAAACAAGACCAGAGGGATATTAACACCAATAAGTATGCTATCATGAAAGCGAGACAATGGCACACAAGGTCTGACATCTAGAGAAAGAGCTATAGGCAACCAATGGCTTCTGAGAATTGAAAAATTAGCCTTGCCCAGTTATGAGTCCCCTTATAGGTTGTACAAAGCAGAGTGGTCATCCTTGAAACTATATACACACAGACAACAAAAATAGAACCAGCAGTTATACATGGCGTGTGTGCATATATGCATGCACACACACACACACAATGCTCATGCACGCACGCACACACATATGTATATATTTGTGCACACACACAACGCATATAATTAAGGAAAAAGAGACTATTAAATTGAAAGTAGGAGCATGGGAGGGGTCTGAGGAAAGGTAAATGTGAGAAGATGGAGGAAGAGAGAGGAGGGGAAGTAATATGATTCTATTTAAATTTAAAAATTTTAATGGAATAAAAATTTTTAAATGGCTAAGATCAAAAATTCAAGCGACACCACATGCTGGCGAGGATGTGGGGAGAGAGGAACACTCCTTCATTGCTGGTGGGAATGCAAACTAGTACAGCCACTTTGGAAATCTATCTGGTGCTATCTCAGAAAAATGGGAATAGGGCTTCCTCAAGACCCAGCTATTCCACTCCTTGGAATATACCCAGAAGATGCTCCAGCACACAACAAGAAAATTTGCTCAACCATGTTCATAGCAGCCTTATTCATAATAGCCAGAACATGGAAACAGCCTAAGTGTCCCTCAGTAGAAGAGTGGATAAAGAAACTGTGGTACATATACACTATGGAATACTACTCAGCTATTAAAAACAAGGAATTCCCGAAATTTGTGGATAAATGGATTGAGCTAGAAATGATCATAATGAGTGAGTTAACCCAGAAGCAGAAAGAATCAAATGGTATATACTCACTTATATCTGCATACTAGCCCAAGGGGCATGTCCCACGAAAGCCTTCACTTACCAGGAAACTGGGACAGAGGGGAAGGCATCCTATTGGGACTCTAAATGAGAGACGCATGGGAGAACAGCAAAACAAAAGGATCCAGAGGGTCCTAGAAATCTACAAGTAGAACAATATGATAGGCAGATTTGGGCCCAGGGGTCCCGCTCAAACTAAGGCACCAGCCAAGGACAATACAGGAGGTAAACTTTAAACCCCTTCCCAGATCTAGCCAATGGTCAGAATATTCTCCACAGTTGAGTGGAGAGTGTGATACGACTTTCTCACATACTCTGGTGCCTCACATTTGACCATGTCCCCTGGAGGGGGAGACCTGGTGGCACTCAGAGGAAGGACAGCAAGTAGCCAAGAAGAGACTTGATACCCTATGAGAATATATAGGGGGACGTAATCCCCCTCAGGAACAGTCATAGGGGAGGGGAATAATGGGAAAATGGGGGGGGGGGGAAGGGAGGAATGGGAGGATACAAGGGATGGGATAAACATTGAGATGTAACAAGAATAAATTAATAAAAAAAAAAAATTTTTAATTAAATAAAAATAAATTTTAAAAGAAAAAAATAAAATAATTGCCCCATTCTAGGTTAAAAAGAATTTATCTAGTGTTTACTTTTAGAAGTTCGGGTTTTTAACATTTTCACATAAAAATGATATCCTCAATAAATGTTGGATTAGCTTTAGGAGTCTAAGTCTGTGTTTCGGCATGTGGATAAAAGTTTTTTCAGGCACAGTTGATAAAAACAATATAATTTCTCCATTGATTAATCTTAACAATTTTTGAGACCATATTTACCACAAGCCAAGAATATTTCTGTATTTTGTAATTAGTTGCATGATAAGTACATCTTTATATTTACAACCAATGGCATGTGTTCCTTCTCACAGTAATGTAGCAGCCATAGGCAAATACATCCTGTAAGTCATCTGGCTTTGTTTGTCCCTAAAAGTTGACAACTGAGGATAGCCATCACACTTCAGTAAAAACAGATGCCAAAACACAGGAAGTGAGTGCATGTGCATGGTTCTTGGGTGCTTTCAGGGCCTGCTTGTACCTTAGAGGTGATATGTTGGAAGTTTGGTCCTCTGTGTAGTACTACTGACCTGCCTTTAATGTAGATCTTCTGAGGTGAGAAGATCCATCTTTGGTCTGGATCACCTTCTGCTGGTAGCCTATGCAAAGGACATAGAAGAAGGAAGCTCTTTGCTCTTTGCCTGGTTGCCCTCACTCTCACTGGCAAGTCCCTTCCTTCACTGGCATTGGAACCCACCTCTTCAGAAATCTGGTGTACACTGAAGACCAGCTGAGACATCCAGCCTCTTGGACTGAACAACTACTGAATTCTTGGAACTTCTGGTGATGCACAGTTATTGTCGGATTAGCTAGACCACAGCCTATAAGCCACTCTAATAATCCCCCATTAAATAGAGCCGTTCTATCATTTTCCTGGCATTCCATTGGCAGAGAATGCTGATATCATGGTGCACATGACATATCAATATAAGATACAATAAACTTGAACAGCAAGTTCTTCAGAAAGTTCAAAATTCAAACAAAGGAAAATACACATGAAAAGACATTATCAAAATAGAGAGTGAGATGTTTCACAGGTATGTAAATCCTAGAAGGAAGCCCACAAGAGACTCTTGTAACTAAATCAGACAATATAAGGTAATGAGAATATTTTAAAAAAACTGGTATCTAAAGTGATACGAGAAACAATGGAAAAATCTCAGTAGATAGATCGGTAAAAATGATTAATAATTGAAATGTCTTCCATAAAAGTTCATCACCGTAGCCTTTAATGGTAAAGACTGTCATTTAAAAAATATTATTTGGGAGCCTCATATCATGCACCTGTGACTGTGCTCATCTCTAGCCCTCCAATGTCTGCTCCCCTTCCCCTGTGTTCCCCCAATAAAAAAGAAGAAAAAAAATCAAAGAAACAAGTCCATTTTGTGCCATCCATATTCTCACCGGAACATGGCCACATTGCTAGTGGCCATATTCCCAAGTGAAAGTGAGTCTTTATCCACATGCACCCCTGCCTGAAGCCATCAACTGAATAGAGCTGTGCTTCTGTGGGAGAAGGGCAGGGCCAGCTCTCCAGCGTCCACGCCATGAATGGCACCTCTACTCAGCTGCCAGAGAGGCGTGAGGCCAGCTCTCCCATGCCCACGTACACCAATATGGCTTCAAGCTGCACAAATAATTGCTGAATTATAAATAAAAGAAATATATTTCTCACGACTCCAGAATCCAAGACTAACTCATTGGTGTGTGTGTGGGCAGGTGGAGGGGTGTGCACTTCCATGTGCTTATGGCTGTCATCATGTTGTTTTTTGCACAGTGCAATAAACAAAGCAGAGGGAGTGCTCTGGGGTACATTTTGCCCTTCTTTTGTTGAAAGCAGATCTTCATTTTGGCACAGGGCAGTGGGCACTATTATAACGAATAACTATGTAATGGAAAGGCTTGTGCCCTGGTGTGCAGTAGCCTAGAGCTTATGCGGACGGAGACTGAGCCCCTGAACATGCCACAGGATCCCCTGGCAAAGGGCCATTTTCTGGATTGGACCTCTTTAAATGATCACAGTTGTTCACGAGGCCACCAGAGGCCATGTTGGTGTCTGTGGTTCATGCTGTGGCCCTAAGTCTCAATGAATCCTATAATACATTTGGATACATGAAGTCTAGGCCTCTGACTGATGCCTTGGTGATGTTTTTGGGGATTGATGTCTTGGAAGGCCATCCTGCTATGAGTAGCCTGTGTAGCCAGCCACCTGAGGCCATGTTGAGGCCCATAATCAGTGCAGCCACTGAGGGCCATGAGTGGGTCAGTGTACCTAATATGGCCAGAGTTTCTGTTAATGTGTGTAGACCACATTACCATTGAATACCATGTGGAACACCGTGTTCTGTCAACTTTTTAGGAAGAGATAATATAGAATTGGATGTACTTTTGGAAAATACGGAAGGAATAAAATTCATCTATGACATTTTCATACGAAGAATAACAAATATAAAACCTCATCAAAGATAACACAAGAAAATAATATCACAGACCTATGTCCTTCACAAAATACTTGCAAAGATCCTTAATATATTTCTGACAAAGAATATCTTAAGAACATATTAAAACCTACTGCATATTATGAAAATATGGTAGTAGTCACTGGAATACAAAATTGGTTTTACATCCCAAAATTAATATAATTCATCATGATGGTACAATATAAGCTAATATAAATTCATCATCATGCCAAATAATACACTAAAATTAGCAAAATTAACCCCCAACTCACAGTAACAATTCCCAATAAGCCAAGGAAAGCAGCCACGCTCTGCTGTAGCAAAGCAAGCCTGGCTCCTGAAGCTCCCATTTATGTGCCCTATCATGACACCACATGCTGTGCTGTGACCTCACCACAGCCAGTACCACGCTGCTGGAGTTCCTAACCCATAGACTATGATCTGACTAACCCTAGAGCCAAACAAACCTATTTTTTTATACATTACCCAGCCTCAAGTATTTTGTTATAGCAGCCCTAAACAGGTTGGTGCAAGAGTCTACTTCTAACACCTTTTGATTTTTTTTTTTTTAGATCATAGAACTTAGATGTTATTTTCTGGGCAACTATGTACTTATGGTTCATTCTGAATTAATTTGAGGGTATAGTGTAAAACATTAAATGCTGCCCATTTGTCAAACATCATTTCTCCTACAAGAATGTTTTCCTTTGTCAGCATCAGTCATACATACACACATACATACATACATACATGTGCACATCTATTTCTGATTTTGCAATTCTCTCCAGCCAATCTTTTTGTCTGTTTTGATGCAAAGCCGTCATGAGTATTGTAGGGCTAAGGTGTTAAATCAAGCTAGACTGACCTTTTATTTTCTCATTTTCATAGACATTTAGCTAATCAAGCTCTCTAAATCTTCATGTAAGTTTTAGAAATAATTTGTTATGTTAAAGAAAAGCACACTTGAAGCTCCTGTAAGCATCATATTAAATATATGTATCTGTATAGGGTATATAACCTCTTAACAATGAATGCTTCGTCATAAAAAAGTGATAACTCTAATGACTGAGATATTTCCTAGTATGTTCCAGCAATATCTTGAAGGTTTTCATTGTTTATCTTGTCTTTCTCTTGTTTGAATTTGTAAAACGTTTCATGCTATTGAAGTTTACATTATTTCTCTTTCAGTTTTTATTGGTTCATTACTAAAATAATGAAGTGTGATTGATTTGGTATATTGATACTATGGACTTATCCACACAAAGCTCACTTGTCATTCTAAAGGCCTCTGTCTTAGTTGCATTGGATTTCCTGCATAGATGGTGATGAATTCTGAGGTAAGAACGGCCTCACCATCACAAGCTGAGTCCTTTTATCCTGGCCTATTTATACTAACAGAATCTTCACTACCACTGGGAGCAAAAGAAGCAGAAGAAATTGTCTTCCTTTTGCTGCTCTGAGGGAGAGCTTTGACATTGAGAATAATGCTACTTATAGACTTTCTAGCAATGTTTTGACTCAAGTTGAGAAGAAGTTCTTCATTTGCTGTGGTTGTAGGAGATTATCTGAGATGGGGCAATTTATAAGTAATAGGTTGATTTGCTCAAGTTTCCAGAAGTAAAGATGTTCAAGGTTGAATTAACACTCTAGCAGTACATACACAGTCTCCGGGTGCAGCCTAACATGTAGACTCATGCAGATTTCTTTCTCGTTTTAAAAAATATTTGAAAGCTAGAAATAAAAAATGCTATGGCTTAGAAATGGTTGGATCACACTAGTGTTGAAGTTGGAGTTTGGTCCCACTGTAATACTGTAGAGAGTGGTGCAGCCTTACCAGGTGATTGGGATGTGAAGTGGGTTAGTTCCTTTTCTCTTGAGAGTGACTTTCCAGTCTAGTGGCATTCAATTGACTGACTACTAAAGGTGACAGTTATTATAAATTGAAAATCAACCTTTCTCTGTCTCTCTGTGTGTCTTTGTCTCTGTCTCTCTGTCTCTGTCTCTCTTTGTCTCTCTGTCTCTGTCTCTCTTTGTCTCTCTGTCTCTGTCTCTCTGTTTGTGTGTGTGTGTGTGTGTGTGTGTGTGTGTGTGTGTGTGTGTGTGTGCGTGCATGTGTGCCTCTCTTCAGTGGGAAAGGTGGATATTCACTACAACTGTGACCATAAAGTTGACGGAAAATATTCGGGTTCTTTCAAAAGGGTAGTATGCTCGCTTGTCATACTGCTGAGTGTCTCACTGTACCCATCAGGAAAATCTTGCCCTCTAGGATAAAACAAGCCACTCATAAGGAATCTTTGGCACTGATATCCACACCCATAGGAATCATAAATAAGCAATCGACTGGACTGGGCCCAGGCTGTAGCCATGCTAGATCAGGGTTACAGACCCAGTGATGGTTACTGGACAAACTGACCCCCAAATTCTAGATGAACCTCTCAGTCAGCCCAGCATCCTTGAAACCTCCACTAGTTTATATCATAATTGGGTGAGGATTTAAGAGTTGTTGTTAAGATAATTAAAGGACAGGTTGAGGAAGCAGACTCCCTGAGGGACAACTGGAAATGTTTAAATGCTATCTTGTCTGCAGGTAGCCTTCAAACTTGTCAGTGCTTAGTTAAAAATGAGTGTTTTGGGACCCTATGTTAGACACAAAACTAAAGGGTAAGCTGTTGACAGTAAATGTAACTAGATGTCTTCCTGGTCCAAAAGCTTTTAAAAGGTAAATTCACTATATTAAATTTGGTTAGCTATCTCCCATCCAACATTCAACTTTAATTTTGGGCCACATCACCTTTCTGGGAACACAGAGGTCAAGACTAAAAGAAGATGGTGGACTTTTCCTCGGATGTTTCAGGAGAGGGAGTGCAACCTCAAGAACCATGTAAAGCCAGGCCTGGTTATGGCAGCTAGCTGTAACCCCAACATTCGGGGAGCAAGATGGGAGGGGGAGGCAGAAGATCACACAGCAGTTAGCCTGGTGTATGCAGCAAGGGACGATGAGAGACCATGTCTCCAAATTGGGGGGATGGGTGGTGACAAAGACTGATACTTAAGGTTGCTCCCGCTTACCCCCTCCACCCCCCACCCCCCGCCGACCTTCCTAACACATCCTGGCATGTGACCACCTGCATTCACACGCAATCAAATACAGACTCCACTGAAAGATAAAGATGGCCAGGTACAAGGCTTCTGTTCCAAGTCTCCAAGGGAGCATATGTGATTCCGTAGGATGCTGGTAGTCAAGTCACTAAGCTACCCTGAACCACAGGGTATAGGGACACACAGTTGAGACTGGTGCTACTGGGTGGGACAGGGTCACAGAATCTTTGATAGCCTGTATGTCTACACCACTGCTGTTGATGAGGACCAGAGGGAGTTCTTTAAGTAAAAAGATCTCTCCGACAAAGAAAAGCTCTTTGCTTTGAGCTCTTTTAGTGTCAGCTCTGTGTGACAGACAGTGATGTCAGTTGGAATTCTGAAAAACAAAGGCACCTTGGGGCTTGAGACTCATTTCTCTCCTGCCAAGCCTATGAGTATACACCACATTGCACTAGCTTGTTCCTAGTCTCTTGTGGAGATGTGCTTATAAAAATCTGTCCGTAAAGGGTTTACTTCTCCACCCTCACATCCCAATTCTGGCTTGAACCAACTCACACTCAGTGGCTGAGGTGGGAAAGGCCCAGTGTGCTGCCTTGGTGGGCAGGAGTGGTACAGTGACACATGGACCTGGCTATGCTCCAGCGATTTTTTGGCTGAACATGGACAAGTGACAGTTCAATCTTTTGATGGCGTGCTTTTCTTTGTTTCCTGAAGAGCAGACCTCATTTAGGACCCTTGATAGCTGTTGGAATTAAAACCTGGTGGCATCCACGGAGCCAGCAAGATACCTCAGGAACAGACATACAACCTAAGGTCACTTTGGAAGCCACCCAGTGTGTATCTAGAGTAGCCTCTATGTCTATGCTAGGATGGCTGAGTCTCACGTGCAAGGCATCTCTCTCCTGTGGGTTTGCTCAGTGCTTCGTTTGCAGTACAAACTCCTTCTCGCTGACAGAAATGCACAAGCCTTCCTGGCCTAAGTGAGCTCATAGAGCTGGCATTTCAAGCAGTTCTTCCCCTGCAAATAGTTTTTATTCTGACTTTATGCATTTTGTTCTATACAAGCCAAGACTGAAGTTCAGTTCGAGACTCTCAGATGCCCGAGATAGATTTCTTTCTTTTTAAAAAAATTTTTTTATTTTTATTAATTTATTCAGATTACAACTCAGTTGTTATCCCATCACTTGCATCTTCCCGCTCCTCCCTCCCTCCCTCCCTCTTTCACCCTATTCCCCTCCCCTAGGTCATTGACCCAGGGGGACCTCCTGCCCCACTACATGGTCATAAGCTATCCAGCCTGCTAATTTTTTCTTTGAGTGCCACCAGGACTCCCCACCAAGGGGAGGTGGTCAAATATGGGGCACCAGAGCTCATGTCAGAGTCAGTCCCCGCTCTCCACATAAGTGTGGAGAATGTCCTGTCCAGGATAGATTTCATTTTTCCTCCCACATAGTCTACATATATCAGCCTTTTTTTTCCTTGCTTCTCTCTAGGGGCTTTACCAGCCTGAACATCTCTGATACCACAGTATAAGATCTGCCCACTTGTCCAGGTCGAGAGCCTGAGCCTATAACTCTTATTTGAGTCCACTCTGTGGCATCACAGATCCACAGGTTTTTATAAAGCTGTGCCTTAAAGAGGTAGGTTTGTTTCCCATATATTGTGTGTGATTCCAATCGGTTGGTTGGTTGGTTGGTTAGTTGGTTGTTGTTTAGCACGGCACTGGCTATTTACTCATGACTGTCATATCTTGACCAAATTTGTCTTTCCTGCTTCTGCGTATTGTGTCTTATCTTTAAAGCAAACAGCGGCTACCTGGAGGTTACCTTGAGGTTGGAAACAACCCCTTGGCCTCTCTAATCCTGGATGATCTGCTGTTGCTTGACCAGGAAGCCTAAACATAATGTCATTAAGATGAATTTGGGGAGAAAACTCCATCTGGTGCAATAAGATTTCTTTGGAAAAAGGCTTTGCATACCTTGAGCTGATACTGCTAGTAGAATGTTGCCTGAATATTTTTTTAAAGCCATTAAATGGCCACCAGTACTAACAAACAGGCTCCCTTAAAATGTCCAGATTTTCTTGACACTTGTGTGTTTTGTCACCATGTTTGAGCAATCTTCTAAAACGGCACAAGTAAAGTTATTATCAATCAACTGCCTTGCGGCATTTTTGTTTATGCAGATAGAAACTATGGCTAGGCAAGGAAAAGCTCCTCAGAGGACAGTCTCTTGGCAGCTTTTGAGTTGTTCAGTGTTCCCCACAGCGGTGAGTGGCAGTGAGTGGCAGCAGCAAGCAGGCAGGAAGCAGCAGGTGGCGCCCTTGTGGAGGTCTTTTGGCTGTTAGGATCCCTAGTTCTGTAAGTGGTGCAAGGAGTCAAGATTTCTTAGCACTTGGCAACAACTGCTGGTATGGCTCCAGGTCAGGTCTGGGTGTTGACATTCCTCAACCTTTGACAGGAGCCAATGGTACAGCGCTGGGCCTAGGGTGTCTGAGATTCTTAGCCCCAGAGGCTTCACAGATCTCTGGAGCTCTTCCAGACATAATAGCCTGCCCTGTTGCTTCTTTCTTCCTATTATGATCTCAGTCCACATTACTAAAAGTAGGCGAGAAAAGGCAGCCAGAGAGAAGTCTTTTGTGGGTCCTAATGTTGCAATAACGAGAAAGACATCACAAGAAAGGGTCTTCCAGCTGACCCATTGAGTGAGCCTGAACAACCAGAGAGCGGGTGTTTAGACAAGTTATGAACACCTCACATGCAAATGAAGGCTTGTGTCTGCACCTATCGAAGCACACTTCCCATGCAAATGAGGGCTGCTTGTGTTTGTGATAATCTCAGTATTGCTTGTTTAGTGCCAGTCACAACAGTACCTCTGTTAGGCTACCAGGGTAAGTGCAAAGCCTAGGTAGAAATAGTCCCAGGGACATCTACAGTTTACCGAAGCTTGAGGTAGCAAGCTTTAATCTGATAAAGAATGTCTGATACAAAACTGTAGAATACCCTGCCTGAGGATGTAGCTTCAGAAGCTGGGACAATCCGCTGTAGTAATCAAGTCTTTTTCTCACAGCATGGCATCTGTAGAGAGCCAGCATCAGCAGTTCAGTTGCCTGGTTGACAGTCCGTTAGCTTGAATAACTAGTTTAGCATGGGAATCCAGCAACTGTGAACTGGGTGGCTAATTGTCTTACCCTACCTCCAAGACCTTAGCTTAGTTATAGGGGAGTGAGCATCAGGAACGACAGTGATGATGATGATGATGATGATGATGATACTACTGCTAATAGTAGTAGTAGTAGTAACAACAACAGCAGTCGTATTTTAACCAGCTGTCAGTAGAGCTTTAACAGTGCTTGATTTTTGCCTCATGCCCAGGGGAGTGGCTGGCTTCTTCCTCTATCTCAAAGCTATCACAAAAGCAGTGATGTTTTCTTTGATGTTTCCACCAGGGGAACCTTGGACAGCAAATACTCCTTTCCTATTACCAAATGCCACCAAAGTTCCGGGGACAAGACCAAGAGTCAAAAGATAAGACAAAACCATGAGACATATCAATCAGGATTTGTATGAAAAGAAGTCCACGACAGTGATGTTCTAAGCACTGCCATGTTGCTCTGCCATGGGTGTCTCTGACAGCTGCTGAAATACCTCTGCAGGAACAATGGTCTTCCTGGAAGTAGCTGGCATTTAACCATCCTGGGTTCACTCTGACCCAACTTGTGTATTGGCATGCACTCCTTCATCACCAAATATGGCTGTGTCTTCATGATTATTTTGTTGTGAACATCTTATTTTTACATCCTTTAGAACTAGAGGAGAAAGATTTGGAGACTATAAATTTATATATTTAATGCATATTTTAAAATTTTTACCATTTTCTTTGGACCATTGTTGGATTTTGTTTAATCAACCAAGAAGAAGGAGGAGGAGGAAGAGGAGGAGGAGGAGGAGAAGGAGGAAGAAGAGCAGGAACACTGTCAGCATAGCTTATTGGAGGACATGTTATAGATTTCTATTCATATCTCAGACCTCACTTCCTGACTTTCGTCAATATGCTCATGAGTTATAAACACAACTTCCATGATTTTACATTATACATCTTTACAGACATACACACACACACACGCACACGCCCATGCACGCACACACTCACACACACACGCAGAGACAGAGAGACAGAGAGAGACAGAGACAGAGACAGAGAAAGAGTAACAGAGAGAGAGAGAGAGAGAGAGAGAGAGAGAGAGAGACAGAGACAGAGACAGAGACAGAGACAGAGACAGAGACAGAGAAGGATAGTGAGACAGATGGGAGGAAGGTGGGATTCTCTAAACAACAATGTTATTTACTGTGGAATAAGTCAACATGCCATGAAAATCAGAGAAAGGAGTTTGTGTGAAGAAGCTTTTTAAAGACCAAGATGAGGATGACTCTGTGGCTTATTTTGAAGCTATGGTCTCCATAGGAGGACTGGTGGGGAATATGCTTCAGGGTCAGTGCCTCAGCTGGTGCTGTGTGAGACTGAGCAGGCAGTCACTCAGGTGCCATTGCTGAAGAGCCATTGCTGTGGCCTGAGAGGCCCCCCTGCAAGGCTGTGATTTGGGCAGTCTGTAACAGCTCTTGCTATAAGGCCTTTGTGAGAGCCTCTGTGGGAACCTTCAACCTGCATTTGATTTCTATTATTATTATTATTGTTGAGGCTTTGACAGAAATGACACCATCTCAATTCTAATAAGTTTTCTGTCTTTGTCTCCCATGGTCACCATCTCTCAAACATCCCATAGCCTTGGCTATATCTTCTCTTGTTCCGTAAGCTTCTTCAACAGTGAACAAGCATTCAGATTTCCTATTTCTAGAAGACAAAGGTTAGAAAGCAGGTTCCTTTTGCCTGCATTTTTTTTTCTGGAGCCCAGCTCCATACTTTCCCCTCACAGATGATATCTTTCTTGAAATCATAAATTACCATGTGCATTAGCAAAGGCTATCAGTGGGCTTTTCTCAGTGCCTGCACCTTAAAATTCTATCCTGCATTGTAAACCTTAGCATATTGCCAAGGTCTTTCTCAAGGTTCCTGCTAATGTGTATAAAGATGGAGGCCTGAGTCAATTCTTTTCCTGGTCTCCCCAGGCCCCTGTGCTGCCTTCTTTCCAGATTCTTTGTTACAGCAACAGTGAGTGTTATTAGATCATGAAAAATATTAGTAGATGCAACTTTTGTGAAATAGATTGTGCACCTATCATTTTGTCTCTTCATATGTTTCAATATGAGTCTAGGGACCTCGGGTAAAACCAAATAATGATGGTCAGGGGAAAAAAAGGAAAAATGTAGTGATGAAATGACTTTAATGATGATATTTGGCTAAATTCATGATCAGTGCCTTGTTCAGCCATTATCAGAGAAACTTCCTCCAGAAGCAGATGGAAACAAATATAAATACCCACCACCAGACATAATGCAGAGAATGAGCCTGTGAAACATCCAGCTCTAAATGGAATGTCCCCATCAAATCCCTTCCCTAAGAGCTCAGGGAACCTTGCAGAAGAGGAGGTAGAAAGAACATAAGAACCAGAGAGGATTTAGGACACCAACAAAGCAAAGTAGAGGAATTTAACCACGCAAAATGGCTGCTCTGATCACATCCAAAGACCTTCCATGACTGTGTAATCTGGCTGGAATGAAGACACAACCTTAGCACACACCTTTAGTCCCAAACAATAAAGGTGGTTAGTTGGTAAAAGGAAGCAGCCATGTTTGAAAGTGATGTCTAATTGAGAGGCAGACAAAATGATGAATCAGAGAATAACTTGATAAAATAGCATATGCCCAGCTCTCACAAGAAGAGAGAGGAAGGAGATGCTACTGGGGTGAGCATCACACACACACACACACACACACACACACACACACACACACACACATATGCACAGAGGGGGGCGAGGGAGGGAGAGAGAGGGAGGAAGCCATTTTACTGGGATAGTTTTACAAAGACAGGTTGCACAGAGAGAAGAAACTTGACACTGGTGAAGAAGACAGAACAAGCCAGAGAATGAAAAAAGAGCCAGAAGATTAGAACATATTGGCAAAGTTAGCATGAGGCCAAGCAGAGCAATTCAGTTAGAAGCCAAGATACGCCAGTCTGAATCAGTCAGCTGAGTTGAACCAACCAGCCGGAGTTCAGAAAGAGCTCGAAAGGGTGAGCATATTCAGCAGTAATTCTCAGAGGCTGAAAACATTCTAGGCCTAGATTGGATTTTACTGAGGCAAGAAGTTTCCAGGACTTGGCCTAGGTTAGCAGATGGAGGCAATAAGCTTCAAAGATGACAATTGAATCAACTGCATAAAAGTTACATTTACAACCCTCTAAATCAACATGAGTAAAGCTCATATCAACTCACAGAGACTGAACAGCAAGCACAGGGCCTACACAGGTCTGCACCAGGTCCTCTGTGTTTATATTATGGATTCCATATATTTTGGGATTCCTAAGTGTATTAGCAAACAAATCTCTGATTCTCTTGGGCTCTTTTCTCCTGGTTTGTCTTCTCCAACTTCAATGTGATAGTAGTTTTTACTTTATTTTACTACATTTTGCCTTTTTGTTTTTGTTTTTGTTTTTTAATGAATGAATGAAAATCTAACCACTAGGGTAAATGTTAACAGCTGAACTGCCATTTATACCTTTGGTGAGAGTTTTCTCCAATAGGATGACATTGGATATATCAGCCACTCCAGGGCATGTGTCATGTTCAGGAGTAATTGATCAACATATAACATACTCCACAACTTTTCTGTGTGCTTTTATTTGGTTATAGTTTTGTAGTTGTTGTTGCTTTGTGGCTTTTGGGTTTGTTTTGTTTCTTTTCTTTTTGAGTGGTATTTTATTTTGTTTTCTTGAGGGGGTTGTTGTTACACTGAATTTTTGTTTTTTTAAGAAAGGACTTCAGCTTGGGTGGGTAGGAAGTGGGCAAGTATCTGGAAAAACTTGGGGGAGGGAAATATAATAAAAAATATTTAAATTTAAAAATTGTTTCAAATAATAAAAAAGAAAACAAATATGATGATAGGATAATAATAACCTCCCTTAATTGCATTTCATGCCATCCAGTTCATGTCGGGATACCCACTTTCTTCCTAATGTAACACTCAGCAGATGAGATTGAGCTTGTGTCTATGTAAATCGCTATGTATGTCCCTAGTCTGGTCCTCACAAAGTCTAGACTTCTGTGGTAGTTTGAGAGTGGCTCCATGGGGTCAAAAATTTGAATGCTTGGGAGTGGCACTATTTGATAGGATTTAGGAGGTGTGGCTTTATTGGAGGAAGTGTGTCTCTGGGGGTGGGCAAGCCTACACTCTTTCTTTCTCTTGCCTGAGGAGCCAGATATAGAGATCTCAGCTACTTCTCCAGTACCATGTCTGCCTGTGTACCATGATGACAGTGGACTAAATCTCTGAATCTGTAAGCAAGCAGTAATTGAATGTTTTTTTTAATAAGAAAAACATCAAATTCATTTTCAATCAAATAAATAAATAAATAAATAAATAAATAAATAAATAAACCAGAGAAGTGAGTTAAAGTCAAGGGAAGAAATCTTACTTATATGCCTCAGATGACACCCTATCGCACTTTTAGTCTTTCGGTTGGTGGAGAACAGTGTTTTGTTACATTACCACATTCCAAAGGGTTTTGTCTGTTTATCTGCATGTTGCACCTGACACAGAAGAGGTAGGGCCAGGAATGGCTCCTAAGGGGCTAAGGCCACCCAAGAGTCATTAGGCTCTGGATCTGCAACATTCCAACTTCACGTTGGGCACTGAAGTTTCCATGAGCCTTTGTAGGAACAGCTTCTTTCCCAAGAATTCTCCTTCACAGGGGTGAGAGCTTGAGTGAGTGGAGGTGACAAGCTGAGCATTGGTGGTCCGAGTGCCCCACCCATCCTGTTCCTAGTGACTTGGAGGGCTGCCTCACATGTGGGGGTCAGGGTGCCATGCTGCTTTGCAGTTAGTTCTCACCCCTACTAGGATTTGGGGAAGGCCACATGGTTCATAAGTAGACTTTTTCAGAGATGACACAGGGCTTAGATTTTCTGAACTGTCAGATGATAATATGAGAATTAATACTGTACCACTAGACCAGATTCTAATAATATCCCCAGCTGCCTGTGCCTGTGCTATCAAAAAGAAAGTAAGTGTGTGTGTGTGTGTGTGTGTGTGTGTGTGTGAGAAAGTGTGTGAGTGGTGTGTGTGTATGAGAGAGAGATAGTATGTGTGTGTGAGGTGAGAGAGAGAGAGAGAGAGAGAGAGAGTTGTGTGAGTTGTAGAGTAGGTCCTTTCAAAACAGCTGGCTTTGGAATCATCTGTTGCCCTAAAGCAGTCAGAGGCCATAACCGCCTGTTGTCACTGGTTCTGTTGTACTGTTACCACGTGGTGTGACTTCAATACTGACAGCATAGTTGGAGCTGATCTGAACTTGAATGCCTGAGATGCATCAGTGCCCTGTCATCTAAGTGAGGCTGGTTTATAGAGGGGCCGGATCATGGAAGGCAAAGACAGTTGCCTGTTCCAGTTGTGCTCCTCCTCCTGCTCTCCTTTACTCTCCTCCATCCCGGTTCACCCGCAGTTTGGCACGGGAGCTGGAAGAGAGGGATGTGCTGGGAGAAATGGAGGGCACCAGTTTGCTGGATTGCAAGACAGAGTATTCTCAACATAAAATGGAGAGATATTCTCAAAGAAAAAGCTAGACAAAAGAGCTAGCTCAAGGCTACTCTAGTCACACCAGAACAAAGTTAAAGACCTCTCATAAGATACAAAGAGGTGAGGGGGTTTCCAGGAGTGGGAGTGTGAAGTCACGAATGCTCATGAGATATAATATTTGGACCCAACTGAGTAGCTGAGGTCCCATAAGATTACACTGTGATCACACATTCTTATCACCCAGTGACGTAACAATGGTGCTAACAGGTCCACAGCTTAGGAAGGGCCTCCTGTGACGTGTGAAGTCAACCCTGCTGGGCAGCAGCCACAGGCCAGAATAGTCCTTACAGGTTTTAGCAGCGGTTACTGGGCTACGTGGTTAGTATACTACACACTTTTGTTGTTTCCATATACTCCCCCCCCCCCAAGACAGAGTTTCCTTATGTAGCCTCAGCTATCCTAGAGATTGCTTTGTAGACCAGGCTAGCTTCAAACTCAGAGAACGTGCTGGCGTCAAAGACCCGTACCCATCACCCCCTGGCCCATGGATACTTTTACTTAAGGAAAAGTTAAAAAAAAGTAAAAAAGCTAAGTAGAGCGCCCCTCACCCACCACCCCTGCCACTGACCCCTCAAGAAACCTCCAGAAAGAAGGCAGGTGTCTGGGACACGGCAGCATCGTGTGCGTTGTTTCTCCGCAGTCCTTCTGTTGGTGGCTGTGAAGGTGAGGGTGCGACATGTGGCATGATGCAGTCTGGGAGATCCAGCCTAGTGAGCATTGCACCTACATTTGCAACAAGAAAGCTAACAAGATATAAGGAAACCCCAAAACACGCTGTGCTGTTCGGTACCTTAGACATCTTAAATACATTTTCTTCTTATGGTGGCTCACATGGAGACTTGGCCCCAGTGTTTGCCAGGAAGCGCCCTTTAGCTGTACTGGCTGCTTCATTGGGCCTGCGCACTGGAGGCTTTCACCTCCCCGGTCTCCACCAGGCTCCGGCAGCTTGTATTTGTATATTTAGGAGACTGATCACATCTACACCAAGTTGATTCTTAGAAATGGTTCAGTGGGAGGTTTTGTTGTCTGTGTCCTGCCTCGGCTTTTGGAGTCAAAGAAACCATAGTACAAATCTCACTGAATTGCATGCTTTTCGAGGACGGATTCCATGTGAGTGGATTGTACCTCAATAAAGCTGATTTGTAAACGAGACAAAAAACCTACAGACTAAGGGGAGTGGAAATATTTAAGAAAAAGAAATAAGGTTCTTCTCCAGACGAGGAATTAATGACTAATAGAATTTATAGAATAAGAGGAATTTACAGATGTTTCCACTTTAAGGGAAAGACAAGTTCAGAGTCACAGGCATGTCCCAGGAAAGGAGACGTGGGGAGAGTTAGAGCCAGTGGCCTTTCAGGAGGCAAAGGCTGAGTGAGGGAAGGGGCAAAGGGCTCTTTGAGTTTTAGTTTTCCTTTTCCAGTTGTGTCCATGCATGCTTGTATGCAATGTGTGCGTCTCTGTGTCTGTGTGCATGCATGTACCCGTGTTTGCATGTGTGTTGTTCTTGTCCATGTGGAGGCCCAAGGTCATCATCCTCCATCCCTTTTCTTTCCAGCTTGCTCATGGAGGCAAGGCCCCTTGATCACACCCTGAGCCAGCTGCTCTGGGATTCCTGTCTCTGCCTTCAGGATCGGGAGTTATAGGCAGGGGGCACCCCCACTTGGCATGTATGTGAGGGTGTCCTCAGGATTCCAGCTATGGTCCTCATACTTGTGCTGCAAGGGACAAGGCCTTCAACCACCAAGCTACCTTCAGGCCCTCTTATGGTTTTTCGTTTTTTATTTTTTGCTTTTGGTTTTACTGTCATGGGGGTCTTACTATGTCTCCTTGGAACTCACAACATAGCTGAGGTTGTCCATGAACCCCTGATCTTCCTGCCCCCATCTCCTAAGTGCTATAACTTTGTTTTACTGACTGATACATAATACTAACAGGGTACAGGGTAGCATTTTGATATTTGATATTTGTGTCTCACCTCAGATACTAAGCATTTTTATAGTAAGACAATTCAAACTCTGCAAGCTATATTGAGATATGCAATATAGCATTTAATCACATGCAATGATCCAGAAGGCCAAAACTTTCCACTAATAATTTTCTATATGTTGATTAAGCTTTCCATATGCCCTGGAGTAACAATAATCTCCCTTGTGTTTGAGTGAAATCAGTGCTTTTACATTCAACAACAACCAAAACAACCAAGAAAACCATTTTCTTTCTGTGTATACCTATTTGCCCATCAGCAAATGAATGGATGTGTAAAACGTGGCTTATACACACACTGAAATACCATTAAGTGTTCAGAAAGACGAAATCCTGTCATTTGTGGCACTATGGATGGGTGGAAGGCATTAGGCCAAGGGATGCTCATTTTTAGCCACTGACCAGCAGGGACACTGTGCCTTGACAAGATGGAGGCTGCTTTTCTCCTGAAACGCATCACTTTGCTGTGCTCTCCCCTGGGGGTAATATGTCTATTCTAGTCTCCTTGGTAACTGACCACACTGCACTCATGCAGGACGGGCTTCAGGAAGCATTTTTAATAGAAAGAGACATGTCATCAAACCACTCACTTCTGTCTTACCCCCACACTCTTTATGCACACATATCACCTTGCTTGGTCATGTTTCTTTTGACAAATCCTCTGATCTCCCTGATAGTCCTATAGTCACCTAGAACACAGGAACCACAGAGTCTATGTTACGGGCCAAGTACTAGGAGGAATTACTTTCTTCACACTCTTTGCCTGGCAGTGTCATCCCTGCACTACCTGGCAGGAGTCTGTTGCTCTCTGGTCCTCCTTGTGGGTCTGCCGAACAGCATTATTCCACCTGTCACAGCTGCTGTTACCCTTCAGACACCAAAACACCTCTGGACATTTTAAAATGATTTTAATGTATGATATGTGGAGAACTTTTCAATTTCTTGTCCTACAAATTCCCCCAATTCACCATCAAGATTGGAAGGTGGAGGACAAAGGGAAAATAGGGATGCACAGAAGGGAGGTAGGACTCGACACATCTTTAATTGCTTGGACAAGAAAACTGGACGGAAGCAACTTTAAGATTTGTTGAGGTCCACAGCTGGAGAGCACAGCCCGCCAGGATTGGGAAGGCATGGCAGTGAGGGCATGAAATGGAAGCCTTCACTGCATCCACAGTCAAGGAGCAGAGACAGATGGGTGCTGGTAGTTGGGCACCTTTCTCCCTTTCCTGTTTTACTGCTGCCAGGGATTCCAGCCCCCGGGATGATGCTGCCTACATTCAGCGTGTCGCACCCTTTCCCTCCACTGGCAATCTCTCTGGAAACACTCTCCTAAACATGTCCAGAGCTGTGTTTGCTAGGTGGCTGCAAATCCAGCCAGGTCAGCACGAAGACCAATCCATCATCATGGAAACAGAAGAGGGGGAAGGAAGGAGAGGGGAGGGGAAGGATGGAAGAAGAGAAGGGAAAGGAAGGGACTGGACATAAGGAGAGGGGAGAGGAGGGGAGGGGAGAGGAAGGAGGAGGAGAGGTGGAGAGGGGAGAGGAAGGGAGGGGAGAGGTGGAGAGGGGAGAGGAAGGGAGGGGAGAGGTAGAGAAGGGAGAGGAAGGGAGGGGAGAGGTGGAGAGGGGAGAGGAAGGGAGGGGAGAGGTGGAGAGGGGAGGGAGGGGAAGGATGAGGCAAGAGAAGGGAAAGGAAGGGACTAGACACAAGGAGAGAGGTGGAAAGAGGAGAGGTGGAGAGGGGAGAGGAGGGGAGAGAAAGGAAGTGGAAAAGGAAGGAAAGGGCAAGGAAGGGAAGATGAACTCACTGAGATAAAATGCCACTGGTTTGCTGAACAATGGCGTATCCGAACACTATCAACCAGTGTGAGCCCAGGACCAAAGAACAAAGCAGTTGTCTGCACCCACCAACCTGCAGCTCACACACAAGCCTCACAAACCAATGGGAGAACCTCTCTGTGTTCACATGGCAGTGATCTGTGTTATACCAGTGCCCAATAGATCCAAAAATTGACCGTGCTTCTGATCTTCCAACAAAGTGGAGAAACACAGGGCAAGCCTCTTTGCCAGTGCAGGGTCTGTTGAGGCTCAGCCTTGCCCAACCAGCAAGGGAATGTAGACCTTATCCTGAGTGCCCAGCTGTGAGGCATGGAGAGGCTCAGTGGCAGACTCCTGCATTGCCTCCACCAGGAGCAGGTTCCCGAAGGCGACCAACATGCACATTTTCCTGCCTCATTGCCAGCTCTTTTCCATGTCCTCAGAGTTTGAAATGAGAATTCTCTGCTTTGGCTTCAAGCTACATTTTGTGTCAATATGACTGTGCCTCTGCAATGAACCTAAGCCCCATCTTTTATCATCCTCCACCCATGGGAGAATTTTCTTGGGCGTAAGCAAGATGACATCAGTTTCTGTATCACCCCTATGACGGCGGCTGAAATAACTGGACCATTTTCAGATGGCTTTGATGAAAGAGAAACATCTCTTCCCTCATTGTCTCCCAGAAGACCACCCGGCTTGAGAGCTGTGGGGATTGGTATGGCTTCCTTCATGTTTAGAAAAGGTTCCAAGTGATAGCATGACAGGATGGCAAGTGACAAGATGGCAAGGCACGTCGCTGGGCTCCAGTCACGTCCTGGGACTTCTGTGAGAGAAAATAAAGCAAACACCTTAGATTTCCAGAGTCATTTCTAGGACAAGCATTACAAATGACCATGCACCTGAGGACTTATATGAATACAACTTTATTCTCTCACAGTTCTCTAAGCCAAGTTTTCCATCCATCCAGGCCATGCTACTTTTATAAGTACTAGTGGACAATCATTGTTTCAGCCAACTTCTGAGACTATTGTAACTGTGTGGCTTACACCCGCATCTTTTTTAGCACTGTCTCTATCACTCATATTTGTCTCTGTTTTTTATTTGTGTCTCTTTTAAGGGCCTTTATCACTGGCTGGATTCCCCGCTATAACCACAGGAAATCTTGTTTTCCATCCTTATCTTAATTACACCAGTCAAATGTTTTATTCTAAGTGAGGTCACTGTGATGATCTATCACCATCATCAATGTCAACGGAGTAGAATCACCATGGAAACACACCTTTGACTGTTTCAGTGAGGACATTTCCAGAGAGGTATAACTGAGGTGGAGAGAGCCACCCTGAATGTGGACAACACCATCATACACTCCAGGCCTCAGGACTGGGTGAAAAGGAAGAAGAAGTAGAGCAACAGTATTCGCCTCCCTGTTTCCTGAGTGCAGGTGCAAAGGACCAGCTGCCACCCCCTCCCTTCTTCGCCATGTCGGACTGTGAACAAAACTAAACCCATATTTCTTAGTTTGCTCTTATTGGATATCCTGTCCTAGCAGCCACAAAAGCAATGCAGACAGCCATCATCAGCAACCATCGAATGGATGCTGGTGAGCTGATCTTCATGTTTATATGGAACTACTAAAGACCTTGAATAATCAGCTCAGTATTGAGGATCTCAAGCATTTGACATGGCTCAATATCAAGTCTTACTATAAAACTACAGTGATCAAGAGAGTATGATACTGATAAACAGTAAGGTGAAAGAGCAACCCAATACAATAGAGGGGCCATAAATAACAAGGTCAGCTGGCTGATCTCTGACAAAGGAGCAGATGCAATGCAATGTGCCAACAAGAAACCACAGAACCACTGTGCACCCACAAATAACAACAGCAAAAACAGATTGCACTTGTCACATAAATGTACCTGAGCTGGATAATGGTCCAAAATGTAAGTTGTGAAACTGTGAGACTCATAGTTACTGAGAGCAAAAATACCTGCCCTTGGATATGGTATCACCTTTTTACTGTGTGATTAAAAAAATCCATGAGAGATGAGAAAAGAATTGATAAAGTGGAATTTATTACAATTAATATTTATGGTTTGCAAAAGATAGTACCAAGAGAATAGGAATACGAAAGATACACTGGAAAGGATATTTGCAAAGGAACCATAAAATAGATGGCCATTATCTGATTTATGGAAAGACTTTGTGTGTGTGTGTGTGTGTGTGTGTGTGTGTGTACTCATGTGTGGGTTGATGACAGTCCTTTTAGATCATGATCTATCTTATACATTGAGGCAGGGCCACTCTTTAACCCAGAAGCTCACCATTTTGGCTGATCTGGCTAACTGGGTTGATGCAGGGATGTTTGTCTACTCCCCCTTGTGCTGGGACACAGGCGGGTCATCCCACTCATGTGGCCTTTATGTGGGTTCTAAGGACCAGAGTTCTGATTCTCATTCTTACACATAAAATGCTTTACCTGCTGAGCCATCTTTCCAGCCCCTAAAGTATGCAAAGAACTCGGCACCAAGAAATCACAAACTGTGATAGAAATATGAGTCAGAGTCTTTTACAAACACATAACCAGTGACTTTAGTAAATAAGAACACAGAGAGATACTGTCTCTTCTGGATTGCAGTAATGGCTAATCTTGGTTGTCCACTTGACACATTTACGCTGATAGAACCTCATAGATTTGTGTCCATTAGATTGGCCTATGGACATGTCTGTGATGCATTTACTTGATTGCTAATTTATTAGGAGAGCCCAGCCACCTAAGAGAGATCCCAGGGAGATAGGCCTGGGATTTAGAAGAAAGGTAGCTGAACGTGATCCTGGGAGCAAGCTAGTCAGAAGTCATTCCGTGTTTCTGATTCAAATTTCTGATCTGTTTGAGTTCTTTCTTTGCTTGAGTTTCTCTAATCTCACTTCTCTCAATAATGAACTATAACATGTAATATGAAATAAGCTGTTTCCTCCTCAACCCAATCAAGTCACGGTGTTTGTCACAGCACCAGAAAACACTCTAGGCCAACTGTCGAGAGAACCTTAGGGCAGCAAAAGGACACTGTCCAGCATGATCCTGCTAAGAGCATGTTGTTAGACCTCTGTGCAAATTCATGTGCACAGCACTGTAAACAGTGAATTAGGCAAGGTATGGATTTTAACAATGTAACTACGGTGATGGCTATCAAGGCTGAGAGGCCAGCCTGTACAGAGGAACCAGCCACTTTCCTGTGAATGAAAACTGACCTAAAAATAACATTTATTGATCTAAAGTTTTCTATTAGTGGAAACATAATCAAAGATGTGCTCCCTCTAACAGCAAAATGCACATCAAATGGAAACATCCCCTTATGCACATCACAGTAAAATGTTGCCAGTCAAAGCACTGCCAGCATTGACCACAGTGTGGGAACTATGGGGATGCAAAGGGTGGCACTGGCTGTCCTTAAAGAAGATGGTGTGCAGATTTTAAACTCTATTAAAGTTTGTTTTACTTAAAATGCTGCACACTGAAGATGTTTACAAAATGGGGTGGATGTCAAAGAAAAGAGGAAGGTCCCTTTGTAACTATGTACGGAACAAAGGGGACGTGTTTGTTCAATGAAACATGAGATAAAATAAACAAAACCTGCCAGTTAAGAATACTTTTTTTTCTTTTTTTTTTTTTTAAGAATACTTTTGAATTGCTAAAATTTGACTATGAATATAAATAAGAAACATGTCATAGACTTAACACATAGCTAAAAAAGATATAAACAAAATATACATTCGATGACAGAAATTAAACCCAGCAGCAAGAAAGCTGGGAGACACAACCACCTAATGACATGCGACGTTATTCAGGACCCCTTTTAAATAGTGAGACACAAACTGTACGTACAACATTAATGCAGTGCTGTAGTGTATATGCATGCATGCTGCTCAGTGGTTTTGTTTGTTTGTTGAGACAGGGTTTCTCTGTGTAGCCTTGGCTGTTCTGGACTCATTTTGTAGACCAGGTTGGCCTCTAACTTACAGAGATCCACCTGCCTCTGCCTCCATGAGTTCTGGGATTATAGGAATGCGCCGCTGAGCCCGTTTGCTGCTCGGTATTTTTTGTCACTTTAATGGAAGCTGGAGTCATCTGAGGGGAAAGAACCCCAATTAAGAAAATGCCTACCCATAGATCAGACCGTAGGCGTTCCTTTAGAACATTTTCTTAATTAGTGACTGATGGGGGAGGGGAGAACAATGAGGTGATGAGGTGTGAGGGTACAGGGAGGTTCCTGGGAAAAAAGTAGGAGGGCTGCAATTAGGATGTAAAGTGAATAAATAAATAAATAAATAAATAAAAAGAACCACCAATCGTAAGTTGCTGATATGTCTCAATACCAATGTTCTCAAGTGTCCAATAAACAGGCACAGACTAAATGACTGCACCTGAAAACAGGACCGCTCCATCTGCTGCATCCAGGAAACATACCAAACATCAAGGATAGACGTTATCCTGAGTGTAAAAGGTTTGGAAAAAGATATCCAAGCAAATAGACTCAAGAGGCAAGCTAGTGTATTGATTTTAATATCTAACACAATAGACTTCAAACCAAAAATAATCAAAAGAGATGGGAAAGACACTTCATACTCATTAAAAAAAACAAAACAAAACAAAACAAAAAAAACAAACCTCCACCAAGATGGCATTTCAATTCTTAACATCTCCGCCCCAAACACAAGGGCATCCAAGTGTGTAAAAGAAACATTACTACAGATTACATCACATATTGACTCACACACACTGATAGTAGAATGAATAGATCAGCTAGAAAAAACCTAAACAGAGAAATACTGGAGCTAACAGACATTATAAGCCAAATGGATGTAGCAGATATTTACAGAACATTTCACCCAAACGCAGAACAAGATATCTTCTACTCTGTACCTCCTGGAATGTTCTCTCGAATTGCCCACATATTCAGATACAAAGCAAGTCTCAATAGACACAATACAACTGAAGCAATTCCTTGCATCCTGTCACTGCTTTAACCACTACTTGTTAGAGTTGAGTATCAGCAACAGAAACAATAGAAAGCTTATAAACTTGTGGAAACCGAACAACTCTCTACTGGATGAAAAATGGATCCAGAAAGAAATAAGGAAATTAAAATTTTTCTAGAATTCAGTGAAAACAAAAAACAGCATAGCCACACTTGTGGGACACAGTGAAACCTGGGCTAAAAGAACAGTGCCTTAAAGCTCTGGAACAAAAAGAAGTCATACCCAAGTGGAGTAGATGACAAGGAATGATCAAGTTGAGGGCTGAAATTAATAAAATAGAAACAAGGAGCCAGGCAAATGCAAAGAATCAATGGGAAAACAAGAGCTGGTTCTTTGAGAAAATCAACAACGTACAGAAACTCTTATGGTAACTAACTAACTAACTAACTAACTAACTAACTAACTAACTAACTAACTAACCAACCAACAAACCAACTAACTAAAAGGCAAGGGAAGGTACTCTTCAGGCTATTAAAAGAGAAATGTGGACGCCAACCCAGCCACAAAACCCTTGACCTCTAGTCTGTCCACCCTGCAAAATATGCTAGGGCAATGGTGACATGGACCTTGTGGGAGCAGCCAATCAATGTTTTGTTGTTATTGTTGTTGTTATTATTTTTGGTCTCGTTTTAAAGATTTTAATTGTGTTTTTACCAGTTTCTTTTTTTAATATATTTTTTATTTAATTAATTTATTTAGATTACAACTCTATTGTTATCCCATCACTTGTACCCTCTTGTTCCTCCCTCCCTCCCGCTTTCACCCTATTCCCCTCCCCTAGGTATATGACCAACGGGGACCTCCTCCCTGACTTTATGGTCATAGGCTATCAAGTCTCATCTTGGTAACCTGCTTATTCCTTCTTTGAGTGCCACCAGGCCTCCCCACCATGGAGAGGTGGTCAATCAATGTTTGATGTAACAAGGCCCACTCCATGAGAAGAAACCCACACCTGGCACTGCTTGTGTAACCAAATAACCAGAGACTAGATAGCCCAGAGACCCAGGGTAAAGCCAAACACTACTGGTCTAGAAGTTTTTTTTTCTTTTTTTTTCTTTTTTTAATTAATTTATTCTTGTTACATCTCAATGTTTATACCATCCCTTGTATCCCCCCTTTCTTCTATCCTTCCCATTTTCCCATTATTCCCCTCCCCTATGACTGTTCCTGAGGGGGATTACCTCCCCCTGTATATGCTCATAGGGTATCAAGTCTTTTCTTGGTAACCTGCTGTCCTTCCTCTGAGTGCCACCAGGTCTCCCCGTCCAGGGGACATGGTCAAATGTGAGACACCAGAGTACGTGAGAAAGTCATATCCCACTCTCCACTCAACTGTGGAGAATGTTCTGAGCATTGGCTAGATCTGGGTAAGGGTTTAAAGCTTACCGCCTAAGAATCAGTAAAATGATTCCTAATGATGTTCTGCTATATTCACAGGTCAGTACCTCATTCAGCCGTCATCACCGAAGCTTTCTCCTGCCGCAGGTGGGAACAGATGCTGAGACCCACACCCAGGCATTATGTGGAGAGAGAGAGAGTCTAGACAGGATGTTTCCATTGAATCCTTCCGCTTAGAGCTCAGGGAATCCCATGGAAAATTTCTGAGAGCAGAGGGAATCGGAATCGAGGACACCAAAACAAGGCCCTCTGAATCAACTAAGCAAGGCACATGTGGGCTCACAGAGACAAAAGCAGCAAGCACAGGGCCTGAGTGAATCTGAACCAGGTTCTCTGTGTCTCTATTATAGTTATTAGCTTAGTATTTCAGGTGAGGACTCTTGGTTGTGAGAGTAGATCTCTGCCTCTTTTGCCTGCTCCTGGAAATCACTTCCTCCTGTTGGGTTGCCATGTCCAACTTTGATATGTTAGTCTTTAACTTCATCTTATTGTATTTCATTTTGTCATGTTTGGTTGATACAGAAAGGGGGGGCAGGAGCTGGGGAGGAGCTGGGAGGAGTACAGGGAGAGGAAACTATAACCAGGCTATATATATGAGAAAATAATCTATTTTCAGGAAAAGAAAAGCATTACAAAGGATGAACTTGTCATAAAAAGCTCAAAGCACTGCTCGTTAGTTCTCTTGTCTGTCTGTGCCACCCCCCAACCCCTCTCTGTCTCTCATGCTGTGAATCATATGTGAGCGCTCAGCCCCTGCTCCAGCACCTTGCCTGCCTGCCTGCTGCCATGCTCTATGCCACGGTGGTTATAAGCTTTAACACTCTCTGGAACCCTGAGCCCCCAAATTAAACACTTTTATAAGTTGCTCTGGTTGGTCATGGTGTTTTGTTACAGCGAGTAGAAAACTAACTAAAACAGAAAGCATATGAAATACATAACAAGACCGGGACGAAATGCTTTAAGGCTAATGGCAGGGATTTCTGGGTAATTGCCGATTATAATTTTCTCCCAAACTCACTTCTGTGTTTTCTAAACTTTCTTTAATGCTTTCAATATAATAAACACAAACACACAAGGATATGTACATAAATGCCCCACCTTCATGATAGAACCCTGCCTAGACTATTCCCATGGGCCATGGTAACTCAACAGTACATGCGTATCACTCTTTTTTTTTTTTTTGATAAGAAAATTTATATTCTTTATTTTCAGAAGGACAAGAGCCTGAAGAATTAATGTTTATTATAATGAAGAAATAATGAGTAAATATGAGCTCAAACTGGCCACTACTGTTTGATAAAATCTGCCACTTTAATTATAAATTCTTTCCCCTTTTATTTATTTTATTTATTTATTTTTTTTTCTTTTTTTTTTTATTAATTTATTCTTGTTACATCTCAATGTTTATCCCATCCCTTGTATCACTCTTAAGCCTCCAGAGCAAGTAAGGAGATCTGTAGAAACCTGAGATCGCCACCTCAAGCCTTGGCCGAGCAGCAAACAGGAGTTAATGAGAGCCAGGAATCCATATGCAAGGTAGCACATGAACCAATTACCCTAAGCCATTCTACCAAGCAGAAAGCCATAAAGACAGGAACTGGAGCATGACTCACTGAAAGTGTTCTTCTTCCCTCCACGCAGCAAGTGTGGGAGAGCGACTTTCACATGACTGCAGACCCAGGAAGTTGCTGCTGTTCACACTGTTGGGTAGCAGCTTGTTGGCTGATGAACTCTTTTCCTTTGATTCTTCCAGTACATTCCAGTTGTGGGTTGCAAC
This sequence comes from Acomys russatus, assembly GCF_903995435.1. Lineage (NCBI taxonomy): Eukaryota > Metazoa > Chordata > Mammalia > Rodentia > Muridae > Acomys > Acomys russatus. The sequence continues at coordinate 1,902,111 of NC_067154.1, read as the reverse complement.
AGAAAGCGGAAGATATCTTCGCTTTCACAGTAGCTACAGTGATCTGCAGGGTCTTCAGGAATAGAGAGTGTTAGTAACTTCTTGTGAGTGTGGAATGGCTTGCTTAAGTGTCATTTTTGTGTATATGGATTTGAAGCAAAGCTCTGGTGAGGCCCCATCCTCTTGCTTGCTGGTCACAACTGACCTACAGGGGACTGAACTGTATGGGAAAGCTTAGTCAGTGACTTAAACATGTAGACCCAATGATCCAGTGAATTGTCATATTAAAACCAAGTAAGTGTGCCTGTGTGGAAGGCTAGCATTGGTTAATAAAACCCAATGATTACAATAACATTGGAAGCAACCTGGAAGAAACACCGAGATCTTTATCCCACTTCATTTTGTCTCTCTCCTAGTCTCACAAAAGCATCACTGTGGTGGTTTGAGTGAAAATGGCATAGGCTCATATTTGAAAGCTTAGTCATCAGGGAGTAGCGCTACTTAAGATTATGAGGTGTGGCCTTTTGGGATGGATGTAACCTCATTGGAGAAAGTGTATCACTAGGAGTGGGCCTTGGGGTGTCAGATGCTCAAGCCAGGCCCCGAGTCTCTCTCTTCCTGCTGCCTGCAGATCTGGATGCAGAACTCTCAGCTTCTTCTCCAGCATCATGTCTCTCCACATGCCACAATGCTTCCCGCCATGCTGACAATGAACCAAGCCTCTGAACCGTCCCTTTCTAAGAGCTGTCATGGTCACAGTGTCTCTTCACAGGAATAGGACATTGACTAAGACCATCTCTTACCCAAAACAGACCCAGCCCTCTGCCACAGTCAAAGATGGACCAGAAGCTCCCTTCTATCTCAGCATTAGCCACTAATTGAGGAACAAGATTTTTCAGAGAGTGAATACCTTATAAATAAATGTGAGGAGAAAGGGTGCTCAAATATGACTAAGCACTTTGTCACGGGTTAGTAAGACTATCAAATAGTCCCTTTATTTCCTTCCTAAAATAATAGTAACCAAGGATGTTGCAAAAATAATGAGTAAAAACAATGCCTAATTCGTACTCCCCAAGAACACCAATTGTAGTTAGTATAATATTCTTCAAAGCACCCAACCAACAAGAGCATGCACAATGATGAGGTGTTGGCAACTCCTGCATATAGTGGCTAGTTTCAAAGCATTTCATCTCACAAAATCAAGTCTTTCCTAAGTAATGACTCCAATTGCTGCAGCTCTTAGATCCTGAGACCCACCAGTCTTCCTCCTGCTCCTCTGGGATTTTCTGTTTGGGGAATCATATAACAACTTATAGATTTATGTCTAGCTTAAAAGAACATTTTGAGACAGAGTCTCTCGTAGCCCAGCCTTGAAACCCCCATGCATCTCAAAGCTACCTCGAACTCCTGAACTTGTTCCTGCATCTTGAATGGTGTGATTACAGGCATCCATTAACCATCTGCATCTGAAACTTAGTTAATGTAATTAACCGCATCATCTATAAGGGAATGAACCTTGCAGTACTTGGCTCCTTCTTAATTGGGTGGTTATTTCTGGTCTGCTTGTGGATGTTTACTCATTCTTTACATTCCTTTGAGCTTTGGTTACATGAAGTCACGTGATTCCACGTCATTGCTTTCCGTGCCACCTCAACTCCATCATGAATGTATACCGTGTTTGCTTTTCTTCTCTTCTGTTGATGGGTATTTCGTGTTATGCCTCCCATTGACTTACTGAGCATGCGCCTCCCGTTCACACCCACATACAAGCATTTGCTTAATTATCTGACTTCACGTCTTTGGGGGAAGCATGGAGGAGTGGAATTGGTGCTCAGATGGCAAATAGCTATTTGGCATAGCTAGGCCAGGCTGCCTGGGAAGTGCACCCCATGGAGATGCCTGTGTCTGTGTTCCCAGTCCTGGGGTTACAAAAATTCTCTACCACATTCTCTTTTTATGTGGATTTGAGGGGTTCAGTTCAGGTGCCTACGCTCTAATGACAAGCACTTCCTGACTGGGCTAAAATGTGGATTGTCTTTTTTAAAGTGAATTTTTGTTTTGTTTTGTTTTGATTTATTTTTAAAACGGGGTTTCTTGTAGCTCATCTCTATGGTTAACCTTTTAAGGCACCATAAGTTATTTCCCCAGGGTGCTAGAAAGGTGACTCGGAAGTCAGGAATACGGCCTTTTCCAGTGGACTCAGTTTAATTCCCAGCTCTCACACGGTAGTTCACAACTATCTGTAACTCCAGTTCCAGGGGACTCAGCTTCCTCTTCTGGCTTCAACAGACACCAAGCACACATGCAAGAACACAGCCTTATACATAAACTAAAATTAAATAAATTTTTAAAATGTCTCCAGTGGCCTAACATTCCCAGCCCAGTGCACAGGTGGCCTCTTTATCCTAACCAGTACTTGTTGCTTTCCATCTCTTTGCTCTTCTGTCCTCAGGCTGTAAAGTGGCATCTATTTGACCTGGGTTTTTTTTTTTTCTTCCACTGGAAAATGATACTGACTGTCTTTCCAGGTGGTCCCTTTTGTCCGTGTGCAGACTGTCTGTGGAGGGTTGACCACTGTGGTACGTTTCTTAACCAAATTATGTTGTTGCTGTTAACAGTTCTTTACATATTTTATATAATTAAGTCCTTCTCAGGTGTCTGCCGATCAATTATTTTTTCCTTTCTGCAGTTTTTCCTTACACTTTCCCAATAATGTCATTTGATATACAAAGGCTTGTAAGAAAAGAATGATTCGTGATAAGAAAATCAATAAGCGAAATAAATCATAATGCTAAATTCACACTCCCCAAGAACATTAACTATATTTAGGATAATAGTCTTCAAAGGGTGAAATTACCTGATAGCATTTCTTTCTTAACAAAACTTCAGGGATAGCATTTCATGAGGTGGGGGAGGGAGAAAGAGAGACAGAGACGGAGACAGAGACGGAGGAGAGAGGAAGGGAGGGAGAAAGAGAAAGAGGGAGAGGGGGGAGAGAGAAAGAGAGAGAGGAAGGTAGGGAAGGAGGGAGGAAAAGAGGGAGGGAGAAGCAGGGAGAGAGAAACTTGGGAGCAGAAGGAACTTTCCCAAAAGCACTTATGACAAATTCGGGCATGACACTGTCCTCACTGGTGGAAGTCTAGAAGGGCTCCCTCTGGGACAGGAGTTGCACCAGGAGCCAGCTTCCTCACCACCACTCAACATGGCCAAAGCAATCATGAAAAGACAAGCAAAAGGCCTCCTACTCCAAAGAAGTAAGCAAGGTCATTCTATGGGCATAATCCTATGATAGAAATCCCCCCAAATTCAACACAAAACCTATAAATCATCCAGGAAACCTGCAGATGAGAGAGGTCAGCACATGAAGAATCACTTTTCTAAACACCATCAATTGTGAACACAGAAAGGAAATTCAGAGAGCAATAGTTACAACAGCATCCAAAGAACAAAGCATCTAGGAACAAATTAAACCAAGTTAGTTAAAGACTTGTTCATTAAGAACCGAGAAATAGTGCGGAGGGAAGTTGAAGAAGACTAATTAATGTGAAGCTATCCCATGCTCATGGATTGGGGTGGCTGGTATTGTCTGAACAGCACACTGCTCAAGGCAATCTGGGGATTAATGTAAACTCTATTGAAGTCCCAGCAGTCTGTGTGTAGAAATGGTAATTCTGTTTTTTACACTCATATGGAATTGAGAGGTGTTCTGATTAGCCCAGACAATTCTCAAGAGAAGAATACAACTGGAAGATTCACAACTTCCAAGTCAAAGACATGGGAGAAAGCTAAATTAACAAGTGAAGTTCCAGTGAGACTAAGGACCATGGAGGAGAGCAGAGCCCAACCTCCAGCCACACAGCTGTGGGCAACTCATGTATGACCGGGATCTCTAAAAACACTCAATAGGGAATGTGAACTCTCTTCCTCCACTGGTGCTGAAAACTGAACAGGATGTGAGCAGGAGAAACTGAGATCTCCTCAGACTGAACTCCAGAACTGTGAAAAATCGTGAACCACAGGAGCTAAAGCCATAAATGCTGTTTGAGAAAACATGGAAGAAGTATTTGTATTAATGGATTTAGCAGTGGATTCTTAGACATCGTCCTAAAATCACCTGAGAAAGAAAAAACAAAAAACAAAAACAAAAAAACCCATAGGTTAGACTTCTATGTATCATTTATAGTTTTTGTTATTAAAAATAAACCATAATAATAAAAGATAATTGTAAGTATATGTACACTTTTCACAGGAGAATTTGAATGTCAGCAAGCACTTTGACCTAAGTGTTCTTGGGCTCTGTCTCCATCATGAGGACACATAAACTGCCACTGCCTCGCTGTGCTTGAAGGCATTTATCCTGACCCATCAATCAGCTCCTCTGATGACAGCAAGGTAGGCTGGAAGGGACAGAGAATCAACATTTCGTGGATCTTCCTTGTTATGTAATTTGACTATGAAATGCGCTTATAAGTCCGTGTGTGGAATGCTTAGTCCTTAGCTAGGGGTACTATTTTGGGAGGTTCTGGAAAGTTTAAGAGATAAGTCCGAGCTATAGTAGAGGTCCTCAACCTGTGAGTCACAACCCCTTTGGGGAGGGGGTCAAAGGACCCTGTCACACAGCTTAAAAGCACAGAGGTTTACATTGTGAGTCATAACAGTAGCAAAATTACAGTTATGAAGTAGCCGTGATCTTAACTTTACAGTTGGGGGCGGGGTGTTACCATACACAAGGAACTGTATATTAAAGAGCCACAGCATTAGGGCAGCTGAGAACCACTGAGCTGGAGGAGCTGTGGAGATTATAGCTGGGCCCAACCCTGTCTTTCTCGCTCTCTGCCTCCTGTCCACTGGGAGGTGAGTACCCTCTGCGATGTGCTCCCATAGACACGCTGCTCCATCTCATGATGGATGTAAGGGTTGGGGCCTGAAGCTTCTCAAGCTGTGAGCCAAAGTAAGCCGTTCTCCTTTACATCTTTTCTCTGGTCCCATTGAGAAGACAAAAGGGCACCACAGGCCTTTACCGCACAGTTTAGACACTCTGGGTCAGGGCTGAGGGGATAGCTAGCATGCTGCACAAGGCCCCAGGTCCAACCCCTAAGATTACCTTTTTTAAAAAAGGAAATTGAAAGGAAGGAAAAGAAAGAAAAGGTAAGGTAATATTTCACAATGCTGGCTTTATTACCACTTAGATAAGAAAAATCAGAGCCATGCACTTTGGAATATACCTCAGTTCTCTTCTCCGGGATTAACTGATTTCCAGCTGCTCACTGAGGTAGAAGTCTGGGTAACATACTTCAACATCTCAGTAGTTGTCTTCCCTTCCTCATGTCTCTTCTCCATTCCTCTTATCATGACCCTGAACTTCTCCCCAAATGTTACACACTCAAACTTCTGAATCCAGACCTAATTGCAATGGAGTCATCACTAAGTCACAGAGAAATAAGGGCAACACAAATATCTTGCGCTAAGATGCATCTAATGTGAGGATTCATTCTCAGCATTAAGACCTCTGTAATGGAGGAATCTGTTATTGACCGTGTTGAAACATTAGCGTGTCTAGAGATGACCCTGGCTTTTGCAGCCTTTTGACATTTCCACACGATGCTGTCATCAGCCAAGTTCATGCTTAAGAAGCACATGATCAAAAACACCACACAATTTTCACCGTGTTTTAAGGAATTTTGTGATTGTACAATAAGCTGTATTAGTAGTGATCTTGGAGTTCACACTGCCCATGGCCCATAGGTTGAATATGCCTACGGGAGAGTTACACGCTGAACTCAAGCATCTAAACCTTAAACTGTTAGAAAGTCACCAGTAGCCTAAATATCTTCGAGAAGCTAGTAGCCTAAAGACCTGCATTCGAGATGATTCGGCAGCTTCTTTCCTATTCCTGATTTCCTGGAGAAGAATCAACATTGCGAAGTGAACAAAGATCATCGTGCAGGAAAAAGTAATCGAAGCTTCCAGAGGACCCAGCATCAAGGCTGGGAGAACTCAGATAAGAGCAATTACCGGCTTCATGCTGTCCTGGCATATCCATCAATTCTATTCCCCAAACAGCTGTGTCTAATCCTCTAAAGAGAGCTGGCCACACACAGAAGTAGGATAGGCATATACTGGTTGAATTTCTAAGAAAGCTCAATTGAGAAAATACTTCTGTCATCATGGCCTGAAGACAAGCCTGAGTGATGTTTTCTTGACTGATTACTGATGTGGAGGGGACCATCCCACTGTGGCAGTTCCACCCAGGAGTAAGCGGTCTTCAAGGTATATGAGCAAGGAACAGGAGCAAGCCAGTTAGCAGCACTTCCCCATGGTCTCTGCCTCAGTTCCTGCCTCTAGGTTCCTGTTGTAAGTTCCTGCCCTGCTAGGAGTTCAATCAGCTCTTTTCCTTCCAAGTTGCTGTTGGTTATGGACACAGCCATTTAACAGCATGAAGCCCTCAACTTCGTGTGTAAGCTCATGACCACGGTGCTCCAAGGGCCCCAGATCAATCATAAACATTTTGTGGTCTAGCACCATGGCATGTCATAACTGCCTCAGAAAAAAATTGTATCCGGGTTTGGTGTCACATGCCTGTAATCTCAGGAGGCTAAAGGAGGAAGATTCCAAGTTCGAGGCCAGTCTAGAATACACAGTAAGTTTGAAGGCAGTCTGACTTCCTGAGTGTTCGAGGCCAGTCTGGGCTACTGAGTGAGCTCCTACCTCAAGAAAACAAAAAGTCAATAAGTCTCAAGTCCTCCACCTGCTTCACTTCTTCTCTCTAAATAGCTAAAGACGCAGAGAAGGACCACAAAACATGACAGAGAATTCCAGAAACCCTCATTCCCAACCAAGCTGACGAGGCAGTTCCCTCCCTGTGTCTTTTACCCCAACAGAGCCTTTTCTCCTGTGATGGATTCAAGAATCAAAACTGGACACAAGGACAGAGCAACCAACAGAGACCTAAAAGATGCCATCTAAGCAAAAGGTAAGGCACTGTGCAGAGCCAAAGCTGAGGTTGGGCATGCCCTTGAGAACCATCGGTCTTATTTCATGTATACAGGACTAGTTTCCCAAGGACCTACCTGTCACTACCGCCTCTCAGCCTTCAGGTGAACCTGTATACCCATCCCATGTGGAAGGTTGATCGATCACATTCTCAGATATACTCACCAGAGATATCAGGATGTTGAAATATTGCTTAGGTTTCAAGCTCTGGGGAAAAAAAATAGTCACGGAAAGTTTACATAATTTTCTTCATATGAATTCTCAGGGTAGAGGAAACCTTGGGTCTAGGCCAAAGTAAGAAGTGCTGAGCTCCTCAGAAATGGCCTGGCTGGTCAGAAGGGCTTGGTTGGAGACTCAAGCAGTTTGCTTTTAGTGTTGGTTGGATGAGCTGGAAGGCTCGCTTGCTGTTGGCAAAGCCTTCCTAAGGGACGCGAACACGAAGAGCCTGCTGCTTCTCCCGCATATGATTGTTTTTCTTTGATTCATTTACTATGTAAGAACAGGAGACCTCTCCAGATGGGAGCAAAGGACAGAGTCTAGACAACGTTTATTGGCCAGTGACATGGAAACATGTCTGTAGTGTCTACTATTTTTCTTCTTTTGGACTTTCCTCCTCATCTTACCATTTTTTTTGATATTGTATATTCTGAAAAAATTAAGTGATCCTGACACTCCAAATTATGCAAAAGCTAAGAGACATATTCCCCACTGTGGCAGGAATGGCTGCTTCTCTTTCCTGAGATGGTAGCCCCTGGCTCTGTCAGGAAGGGGTGTAACTATGATCATGTCTGCGCCTGGCCTTTCTGGTTTTCCTACAAGGTGGCATGCTAAATAAATACAGAATCAGTGCATCAAAACACACTCCAGAGCAGTGACACATGCCTGATAAAGAGCAGCAGACAAGTTCCCATTGATGACTGACCACTTGGACACTGGAGCTACACAGGAAGTACTTTTCAATGTCCCTTTACCCCAAGTCCTTGTTTAAGTAATTTCTTCAGTGTAGAAATAATGCTACTGTAAACATTTGTGTGATGGCTCCCAAAAGGATGATTCCAGTAAATGGCAGATGTCTGTGTCTCAGCAAGTCTGTGAAACTCTGAGTTAAACAAACAAAACTCACTTCTTTATTATGAAAAAGTCTCAGAACACTCAAACTATGAATGGCTGCTGTGTGACGTATTATTGCTGCTTGCTTGGGTCAAGGATCCTTTTATGACGTACACATCACTGCATACTGGTCCCACATCCTACTCCAGGTGTGTTCAAGTCCATAAAGAGAGTGAGTTGATGAGAAATACAGTCCCTGCCCCTAGAGCCTGCTGTCCACTTAGAAGACATAGCAGAAACCAGCCCAATAAAGATATAACCAGACAGCCAAGCTCACAAAACATCTGTAGAAACCACTCCACTGGCACTACTCAGAAGACTAAACAAGATGGAGAGGGTGTGTTCCACAGGCACCATAGATAGATGGGCTGGAGATGGTATGCAGATGTGTGAAGGGCCAGGGTCTCAGGAGTGGTGTGGTGGTCAGGCTTGATTGTCCACTTTACTGCAAGTAGAATCAACAAAAATCCCTCTGACTTTGAAAAGCTCAATCCATCATCATAACAACAACAACAAATGAGATTCATAAGAGAAGGCAAGATCAAAAAACTCCCTAAGTAGCTCTTTGGACAGCGCCTTAATATAGAGAAAGTTACTCAAGGGAGCTGGGGGGAAGCTTCAAGTTTCCTGACGACTTGTTTGTTTGTTTGTTTTTATGTTGAGAGTGAGAGTTCATAATGCTCCTCTGCTGGGCTGCATCCCCAGCGCTGCCTTTTAGAAAGCATTTGAGAGCATTGCTATGGATTCTGTGTATACAGAGATAGTTCGTGCTTTGATGCAACTGCTCACAACATCATGTACCTTGCTTATTTCATATAACAACAAACAAGAAGGCATTTTTTACTATATTTTGAATTGTGCTTTCTGTGGCTGCTGAATAGCCCATGGTATAGACAAGAAGGTTTCCTAGGATGGATACTCAAGTGGAGTTCAGTTATTCAATGAAAAAATGAGCAAAACTGTAGTGAGTAAAAAGGCCATGGTCATACATGGGCTGCCAGCAGTCCTGTTATTGTACTTTCACCTCATTAGTAAACAAAATAAGGGTTAGTTGGACACAATCACTTTGACACTAAAACAGTAACTAATTAGCAGGTAGCTTATACTGGATGGCTACAGTTGAAGAAGGAAAGAGGGCTCGTATCCTGAGTAGAATGGACAAAGACAGCGTGAGAGTTCACCGTCCTCCTAGGAATTGTGTGCAATTTAAAACTTACAAATTGTTTACTTCTAGAATTTTCTAATTTAGACTGTTTAAAGCACAGTCAATTGCAGGTACAAGAAATTATATAAAGTGAAAATAAAAAAATAGATGCTTCATTACAAATTTTATTTCTCTACCACAATTGATTGTTACACATTTACTTAGTTTTTGAAGAGCACCATATGGATATTCTGACTGCATTTATCAATATCAATGTGAAATTAGTCAACTTGTCAGTATTAGTTTGCCTGCCAGAGAAAAAATGACTGTGGTATATAATTTTAAATATATATCTGATTCTCATTTCATTTCACCTGCTTTAGCACAAATCTCGTCAAATATTGTTGTTCAGTAGCTTTGCCATTGTTGGGCTTTGGGGTTTATTCAATGTAATTAGGACATCCTGCTTGGGAACAGCTTATTGTGGGATGTAGGGCTTTGAACTTTTTCAAACCCACTTTATTTGTAATGCTTATATCTCTCTTCCAACCCACCTCTCCTAGATAGGAGAGAGAAGAGGTTAATGGGAACAGGAGAAGTAGGCCTTTGTAGACTCAGTTCCTTGGCGCGATTCCACTGGCATAGTCAGCAGGATTCCAACAGACCCAGTAGACAGCAAACCAGCAATTCAGCAAAGGTGGCTGCAACTGCAGCAGCTGGAACCCAGAGCGGCAGCCAGAACCTGGAGCCTTGAAGAGCATCTCGAAGTGGAGCGGTGAACAGCCAAAACCAAAAAGCCCCACCTTTTTTTGTGGGCTCATATGTATATATCTCCTTTCAGAGTCCATACTAGGGTGTTTATCAGTTGGCAAAGATGATGCCACCGCAAGAGGTGGTTCCTATTTCAATGGACAAACATCACCTGTTTTCAGTGGGAGAATACCACACACCCTCACATAAGTTTGTTTCACATCCCACATTTGGGAATCAAATAAAAACATGTTTACATCTACTATGACGGAAGGTCCCAAATTCTGACCAGGTGTCTCCAGTGGAGGATGGTATGTGTTCCTCACACCTGCAGAGGCAGAAGCACCTGCTGCCTTGGTTGCTTTCCCTCAATAGTTCTTTCCCCAATCAGTCCTCCAGGGTCTCCAGCACAGCTCCATGTGGGGTTTGAGTGGACTTCCTTCTGTTTAGGGTTGCTGTCAGGAGCCATGAAGCTTATATTTCCTTCTTTTGTTGGACAACAAAACTCAATAAAAAGCCAGGCAAGGCCATTGCAGCACTGTAGAGACCATCTTGGGCTATGGAGAGAAATCTTATGTAGAAGGCTAGGAAAACTGGGGAGATGAAGAGAGTAGGGGAGAAAAATGATCAGAAAGGAGAGAGGGAGGGGAGGGACATTTTCCGTAATGATGTCACCACTAGCAAAGAGTCCCTGTTCTGGTAAACAATCTGTCTCCCAGGATCCAATAAGAATCCCTAATAATGGGGGCTGGAGAGCTGGCTCAACTGTTAAGAAGCACTGGCTGATCTTCCAGAGGTCCTGAGTTCAATTCCCAGCAACCACATGCTGGCTCAAAGCCATCTATAATGAGATCTGGTGCCCTCTTCTGGTGTGCATGAAGACAGTGTACTCATATACATAAAATAAATAAATCTTAAAAAAAAAAAACCCTAATAAAGCACCATTGACTGTAAAAGACAAAACAAAACAAAACATAAATACATGAACTTAGAAGCAAATTAAGTGGAAAAGAGAAGGTATTAGTGAGAGTGGGAAAGGGCAAGAGAGTAATGTGGGGCAACTATATATGAAAATGCCAAAATAAAGCCCATTATTGTGTATAACTAATATATTCTTATAAAAACAAGGCCAGTGAGATGGCTTAGGCTCTAAAGTCTCCTGCTACCATGCTTGTCCACCTGAGTTTGATCTCTAGCACCCACAGAGAATTGACTCCTATAAGTTGTCCTTTGGCCTCCGCACACACATGGTATGACTGTATATGCCTCTGAAAAGTAAGTAAGTCAATCAATAAATAAGGAAGTGGAGAATCAAAAAGAGGAAGCCAGCCTACTGCATCTGTTTCCTGGTCTGTAGGGATGCGGTATATCAGGCTTGAATTCCTATGGCCACCACCTCAGGCTGCTCTTGCTGCATGCCTTCCTGTCAGGATGGACTAGCTCCTCAGCCATGAGACAAAATAAATCCTCCCTCTAGCAAAGAAAAGAAAATACACAGGATACCCAGTTCTGCAGTGTCCTTCATGCTGTGGGGTACATAGTAAGCCTGCACACACTTCTCATCTTTCGTTTTAGCAAATGTCCTTGATTGCCCCTTGTTCTGTTTCTGTAGTTATAGCTGTATTCAGCATGTGGAGACGGGGGCAGGAAACTGACACCAACTTCTCAGATCAGAGGTCCCAGAAAAACATTAATGGATCACGGCCCTTAGTGCTGCTGCCAGGGCTGTAGATTTCAGGGACAATAGATTAAGGTGCGATACGGTGTCATCTACCCCTCACACTACATTCTGTTTGAGCAGATTCCCTTCTCTAGAGCTAGAGACATAAATGGTCAAAGGCCTATTTATCATTGGTTTGACTCACGTTGGTTCTCAATGTTAGTGACTGATTTTGATTTCTTCCCAAAGCCTCTGTGTTATTGCAGAAGGGAAAACAGCTTAATGGTATTTCTTGGTAAAAACGAAGAACTTCCCATCTCCCATGTCTTCTCCCTGTCAGAGTTTGTTCACTCTGGCCAGGACATATCTTAATAACTTTGTTACCTTGTCACACAGCCTCTTGATCTCTTTGTGGTCTCAAGAATTCCATCAAGCTTGTGTAGCTCAGCACAAAGATGTTTCTGAGTTGCACTGAGATGCAGACCTCCACTGCACTAAATCACCGTGCAGCTCAATGGTTCTTGAAATCTCTGGGCACTGGTCTAGAGCAGTGGTCCTCAACCTTCCTAACGCTCAGTCCTTGGATATGGTTCTTCAGGTTGGGCTGACCCAACCATAAAGTTATTTTCATTGCTACTTCATAACTGTTATTTTTTAACTGTTATGACTCATAGTATAAATATGTGATATGCAGGATATCTGATGTGACCCCTGTGCAAGGGTCATTTGGCTCCAAAGGGGTCATGACTCACATGTTGGGAATCACTGGTCTAGAGAGAGCTGCCCCGTGCACTCACTGCTCTTTCAAAGTACTGGAATTGACTTCCCTGCACCCTCATCAGGCATCTCATAGCCATCTGCAGGTGTAGCTCCTGGGGATTCATGAGCCTTCTTATGGTCTCTGTTGGACACGGACACACACACACACACACACATATACACACACACAGATGGAGAGAGAGAGAGACAGAGAGACAGAGAGAGACAGAGACAGAGACACAGAGACAGACAGACAGACACAGAGACACATATTCATTATACAAAATTAAAAAACCTTTTAAGTATTTAGGTCTTAAGCACATATTGCTGAATTGTGGGGTCAGTCTTAGAACCATGTGGAAGCTACCTATCAGTCAGTCAGGTAAATCCAGTCTTACCCACGAATTTAATCATGTCTAGGGGTTCGTAATCTGTGTTCCAGGCCTCCTGCTGGACTTCACAGTAGCATCTCAGTGCCTTTGGATAGGCAGGCTGCTTTTCTAGTCTTGTTGGAGAATGAGTGGCCAGGAAACAGAGTCCTACAATTGAGTAACACTCTCTAGTCTCCAAAGGGCCCCACAATCCTGGAGATGTTCCAGAGTTCAAGGCCACTCAGGCATCGTGTTAGCTCTCTTCTTATCAAAAACTCTCAGTGTCTGTTCCTGAAGAATTACTACAGTGCAGCATTGGTCTCAACTGCAGATTCCCCATGCCTCCCCGTGCTCTGTATGAGTGCTGTCAGTCTTCTCTGCACCACATGTGGACATCCAGCCCTAGAAACTGCACCTCAGCTCTACCATTTTTGCCTCAGCACTTCTTCAAGGGATGCATCACAGCGGAGGCCACCTTGCACACTGCTTCCTCTGCAGCAGCAGCCTCCTAACATACCTAGGATGATGTCCTATCATTATCTGAAACCCCCTTGACCTTTGAACTCAAGGACAGAAAGATGAGAACCCCCACTTTTCTTTTTAACTTTCCTTTATTCTACTCATTAGGGTATGGGTCAGAAAGAGAAGAGACCCTTCTTTTGCCAGGACAAGATCTCATCATCATCTTTTCCTTTGAGTGGATTTTGTTCTTCGGGCTTCCTATGCATCAGCACTTACCTCATATGACCAAAAGTCTTCTCATCAGTCAATGGGCCTGCAAAGTTATTCTTAATAACCAACTTGACACAGCCTACAGTCACCTGGGCTGAGGGTCAGGTTGGCCTGTGGTCATGTCAATTAAGGACTGTCTCAATGACCTTAACTAATAGGGAGACCTAGACTGAAAGTGGGCAGTGTCATTGTCTACCTTGGGGGCCATTGACTGTAAAGGGTAGAGGAAGATAGCTGAGCACTAAACATGCACGCATTCATTCTCTCTGCTTTTGACTGTGGATGCAATGTGACTGTTTTTAGGATTTCCCTTTATTTCCCTGCTCTCACAGGGAATCACAACCTGGAGTTGTGAGCTATAATAAAACATTTCTCTCCTAGGTGGTCTCTATATCAGGGGGACAGAAAATAAGTCAGGATAGAGCCCAAGTCAGAACCCATGCCAGAAGTATACTAACTAGGTGTAGGAACATACCTGTTCTACACAGGTGTCTTAACATCCTGATTACTTTGTCATAAATATTTGAAGAACTCATACCCCATACTCCATACATTAATGAACAAAACTGGATGGAGTTTTATTGCTGCTGCTGTTGTTATTGTTGTTGTGTGTGTGTACATGCACGTGCATATGTGTGTTAATATGGAGTCTCATTTGTAGTTTAGACTGGTCTAGAACATTTGGTGCAGCCCAGGTTGGCCTTGAATTCATAGAACTCCTCCTGCCTCAATCTCCCATGTGCCAAAATGACAGGACAGCAACATTGTTGAGTTCATGTTGCATCAACAGAGTAAGTGAAGATAAATATGTTTTTTCCCAACTTCAGAGAAACTTAGAATCCATAATGAGATAAAATTAGCAATGGCAGGTTTAGTAACAAGACACAGTGAATTGTCATTTTCCTGCCATAGGGATGTTGGAGGCATGTTACAACATTTATCGCTATTTAGCATCCAGTTTTCATAAAGCACTCTACTGTCATCTCTAATTAATTCTATCTTTCAACAAGAAACTTAGGATTGGCTGCTATTGTTATCCTATTCTTATATGTCAAGGAGCTGAAGCAGAGAGGTTAATTAGATGACTTATCCTGATACCCGTGGGCTATGTTGGCAAGCGTGTGTCTTAACAGGGTTGCTGGCACATATACCCCAAGGGATGGAAACTTAAGGGCTGGAAATTCCAGCAGGGGGCACTAGCTCCATTGTAAATTTGGGCACACCCTAACTTTCTATTAATTCAAAACCTTACAAGATGGTATACCCAGGAAAAAAAATAGACCCTTAAGTGTCCTATGTATGGTGGCCTTTCCCAATATCTCAAATTCAGAGTACCCTTCTTGGCTGTTAAGCAATCTAATAAATCAACAGGTGCCATCTTACTGTGTTTTAAAGAGTTCAGAACAGGGGGCTTGGGCCCAAAGTTCAATTCATTCTGGTGTCTAGAATCTCAAAGATAAACATCCATCCCATAGCATCCTAAGAATCTGATGTCCCCATGATGACCACACAGTACTCTCCAGGAAAGGCAGCTCCATCATGGCTGCTGCTCTCAGGGTCTGGGGAAACTATGATGAGTAAAGTTTGGGAGGAAGACTTCATTGTCACAAACAGCAGGAGTCCTACAAGAAGGTGATACCATGAGCCGGAAGTGATTTTCTTCCTTATACCCTTGTTTGGGGGTTTTGTTCTTCAGGTTTACCCACTTTTGGATTCTTGTCTCCCATCCCTTAGGTGACAAGCTCTACAGATAAAAAGCTTAGCATTCAACTTTGAACTCCAGGGTGATAATATGGAATGGCAGAGGCTTTCTTGACTATCCTTGCTCCTACTAAGAGAAAAGGGTTATCCAATTAACCCAGAGCATCCTTTGTTCTCTCACAAATAGACACAAATGACCTCACTCAGTCATAAACATTAGGCTGGTACCTCTCCTGATTTCCTATGACTGTGAATCACTTGAAGAGAATAACTATATATACTCTGAGTTAGGCATGGGAGTGCTCATTTCCCATCTATAATCCCAGCACTCCTGGGCTTTGGAAGATTAAAGTAAGATGATCATACATTGAAGACCAACCCAAGACACACACTGAGCTGTGACCTGCTCGTGTTGCATATCAAGAGCCTGCTTCATTGAAACCAAAGAAGAAATGTGGGTTTGGATTTTATAGATCTTGAGAGGGGCAGAGATTCTACATGGATCCAGCTCCCAGCTCTGGGCAATGCTATTAGACCTATGGGACACACACTGAGTGGCAAGGTCCTGGGAGGCAGGCTCCATTTCCTTCAGCTTTCAGAGACAGGTTGTGTTGAAAGAGTTCTAGAAATCACTTACATGCACGCTCTCTCTCTCTCTCTCTCTCTCTCTTTCTCTCTGAATCAATATGAAAGTTTCCAAAAGGGATTGCATTTTGTCAAAATGCTCTAAAGCTTTCAGCTTTGAGTGTAAGCGACACCCATTGAGTGGGCTACTTCTCAGTCTTCTAGGAAATAAGGGAAAAGTCATTAGACAAGTAATAACTATTCCTTTCCCA
The DNA here is from genome assembly GCF_903995435.1 of Acomys russatus. Lineage (NCBI taxonomy): Eukaryota > Metazoa > Chordata > Mammalia > Rodentia > Muridae > Acomys > Acomys russatus. The sequence continues at coordinate 1,886,076 of NC_067154.1, read as the reverse complement.
GATTTCTGTGATATTCCTAGTAAGATAAAGATTTTTTTTTTTTTTTTTAAAAATTCTACTTCTTTGAGGTGATTGTTTTAAATCTAGAAAAGCAATACGGCTGATGTCTGACCTTTACTTTGGCGTAAAGGCATACAATAGACACACATCTCTGTCATTTTCTTATACCAAAGGGAGTCAAGATCACTACTGAGAAGTTGATTCTGAGCTGCTACAAATAAAATTGATACGTTGGCCTAGAGGCAGGGGTGTGGAGAGGAGAGAAGAACATTCTCTGGGTGGAGGGAAAGGAGACATGTTTGTTGAGCAATGTCTTTTGTGTGATACCAGGTAGTAAACAGTCTGAAGAACAAACAGCTCTCACAGTCTGAAGAGTCCATAATGCTGCCATTTGACAAAGGGAAGTTGAATCTCAAGGAAACTTCAGCTAGTCCAAGTTCACATGGTTACTGTAAAGGGCACTGAAGGCTCTAGCCAAGCTTTCAAATTCTCATTTCTTTGCCTCTTTTACCAGAAACCCACAGACATGAAGTCTTGCTATGTCCCCACACAAAGGGATCAGATCACACACAGGGCACTTGTCATCACTTACATTGTATTTCATGACCTCTTCTACATACTTTATACAAATCCTGTGATTTTTGATGCTTTCTGTACAATTAGATTCAGTTTTAAAATACTTACAGCCATACCTACCCAATAGTCAAATGTGCTAAGTATATCAAAGTGCCTGTGTTGAGTTAGGTCATAACTAGATATACAGAGTTAGATGACAAATGTTAAGTCGGTTCACTGTCCTCTATTTAGCAAAAGTTGATCCCTAATAGCATACAATGGTTTCAAAGAAAAGGTTTACTGCCATCCCATCTGAAACACGTGTTTTCTCTCTAATACTCAAGGTCATGGGCCAAGAAAAAGGCCAGAGGTTATATACTCTAGGAGCATGGCTTATTTACTATGTGAAGTTGTCATCCCCTGTTGCTTTAAGAGAATACATGAGACTGGCACTTTATAATATAAGGAGACTTGCTCGTTCCCAGTTATGGTGGCTTCAGGGGTCTAAACAGTTTGATGTCAGCATTCTGGTAAAGACTTCCTGTTTAAATCAAAACATAACAGAGAAACAGAAATGAAAGTGTATGTGTTGAGAAGGGTCCAAGCTCGAGGTGTGGTCTGGCTTTACGATGACCCTCACTCTTGGTGGAACTCACTCTTAAATGAGCATCAAGGCCTTATGGGCTAATCTCCTATCATGATACACCACCTCAGCAGTATCACACTGGAGACTAAGCACACAAGCCTCTAGGGGACAAGGCAAACCACACCTGGACTACAGCATCTGCTGAAGCAGATTGGGAGGTGCCAGCATCAAACTGTCTAGTTTGACTAGCACGGGGCCAACGGTTGGAGCAGGTTTCCAGTGAGGCTGACTTTGTGCGCTGAGAATTAGGCATGGAAACTGTCAGATCCAGAGATGAGATTCAGCTTGTCAAATCCCAGCAAACCAAAACCTGAAGTGCACACAGGTGCGATGCACATTGCTCTAGGAAGCGCATTCGTATCTTTAATTGGATTTTCAGAGACTTAGAACTGAATGCATTTAGCAGAATAATGGGTGAACCAGGAAGATTCGACTTCAGACACCATACACACTGTTTTCAAAGAAAATGCTATTGTTAATATAGTTCATTGCAGAACATAGAAATGAAAGTCAGAACATTCTATTGGCTTCAATCTCCAGGCTTCCATCACTAAAAAGAAAGTCAAAATAAATGCTACAAGAAAAGCACACACAGTCTTCCCATGAAAAAAACATATTTTGGGGCAGCTAGTGTTTTTAGTTCTCCTTCTGCCAATTGATCTTCAACAACCAACCTGTTTCAGTCTATCTTTGTATGGTGTAAAAAAAAACTGGAAAAGTTGTATGGCTGATTTGTGTTAAACTATCTATGCCATATTGGTACCAAGTCCTCAGTGGTAAAGATGTCTTTTCAATATTTGTTATTGGAGTATATTTAGAAGTTGGAATCAATTTATTTGACAAGGCACCTCTACAACAAGACCACAGAGCATATGTGTACAAACACACATGTGTGTCTGTCCATACATGTGTTTGTGCATACATGTGTGTGTACATAAATGTAGGGGCATGTGTGTGTAAAATGTGTGTGTACATGTACATGTGTGTGGCAGTGCATTTGTGTATGTGCATGTATGTCTATGTGTGTGTATGCATGTGTGTGAATGTGTATATCTACATATGTATGTATGTACATATGCATATGTATGTGTGTGCATGCATGTCTGTAAATGAGTGTGTATCTGTGTCTCTATGTGTATTTTGGCAGTAGTAATGGCTGACTAGTGCATTTGAATTAAGGTTTCTGAGCCATTCATATTTCTTTAAAAGTGCTGGAGAAAAAACAAACTATTATTACCATCCAGTACTGTGACTGGTGTCTTAAATCCACCACAAGTAAATCCACCACACTGTACCTCAATAAATGAGGCAAAAGCCTGTGAGAAAAAAAAATGAAGAAAGCCACGGATGATATAAAGGAGAAAGGGAAATAGATGGCTAAGTGGGGAGAAGGAAGGGAAGGTGGGACAGAGGGAGACAAGCAAAGGACAACTAACCCAGAGGATATTGAAAAAGTCATGTAGAAGCCCTTTACTTCATAAGACACACACACACACACACACACACACACACACACACACACACACACACACACACGCACATGCACGCACGCACACACGCACACATGCACTCGCGCATTTTAACTGGGCTCACTCTACACAAGTACAGTGTTCATCCCAGAAGCCATAGATTATCAAGTATAAATCACAGATCACAGTACTAGAAGTGGGATACCTCTCCTGAGGTATCTTGGTAAAGACATCCTGGAGACTCCCAAACAACACAGGCTACACCATAGCCATTGCTCTTGGTTTCCGGCCAGAACTTGATGCTAAGAGCCTCATCCTGAAGATACTGCCCAATTTGAGCATAAGACAGAGGAAAATCAAGTTGGTGCTGACTGGCACACTTCCTCCCTTTTAGCTAGCGCTCATAGCAGTGGGAGGTGCTATGCAGACTACTAAGGTAGAAAAGCTGTGAATGCTTTTATCTATAATAATAATGGGTCTCACAAGAAATGCCCATGGATGCAATCACGACAGGAGTGTTGTAACTAACCTCCTTCTGATGAAACATAAGGCCTACTCCATAGCAGGAATCACACAACCATGACGGGGAGCTCACAGGCCCCAGGGGTGAGCCTACTGGTGTTACTCTACAAGATGGATACAACGTCAGACTGCCCTGCAAATTCCTACCTTGTGTTAGTTGCTTTCTGTTGCTGTAATCAAACACCGACCAAAGGCAACTTGGAGCAGGAAAGGGTTTATTTAACTTTACAATGTTCATCGTGAAGAAAAGCCAAGGAAGTAACTCAAGGCAGGAACCTGGAGGTAGAATCTGAAGCAGAGACCGAGGAGGAATAGTGTCACTGGCTCACTTTTATGCTCAGTTTGCTGTCTTATAATACTCAGTGCCACCTGCCCAGGGGTAGCACCATCTTAATCAAGAAAATTCCCCCTCAAACTTGTCTATACCTCAATCTGATGCAGGCATTTTCTCAATTAAATTTCCCTCTCTCTGACTTGATACCTTATGAGCATATACAGGGGGAGGAGGTCCCCCTCAGTCACAGTCATATGGGAGGGGAGTAAGGGGAAAATGGGAGGGAGGGAGGAATGGGAGGATACAAGGGAGGGGATAACAATTGAGATGTAATATGAGTAAATTAATAAAAGAAAATTTAAAAAATGTTTCCCTCTTTCCAGATCACCCAGTTTACGTAAAGTTGATGAAAATCTAACATAATTGACCCTTTGTCAACTTAATACAGATACATCACTATTAAACAAATAACCTTTCCCTTCTGACTGATTCCCATGGTCTCATACAAAGATCACAATATAAAACATAGTCTAACTTTTAAAGTCCGGCAGTCTTTAAAAACATTCAAACACTTGTAAAATTCAGTTTCTTGCTGGGTGTGGTGGCACACACTTTTAATCCCAGCACTTGGGAGGCAGAGGCAGGCGGATCATTGTGAGTTTGAGGCCAGCCTGGTCTACAAAGCGAGTCCAGGACAGCCAAGGTTACACAGAGAAACCCTGTCTTGAAAAACTAAAAAAAAAAAAAAAAAAAAAAATCAGTTTCTTTAAAATATCCAATACCTCTTTAAAAAAAAAAATCAAACAACTGTGGGATCCTATAAAATCAAAAATAAGTTACATATTTCTTATTCCAAAAGGGAAGAACCAGGGCACAGTTACAATCAGATCAAAGCAAATTTAATAATGTAAGAATCTCAGTGTCCAGTGACTAGGATTCACTCATGGTGTTCTGAGCTCCAGCAGGCTTGGGTAAACCCATCTCTCTGGATGTGTGCTATAGCACACACAGCTTGTCTTATAGACTCAGGCTGGCTCCAGTCCACCCGTGCTGCTGTTCTTTGTGGTCAATGGACAGTCCTGGCTCAGCCAATATGCTTGGATCTTAAGGTACAGTGAGGTCACATATTCACCACTAGTCCTTCCTGGGCCCTCCTCAGGGACTCCAGCCCTGCCATATGGTGCCAAACAACAGCCTCTTTACATGACCCCTTCATGCCTTCAAAACCAGAACCACATGGGAAGCTTTTCCATATTACCAAGTTTAGCTGCCACATGGAGACACCTTCCATCCCCTTTGGACCACAGCTTCTGTGTGATGACCCTGATGAAATGCCTTCCAGAAGATTTCAAGTTAATGATGTTGGGCTTAAAAAAAAAACAAACAAACAACTGATTTCCTAGTCCCAGATAACCAGCATCATTTTTCTGAGTAACCAAAGGTTTCACCTCACCTATGCTGCTCTTTTACGAACCACAGATGATTCTTCATCCCCAACTGAACAGAAAGTACATATTCATAATTCAAACTATGATTCACATGACCCTAATAGCATCTTTGAGGGACCCTCAGACTTCCCTCTGAAACTTCACAAGCCAAGCTTCCACAATCTGCATTTCTTTCAGCATTTGTACCTTCCCAGCTCCCACTGCTGCCCAGCAAGTTCTAAACACTCAGTGCTTTTCCAGCTCAAAGTTTCAGGCATTTGTACAATCTAACACTTCCCCCCCACCACACCAAACAGCATGCTCAGGTCTGTCACAGCTGCTCCTACCCCACAATCCTGGTACCTGTTGCTGTATTAGTTACTTCTTTTTTAAATATTGTATTTATTACATATATATATATATATATATATATATATATACACATATATACAGTGTTCTATCTTCATATAACTCCTGCAGGCCAAGAAAAAGGTACCAGATCTCGTTACGGACAGTTGTGAGCCATCATGTGGCTGCTAGGAATTGAACTCAGGACCTTTGGAAGAGCAACCAGTGCTCTTAACTCCTGAGCCATCTCTCCAGCCCCCTACTTCTATTGTCTGTGATAAAACATTAACCAAAAGCAACTTGGAGAGGAGAAGATTCATTTCATTTCTCAGATTATAGTCCATCATGACAGGAGGTCAGGGCAGGAACTCAATGCAGGTACTTGGAGACAGGTACTGTAGCAAGGACCACAGGGGAACTCTGCTTACTGCCGTGGCTTGCTCAGTTTGATTTCTTATGAAGTCCAGTATAATATGTCCAGCTGTGGTCACTGCAGTGGGCTGAGCCTCCCTCATCAGGCATCAAAAACCAAACCAAACAAAGCCCTCACAAGTTTTCTTCTTTCTCATATGACCCAGTTTGTATTAAGCTTACAAAAAAAACCAACCAGCACATATCTGTATACCCGTTGTTAGCACAGTTCTCAGCCTTCACCAAAGAGTTTCTTAGTATTATAGTTCAGGGTGGTAAACTCAGATACTTTCAGCTGGCCGGTGCAGATAACAAGTGTTCGTGGAGTGCTCAGCCATAGATGGCAACACACACCTTCAGCTCAAGGTTGGGAAGATCATATTAAGAGGAGGCAGAGAGACCAAAGTAGCCAGAGCTGGGGATGACCAAAGGCAAGCATGCTCTTCTGCCTCAGGCAGGGTCACTGAACTCCTGAACTCACAGCAGCTGTGGTAGCCTTCATAAAGACCTACATAAGGTCACACCAGTCGGCGTGATGGCATGGCTGTGGGAAGGACTCACCAGCCCTCAGTCCTGGAGGGGGAGTTACTGACAGATCGTCATAGCTACTAGAAGAGGGGGAGACTTTTCTTTAAGGGTGTAGGGCCTGGTAGGATGGCCATGTTCAACGCCTATCATTATATGGCCAACAGAAACTCAACTCAGTGAATTATGAATAAAGATATGAAAATGGAAGGGGTTGGAGGTAGGGCTGGTTCTAGGAGATGTATAAGAGGTAAATGATCAAAATGCATGGGGTTCATGCCTGAAATTCTCAAAGATTTAATGCAAACATTACATTTGAAAAGCTACAGTGTGAGTGCCATGGCTGCATAGTTAACCCCTCCCCAGTCTTTTCTCTGGAACATGAGATGGCTTCCTCTAAGAACTAAGCAATCCATTCCTTGATAGCAGCAGTCATTTCTTACTTACTAGTTTGGCATTTTCCAAATGAGCCCCTAACAGACTACAGTGGTAGTTCAGATGTTGGCGCCCAGAGGTAGGGCACAGAATTATATCTGCAGCTGGACACCAGGAAAAAGGAAGAGACAAGAAAGGAAATGGGCCCCTTGAGGTTTCCGGAAAGGGCACATGGGCAGTTACCAGCAAGTGTTCCTGGAAAGCCTGGAAACAAAGTTGGGGCCACAAGGATCAGAACGAATGCCCTTCATTCTGTTCCCTCTTGAGGACTTAAATTACACATTTCTGTTCTGTTTGCTTTGGCAAACTAACAGCATGGTAGGGAAGCCTTTGTACTTTCATGGTATGCCTCTCCTTCAATTATGTCTCAAGAAATTCATTAAAATTCAAGCATTTAATTTTAAAGAAGATAAATGCTTTTCTTAATCAGAGATCTTTATGGGTTTGTTTGTTCTGTCCCTGTGAGCAGCCACTCAGAAGACTCTCAAGGAAAACAAGGGCTGGAGAGATGGCTCAAAGGTAAACAGTAGCTGCTGCTCCTCCAGAGGACCTGAGTTTGATTCCTAGCACCCACATGACACCTCATAACCCCCTGTAACTCCATTTCTAAGGGATCTGACACTCTCTTCTGATTTTCTGGGCCATGCTTGCAGTGCACATGCATGCATGCAAGCAAAAACAGCCATTCACATAAAGTAAAAATAAGTAAACCTTAAAAAAAATAAATAAAGGAAAACCAAATTGTAGTGTCTCCTAGTTCTGTCTTGGGTGGTGAAAGTTTCCTATATGACTCAGAAGAGAATCCCGTCCTCACTTATTAACCACAGGAGAATTCATGCAGGGGTGCATTGCTGCTGGCCACCTGGTGATGCTTGGAGAAGTTCGCTGTGGAAGAAAAGCAACAGGCAGCCTCTCATGTAGCATCTACTCTATAAGAGAAATGCACACACATAGTGAGTGGGTCCCTTAAGGGTCCTGTAGAGTCCAGCACTCCATCCTCAGCCATGCACATCCTCAATTCCCAAGAAGTGCATGGCAAGAGATAGGATTCCCTGGAAAGGCTACAAAGGGCTTTGAGAATGAATTTTTCACTCAGGCTTTGACGCTTACCACACATGTACTTTTAAAGAGCTGCATTACATGATGTTACAATTAAAAAGAAGATATCAAAACATGTTGTCTCGTGCAAATATGGAACAATGGGCTGTGCATACGTAGCATCTGCTTCAAGTTAACTGCAGATGTGAAATGTTGATAGAAATTATTATCAATGGTGGGTGTCTTATATTTTATATTATATCACAATTTATTTAATCGGTTCAGACATATTTTAATAAATTTGATCTTAATCCAATCAGGCAGAAATGTTCTGAAAGATTTATGCAACTATTATTATGATACCTGAGAATTCTCAAGGAAAACACTCTCAACAGTGTCTTCTTGTATTTAGGAGTTGGGGCTTTGATTTCCTGAGAGTCTATGGCATGTCCACAAGTATTTCAATATTCTGTTTATCTGAAGAACATTTTACTACTTTAATGTTAAAAATCTCAAAGGGGACTTCGGAAAAGGACAAGAGAGGAAGAAGGAAAGACACGTGTTCCATCCAAGCGTATGACAGTAGAGCCTAGAAACTGCCCGTGTCTGACAGTAGAACCTAGAAACTGCTGGTGTCTGACAGTAGAGCCTAGAAACTGCCGGTGTCTGAATTGAGTTAAGAAGGTAACCACACAGTGCCAGTGTCCTGGCCAGATCACGAACAAGACCTGTGTGCCAAACGAATAGTCTTCAAGAAGAGACATCTTTAGGTCATGTGGGGTTAAAGGCAGTTGCCTGAGAAGCTCAGTAGCCACTTACAGCTCCCAAGACAAACACAAGTGACAAAGGCAGATAAGTGTCCTTACCAGTGATATGGGGGAAGAGGCAGGGGAAAAAAAGAAAAGGCAAGGAAAGGAGGAGAGGAAAGAAGAGGAAAAGAGGAAAGTGAGGGGGAAGGAGGGAAGGGAGGAGGTTGTGAAAACATTGATTTTTTTTTTCACTGAAAGGAGCAGGGGCTACTGCTCCTGTGTTGGTCAGCTATCACTTGATCCCATACACTGTGCCATGCATGCGGGAGACATACATGAGTGTTAATGTTCTCACTAATTAAAACCTGTGGCATTAAAAACTCACCTCACAGACACGTTCAACAACCAGCCCTTATTCATGGCCATGAATTCCATATTGGTAGGCACAGATTCAGAACATTTTTTTTACAAAAAAAAAAAAAAAAAAAAAAAAAAAAAAAGACCTAGTTGGCAACTCTGTTCTGAACTACTGCCCAGCAGACACCTGAGACCATAAAATTCTAGGATGTAAGACTCCTAACGGAAGAACGAGGTGCAGACGTCCCAGCTCAAACTAAGTTGACTTGTTCTCAGAGGCAAGATGAGGACCAAAATCAGAGCATTACTGTGGAAACATGTAAGCTATATGGAGATTTATTTTGAGGAACAAATTCTTAGGGGAAAAAAGCTGAATCATGTCAGTCTGAGAGAGAGAGAGAGAGAGAGAGAGAGAGAGAGAGAGAGAGAGAGAGAGAGAGAGAGAGAGAGAGAGAGAGAGAACAAGGAAAATCCTCCTTTTAAGCCTTGGGTTAGGCGTCTTGTTGGCTATTATCACTTTTAGTGTTCATCGTAGATATAAAATCAACACATCTCTGAGTGGAATGGTCCACTGTGACTCTTGATGACAGGCAGAAGTACGTAGAGATAAAAATTTACGATACAGGGCATTAACTCAGCCATGGCTTTGACAGTGAGTCTCATCGCTTTCAGGCTCCTTGTATGACTTACGGTGCCAACCCACCTCAGTGGTTCAACGCCCCGTTAAATTTTATCTTCAGGAGAGTCTCCACATGCGACTTCCACCTCCAATAAGCCCCAGCAATGTAACACAGTAAATTTCTCATGAGTAGGAGTCACTAATATGTCTCTATAGAAAACATCTTTTTTTCCCACATATGAAAATGGTTAAACTAAAAATTTAATGACTAAATCTAGCAAAGCTCCTTTAGGCCAGGGAAAATGAGTTTAATCCGTAAATGTGATTTATGGCCAACAGAGCACCAAACTTCACCACCCAGCCATCACTAACAATAAAAATGTGCTATGATAATCTGCTCCTGTTGATGACACCCCAGCTTTGCCCTGCAGGTGGTAGTTGGTGATGCCCAACTTTGTCTTATGGGTGGTGTCTGTTATCTTGATGATGATTATTATTATTATTTTGTGGTTTTTTGTTGTTGTTTTTTGAGACAGGGTTATTTTGTGTAGCCTTGGCTGTCCTACACTCGCTTTGTAGACCAGTCTGGCCTCGAACTCACAGCGATCCACCTGCCTCTGCCTCGCGAGTGCTGGGATTAAAGACATGCACCACCATGTCCGGCTGACAATTCTTTTAAAGACAAAAATCTGCCTACATCCTTCTGCTTTCAGGATTGCTGACCTGTGGCTAAAAGACTGCCCAGAAGTCGTGCCTTCCCACTCCACTACAGCCTTGTATCCCACCCTGGAATTAGCGTACAATAATGGAAACTGGGAGTGAAAAGGAAAAGACAATGAATGAAAGAAGACAGCTACTTAAAGCTAGCCGGGTACACAATTAGCTAGTGTATTGGGAACCGCAGCCCTTGCCATGGCGCCCCGGCAGGTAAAATTGTAATGTAAATTCCCACTGGCAGGGCCAGGGCTGTGTTTTCTTAAGGGACTTGGGACCTTTCACTCCACAGGAAATACTGACACAAGGCAAGATCAAGGGGTGGTGCCTTGCTTACTTATAGGTAACAGCCAAATAAGTAAGGTTTGATTTAACTGTGTATTGTAATTACTTTAGGATGGATTAAGATTTATGTAACTTATTAACCGTTTGGTTGTGTTTTTATAATTTTCACGTGATTATTTTCATACAATTAAAATATGCAGGGAGGAATGAACACATAGGAAAAAAATATTGTTGGTATGTCAAAGGCAAGAAAAACTGGCTGCTATATAGTTGAATCAATACTGAGCTGTCCAAACATTATCATAATGTGCATTTTAGCTCTTGAAATGTGTATCTTAGGATATGATGCCTTTTGATGTTTTTCTTGTTTCCTGCATTAGTTACCTACTGCTGTGTAACAAATTAGTGCTCCAAAACAGCACCCCATCCACCACCTCCTGAAGTCTAGGGACAGCAAGAGGACACAGCTAAACTGGTTGCTCCACTTTAGGGAACATCACAAATTGTGACCTTAGGGGCACTCAGTGTCCTCCAGGGCCACTGTGCTCCTGGGGTTCAGATGAGACAGAACTGGCTTCCTAGTTCTCTTGGTATTTATAGGCAACTACAATTGAGGCGATGCCTCCATGAACAGCAGGCTGTAGGCAGACAAGCTTATAAGGGGATTTTTCTAAATTAGTGATTGATGTGAAAGCACTAAACCTCTTGTGAGTGTGGCCACCACTGGGCTGGGGGGTCCTGATTTCTATAAGAAAGTAGGTCCAGCAAGCCATAACAGCAAGCCAGAAGATAGCATTCCTTTATGACCTCTGCATCAGCTACCTTCAGGCTGTTTCCTAGTTTGACTTCCTGCCTTGGCTCTCAACAATGGACTGTGATTCAGGCTATGTAAGCCAAATAAAACCTTGCCTCCCCAAGCTGCTTTTGGTCATGGTGTTTTTAATCACATCAATAATAACCCTAACTAAGACAGTTAGTGTAGAGTAACTGTGTATATTCACAGGGCTTTGCATGCTGTTTTAATACATTTATAATGTGTGCCTTTGGGCAGTTAACATTTCCAACTATACTTCATGAATATGTACGACTCATTTTCTCAAAGAGAAAAAAAAACTGCTCCCCATAACCCAGGAGGATGAATAAATAGTGGGGCTACCAACAAAGCTAGAGAATTAAGAAGAAATGTGGGGAGAGAAAGAAGAAAATAATTCTGTTCTGTTTTGTGTACCATCTCTGTTAAGACCAAGTATGGCATTATCTGAGAGCTCCCTGCTCTGAGATGAAGAGAGCTCAAGCTAACCCCAAAGACATGAATCCATTAGCACATGAAAACACTTCCGGGAGCACAAGTGGAGGTCAAAGAATGTGAGGGCAAGAGCAAGGAGCCAGTAGAACAACAAAGGAGAGATGCTGAAAGAGAGGGAAGGGTGAACAGCAATGAGAGATGGCACCAAGGCAACAGCAGCCACCCCCCATCTTTGTTGGGATGGGACTGTTTTGTTTTTCCTCCATTCAGTTTGGCACATTTTAGTAAAGTGTGTTGGCAGTGTGTAAAATCATGGCACTCTCATACCATTCTGGTACAAGTGATTGCCAATGAAGACATTAAATTTATTGTTTTAATAATTTTATTTCATTGGGTGTGTGTGTGTGTTTGTGTGTGCGTGTGTGATCCATCATGCATTTTTGTGTATCACACTTGTTTGTGAGCCCTTAGATGTCAGAAGAGGGCGCTGGATCCTCTATAATCTGAGTTACAGGCAGTTCTGAGCTGCCATGAGGATGATGGGAGCCAAACAGTGGTCCTCTGCAAGAGCTGTAAGTGTTCTTAGCAACTGAGCCAGTTCTCCAGCCCCATTAAAGTTATCGTAACAGTGGAAACCTAAACACATATAAAATGCCTAACTATAGAGGGCATTTCAAACTAGCTTAAAACCATCTTACAGGTTGGTGGGGGTAAAATTCTCTATGGTCTAAAGAGGTGAACTGTGGTTTCTCTGCGTTTTAGCAGAAGGTTCTTCTGTTTGCCTGGAGGAAGCCCTCTACTTAGGTCATTGTCACCAGCCATTTGGGGACCTGCTGTGGACCTAGCATAGCATAACATAGCTGTGCTTAATAAACTTTTGGCTGAAGGCATGAGATCAGATAAACTATGGTAGCAGTCCAGGATGGAAGAAGAATTTTCTCTGCTGAGACTGTTGAGATGGTGTTTATGCTGAGGAAAATAAGCTAATTAGGAAGAAAGAAATTCCAAATATTCAGCAATGAGGCAAAATGATTTGTGATCGCGAGCCTCGGGAGAGACCTCTGTTGAGCAGTCCTCGGGTCGGGAGAGGTTTTGATAAGCAGGAAGATTCTAAGAATGGAAGGGAGTGGAAGTGTTTCAAGTCTTCTGTTAAATCTCAACATAGCAGGTAAGGCTATCTACAGAAAGGAAGGGGTGGGAGCATAGTCAAATGCTCTGTGGTATGGCCTTGTTGGGGGAGGTGCATCACCCAGGGTGGGCTTTGAGGTGTCAGAGGTCTATACCTTGTCTGCCTGCCTGCTGCTGCTGTGACCCCACTATAAAGGTCACAGAGTAGGCTTCTTGAACTGTGGAATATCAAATTAAGTGCTTACTTTTATAAGATGCCTTGGTCATGGCAATAGAGAAGTAGCTAAGAGTGGTGGGAAGGCACAGGCTAATTCTTTGCTGTTAGTCAGGATCTTCTACATTAAGTACACCCTGCTTCCTAGCTCACAGGCAAAGCTTTGCTGAGGAGAAATGACAACTATTCCTTCTACTTTCTGCTTGCCGTGTGCATATCTGTACTGATGCATCTGATACTGATGCGTGTTAGTAAGCATCCAGATAGCAATGGAGGGAACATAGGGGCCTCAGCATAGTACCCAGCAATCTTCCTTCTGGCTTTCTAATATCTAGAACTTTTTCCATGGCTAGTTCAGGGCTTTAAAAGCTCTCAGACCAGGCTTGGGAGGCAACCCAGTAGAGAACTTGCTGAGCAAGCCCAAGAACCAAGTTCAATCCTCAGAACACACATAAAAAGCTGTCTGTCATAGTGTGCACTTGTAATCCCAGCACTGGAGATGCAGGGGCAGGTGGATCCCTGTGCTCAGCAGCCAGTGACCCTGGCTGAATCAAGAAGCCACAGCACCATGAATAGGCTCTCTCAAAAATTAAGGTGGACAGGGCTGGAGAGATGGCTCAGAGGTTAAGGGTACTGGCTGTTCTTCCAAAGGTCCTGAGTTCAAGTCCAGTAACCACATGGTGGTGAACAGGGAGCAAAGTCACTTATCTGGTCATGACCTTTCACTGGCTGTTAGGCCAGGTCTTCAGTACAGCATTCCAAATTCCAAGCTTTGCTAAAGGACCACAGTGTTAAGCGGCTGCACCATGGTTTGTGTACCAAGAGTTACAAAGACCTGAAGAAGGAAGAAATCCAAGACGCGCAAAGGCTACTTTGAAGAAAATCATGATGGAAGTGTTTATTAAGATTTCTGATAAGTAGAATACCATGTCTGGTGTGGCCTATTTGTGATTTTGAGCTATTTCAGGCTGATTTTCTGTATAACCTCACATATGCTTCCCAGCTGACCCATAGCTCTAAATCATCTGCTGGAGATCTCTCAGATTGTGAGGGCATTCTCCAGGATGGGGATGGAAAACAAATCGCTGTGTGAAATGCACCGTAACCAAGGCATTGTCAGATATGTAGCATTAGATAACCATTGGCTAATTTTATTTTTACAGTAATTGTGGGATGAAAAGGATGACTGGGTATATTCTCAAGGGCCCCAGAACACTAAAAACATATCAGAAAATACATTACTAATGCTACAACAATTCTTTCCTTCAAATTTAAATTTTACAAGCTTTGAATTGTAACCCCTATAGGAATCAGAATTTATATTTCATAAGAAAAGGAATGCCAACTATATGTCTAGTTTTTAACAGATGAGTGTATGATGGAGGGCTAGTCATTCCTAGCCATATCTGCCAAGCAGTCTTAATGTAGTATTTGCTGTCAATATTATGATCTGTATTAAATAATAATGTTTCCTTGCTTTATTGTGTGTCAAATGTGCTGTGGGCTGCATACAAAACTAAGAAAAGTGAACCCGGAATAAATTCTAAAGATAATGTCCTATCCACTAAGGTTTTCCTCCTGAAATAGTCAGGTAAAAATCAGATCTTGCCTCACATGAATAAAGCTTGGGCGATTTACTTCATTTCGTTTGGCTGAAAGTAGGCATTGCCTTAAAGAAGACACAGGCACGCTTGCCTTGCTGGTCATGGAGACACCACAGGGTTGATACACAGAGGCAGCGCTCTTTAAACAATCACTCAAGCTAAGTGCTGCCAGAGAGGTAATTGATGTCTGGTAATGACCGTGGGCTGCCTTCTCTTACACACTTTAGCTAATCAGGTCAGTCTCAGCACCTCTCCCTGCCTGCTGCCTGCAGAGGACCAAAATGGAGAAACAGATTAAATAGTCGCCAAGCCACTCCTTCACCGTGCAGGGCCTTGGGTCTACTAAGGGCAGCTGGGTTTGAAACTCTACCCTGCAAAGATAGGGAAATTAATGAGAGCCCTGGCCGTGACACTGATCCTCCTGCCTGTGTCCGCAGCTGTTCCTCCCTGGGTCCCTGAGATTACAGCCTGGGAGCACATCTTGGCTCTCTCTAGACTAGGTCACCATGCAAGAGGCTGCAGCTTCATTGTTAAGCCTCTAAACCACTCTTCCATTCTGTGTATGTGAAAAGATCTGGGAATCTGTGGAACTACAATGAAAAAAGGCCCAATAAAGCTCTGAGGCCGATTTTGTACTGAAGACAGTTTGATTTGTTTGCATCGAATCTTTTCTCAGACACTCTCGATCCAGAGTCGTAGACTTCCCAGCAGTGGGGAGGGCAGAGTGGGCTGCATTTCCTGAAAGATCACCACATGCCAGTGTAGAGACATCACATTGCATCACATTCACTTGATTATATGAACCAAGCTCGGCGGGACATCCTTCACTTGGCCGGGTGACAGCTTCCACTGGCTTCCTAAATAAAGAGCTGTTTTAAGTTCATATCTCTCAAAGACACTGGAAAATGACTCCTGACACTGTGACTTAAAAAAATATGTATCCAGGGAAATGTGTTGGGAAGCTGGATGTATTCATCTGTCAAAAATACTCCACATGTAAAAGGCAAACTCGAACCTAAGTGCCCCCTCTGCCTGCAACCAGGCATCCCTGATAAGCATGTGTGGGCCCAGGACAGTGCGACCACAGGCTTTCATAACTGCCTAGCACATCTCCTCTGGAAAACATAATACTCTTAGACTCCAGACACTGGTGGTTTGGAGATATTTCTTTAAAACTTTCTGGCCTCAAGTCGCATTCTCAGTGGTTGCCCTGTTCTGACAGACAGGGTGCTTGAGTGATTTTAACATCCTATGTCTTACAGCCCGTTGTACGTATCTGCTTTCTCCACAACCCATAGACACGGCTGTGAGCAGTTGAGGAGATGGCAGTCTTCCTCAGTTGCTGCCATAATGTTCCATCTACAGTTGACATGTTTATTCTTGGACATTTAAACCGTGGCCCAGAAAGCCACGGAGGAAAGCTGGTTATAAATGTTAGATTTGATTGGGAATGACATTCCAAAAATAAACATGCCAAGCACAGCCTAGCATGCTTCTAGGCATCCACTCTTCATGGCACTCCTTCACACAGCCGGCAGACACACAAACACACACAGGATATTCCCTTTCATAGTCACAGTAGGGCGGGCGTAATTGCAAGTGAGTAAGAGCAAGGAAAGTGAAGCAAGCATCGATCAGAACAGATGTCATCTGAGTCAGTGGCACCATAAGTAAGGGAGGTATTAAAGGCCCATCTTTCAGCATCAGAAAAGAGTATCTTTAAACACACAGCGAAATGTTAGTCCTGAGCGATCAGCTGGGAGGTCTCCTTTAAATTCCCTCAATTCTTTTATGAGAAAATAAATGGATGAGAGGAATAGTTAGAGAGTTAGAAAGGAAAAGAGGATGGTAGACACAAAGAGAAATATAAGCCAGACTGGGATTGCTGCCCAGAAAACCCAAGCAAACAAAGACAAAACTCAAGAAAAACAGAGAGAGAGATGGGCTGTTTGGGGGGCATATTTGGCAAACTAAGGGGCAAGAAAGGGAAGCGCACGAGAGGCAAGAGTGTTGAGAAAGTGGGATAAGCAAACAGATCAGTTTTAAAAAGAGAAAGAAATTTCATCTACAGGGCTGTGAGCATGGGAGGAGCTGGCAAAATGCTGAACGTCTGTAGCCAGGGAGAGATTCTCCTAATACTCTGCAGGCAGAATCCTAGAAGGCACAGTGTTGAGTGATGGAGGGAGAGTTTTCTGCCTGGAGTTAAGTTCTATCTCCCTCTTCTGTAGAGAAGCAGAAAGTGGATGCCCCTCCAGCCACACCCTGATGAGGAGACCAGTGCCACCCATAGCATGTCCGTCTCGTGACTTAACTGTGATGCTTATCCAAGTATAAGGTGACAAGCTCTCCTGACATGATCACATGATCATTCTAAAAACAAAACAAAACAAAACAAAACAAAACAGGAGAGTCTAGATGATACTGTTCACAGCAAAATAATAGCCACCAGGTCAGTTGTATCAGTTCCCCAAGGCCCAGGTGACACGTAGGAGAAAAACACTGCACTGGGTGGGGGAGGGGTGTTCGTGTTGCAAGCTGGGGCCAGGCTGTTTTTGTGCAGGGTGTCACACATGGCTTGAGCTTGTACCTGTCCTGTGCATGTTGTCACAGTCTCTGGGTGTTCTTATGTGCATTTGTCCTGTTGTGTCTGGAAAGTACTGTTTCCTTAAAATCCTCGACCACCTCCAGCTCTTACAGTGTTTCTTCCCTCTCTTCCACATAGATCCCTGAACCCTGGAGAGAGGGGTGTGGTAAGGACATCATTTGCAGCTGAGCACTTCCCTTCTCTGCACGTTGTCAAGTTGTGAGGCCCTGTACTAATTACCATCTAGCGCAAAAAGAGCTTCTCTGTTGAAGGTTGAGTGATACCCTGATCTACGGGTATAGCTATATACCACTAGGGATTGTTTTATTGTTACATTTACTTAGCAGGATAATAGTACATTTTCTTCAAGTGCCCATGAAAAATATAGTCTCTCTCCAGGTCTTCCCTTCCCTACCCCCTACACCTGATCCCCACTCCTGTTTCCCTCCCCATCCCTCTCCCATGCAGTTTCCTCCCTCCATCTACTTCAGATGTCTATTTTATTTCCTGTTCTGATGGAGATTCAGCATCTTCCCTTGGGCTCTCCTTGGCTTCTTTGGGTCTGTGGACTAAAGTCTGGTTATCCTGAACTTTATGGCTAATATCCACTTATAAGTGAGTGCATACCATGCATGTCTTTATGGGTCAGGGTTACCTCTCTCCGGATGATCTTTCCTAGGTCCATCCATTTGCCTGCAAACTGCATGATGTGTTTGTTTTTAATAGCTGAGTAGTATTCCATTGTGTAAATGTGTCGTACTTTCTTTATACATTCTTCAGTTGAGGGACATTTAGTTTGTTTTCAGTTTGTGGTTACTTCAAATGAAAATCAGTGGTGGTGGAGCAACTCTGGGTCAGGGAAGGCTCCCAGGAGTCTATGGTGGTGACCCTATCTGAGACATCCAACAGTGGGTGTTAAGGAGCTTGAAGTATCTACCTCCTGTAGCTAGGTGGGAATTCTAGTGGAGAGAGGGGGCACCTCCCATCAAACCTTAGTCTGAAAATTTGTCTTGTGTACAAGATAAAGATAGAACAGAGATTGAGGGAATGGCAAACCAATGTCTGGTTCAACTTGAGACCAACCCCATGAGAGAGAGCCAACCTATCACTATTAGTGATACTTTGCTGTTATTGCAGACAGGAACCTAACATAACTGTCTTCTGAGAAGCTTCATCCAGTAGCTGATGGAAACAGATGCCGAGACCCACAGACAGCCAAACAATCAGGTACTTCCATGGAAGAGTGGGAGGAAAGATCGAGAGAGCCAGAGGGGTCAAGGACACCACAAGAAGACCTACAGAGTCTTCCTGGGCCCATGGGGCCACCAAGAGACTGAGCATGCACGGACTGGATCTAGAGCCCCTACACATGTGTGGTAGACATGCAGTGTGGCTTCCCTAACACAGGAGTAGGAGCTGTCTCTGACTCTGTTGCCTGCTTCTAGATTTCTTTCCCCTAGCTGGGCTGCGTTGTCAGGCCCCAGTGGGAGAGGATGCACTTAGTCATGCTGTGACTTGAGGTGCCTAGGTGGGTTGATACTCCATGGGGGCCTCCCCTTCTCTGAGAAAAAGGAGGAAGCGGGTAGTGGGATGTGATGGTGGGACTGGGAAGAGAGGAGGGAGAGCGCTGAGATCAGGTTGTAAAAATATTAAATTAATAAATAAATAAAAAAGAAAAATTACCTTAAAAAAAAAGAAGGAAGAAAGAAAGAATGAAAGAAAGAGAAAATTATATTCTCAGATTCTTAACCATATCAGGTATGGGTTTCATCTAATGGAATGGGCCTTTAATTCAATCAAAAAGTGCTTGGTTACTCCCCTAACATTTGTGCCACTATTGGCATCAATGGGTATATTGTTTAGGTAGAGGGTTCACAGCTCAGTGACACTGATAATTGTTTTTCTCTTCTGGTAGTATATATATATAGAATTCTAGCCCTATGAATGCTAGTCATCAGAGGTGATGCACTAGATAAGCTTCTCCATGTTCTGAGACCTAAGCATGTGTCACCTTCAGCAAATGGGTGTTACCATCAAGTTATAGAGAGTAACCAATAGCATTCGCAGCAGCCTGTAGATTCTGGAGGGTTTATGGCGCCCCCTTTGGCCAACAGCTCAAAAAGGCATATGGCAATTGTGTAGTTTAAATTCTGATTTCCTGTTTAAATGTTGTGTAAACTCTGCTCAATTGTACCCTTGATATGTCAATAAAGCAGCTTATAGCCAATCGACGAGCAGAGGAGAGAATAATGCTGGACTTCCTGCCATCTAGGGGAGAAGGAGTTAGGACAAGAAGGAGGGGACTCAGGCATGGGCAGAGGTCCAAGGAAGATCAGAAGGAAGGAGCTGGAGCCGAGGACAGGTACAAAGTACAAGTATCACTGGGGTGTTTGCTGGGAGTGAGACAAAATAGCATAGAGGGTTAAGAATAGCAATAAACTGTTCAAGATTGTGTTGTGAAGCTTCATCTTAACAAATACAAAAGAGTCTCAATTATTTGTGAGGTAACTATGTTAAGAAATAAGCTAAGAGATATAAACTTCAACATAATACAGACCCTGGGAATTTTATTTGGTAGCTTTCTTTTTTGGCCATCCGACATTTGGCATTCAAGAAGTTAGCAACACCTAGATGCTAAAGAAAATTAATTGCCAAAACAACTGTAAGTTCTCATTTTTAAAATGGCAGTTCTACTTAACAACAAGAACAACAACAAAACTGTAGATAGTAACTACTCTACTTCTGCTGAATAAGAGACCCGTATCTCTTGTAAGGCAGAAAAAGTAAGTGAATATTGGCATCTCCTCACCCTAGCATAGGAGATATCCCAGCCATATTATTGGGTGCTATTGGAGGAGGTACACTAGAGGCCTGGGGCTTTCATCCATGCCTTATGGAGATGGGTCTGTCAAATTACAGTATCTGTGCAGACCCTGTGGCAAAGACACAGTTCCTCCCCAACACTGTGTCTGTTAGATGAATCTCTGTTTTGTACTATAACACAATGTCAAGATGACATTAACCCCAGTGCTCCCCTGTTTGAACACTTGGGGGGCTATGGAACCTTTAGGAGGTGGAGAGTGGCTGAAGGTAACACCTCACTGGAAGTCCCAGGGTCTCTCCTTCTGCCTGCATATCAGAATGTAACTCAGTTACCTCTCCAGCACCATGTCTGCCTGCATGCCTCCAAGCACCCCGCCATGGCGATAATGGACAGAACCTCTGAAGCCATAAGGCAGCTCCAAATTAAATGCTTTTTTTCATAAGAGTTGCCTTGGTCATGGTCTCTCCTTCCAGCAATAGAACAGTGACTAAGACAGAAGTTGGTACCAGGAATGGGGTATTGCTGTGACAAGCCTGACCATGCTGCTTGTTGTTGGAACATAGACTTTGGGACTTTGGATTAGGATAGCAGTTGAATGCTTTGAGCAGGACTTGATGGGCCATACTAGTAGAAGCATGGAAGACAGTGGTGCTGAGAGCAATGCAGATTATATATCCAGGCTCAAGATGCTTAAGGAGAGAAGAATATTAGCCAGTGGCCTAGAGACTGTCCTTGTGGTATTTTGGTCAAGAATGTGGCAGGCTGCCTTGTCTTCTTGATCAAAAAAATACCTGCCTAAGGCTAAATTGAAGAGTTTTGGATTACTGGTGTTGGCAGAAGATATTTCAAAACAGCCAAGTATTGTCTCTGCTATGTGGTTATTGGTTGCACTCTTATGCAGATCTATAATGAAAAAGAGCAAGCTGGGTAAGAAAAAAATATAAAATGAACAGTTCAAGGAGAAACGGAGCACCAGGAAGTGTAGTGGAGCTAAGTTAGGAGACAGCCATGATGGGACTATCCTAGATGACAGCCTTAAGCAGTCCTAATAATGTGTGTGTGTGTGTGTGTGTGTGTGTGTGTGTGTGTGTGTGTGTGTATCTGTGTGTGTGTTTAATACTAATAATATAAAATGAAATATATATATATGCATATATTTTTTCCATTCCTTATATAACCCTGACAAATGGAAAGATGTCTAACATGTGGAATCAATACATGGATCATCAATGAAGATGCTTTGTTTGAATGTGACAGAATCTATCCTTTTCTAAAGCCTATAAGAGACTTTTAGTGCTTTGATCATTAGATGTGTCTCTGAGATCACAAATTCAAATGCAAGAACAGAATTCCAAGAAAAGTCAGGTATTTTTGAGAGCAATGCAGTAAACTTTACCTTTTCTACCCTGGCTACAATTCTCTCTTATTAGCACACCAATCTTGATGACAGCAGCAGAAAGAATAACATAGAAACCTCTTATGCTTTGGTGCTGTTGTGCCAGCGTTACTTAAATATTGGCTTCCCAACTCAGCTAAGCTCTCACATTCTTCAAATGATTCCAAAACTAATAAAATCGAAGAGAGCCTTGCTCACTTGGCTGATAGGAAGGGGCCTCTGGGTGTTACAGGGATACATGCTTACGTATCCAAGCATAACACAGCTTCCACAATCCAAATGTCATCTCGTGTAATGGGTTGATTCATCCATGCCTACCTTCAGAGTCACATAGAACTGTGTCATGTAGGTAAACCTATTAGATACATTAGAGGTATGCATAAATGGAAATATAGTCCAAATGAAGAAGTAACATCAACTTACATTTCTAGGTATGGTGGCTGAGGGTGACTGTTCTGAAGATTTGCATATGATACATAGATGTATCTCAAACACATAAGATTACCTTTACAAAACAGTATGGAAAGAAACATAGTTATTGGAGAGTATAGATCTGGGCTAATCCCACCTCTTTATTTAGAAATATTTAGAAGTCTTTAAACCTGGATTTTTTAATCTGGTGTGTGTGTGTGTGTGTGTGTGTGTGTATGTGTGTGTATGCATGTGCCTATGTTTGTGTGTGTGACACATGCAATGCTGATGTGACTTGACTGTGCTAAGAGAATTAGCTTGCTTGTCTCATAACAACCCTCTGAAGAAGCATCTTTTCCCCATAGAAACAAATGCTATAAACAAGAATTGAAGCAGTTAAAATGATTGCACAAACCAGACACAACCTGTGTCGGTTGGAATCTAGTCTTCTGCATTGTTCTCTTGAGCTGTAACCCTCTGCTGCTTCCCACATCTGTGGCTTAATTCTCAGATCAAATGTGAGACATCCACAAACCACCCTTCTAATGCCTGGCACGTCGTGGCTGCCCACACTTAGTAGCACAATCCGTGCTGTTAGCAGCATTCACATTGTTTGTATATATAATGTGCCTAACGCTTTCTGCAAAGAGTTGATGCCTGTACTTATCAAGTGATAATAGCTTCTGCAAACCTTATCTCTTAGAAGAAGCAAACCCACACATGTCATTTCTAACCTGCCCTGACACAATTTATACTCACCATTTAGTCCTGGTCTTGACCTATTTTACTTTTCCTTTCATTCCAGCTTTTTTTTAAAGCACTTCTATCACATTCCAGCTCAGTGAAGAGAGGTATTTCTTTCCCATTAGACATTTAACTCTCTAAAGCAATAACACTGTTTTACTCACCCTTCCCTCCCCAGAGTTGTGCACAGCAGTGCCTAGAATCATACACAATAAAGAGGTGTGGAGTGGATGGATTAACTGGCTTTGGTTTTTAAAAAGTCTAATAAAAGCATCATTGTTTGATAAAACCCAAGGATTTCTACCACATTGAATTTTTTTTTCTGACATGAAGAAAACAGATTAATAAAATCTGCATGGGTGAGCAGGACTGCACAGACCCAGTGAAGCCTTCAACATGGCCTGAAAGGTAGACAGTGTCCTAAGAAAGAAGGCAGTGGTACCCAGTGTCTGGCTGCTTCTCCATGCAGTGACTAAAAGATGCAGAGAGTCCTGTCATTTTGCACCAAAGTTGATGGGAAATAAACCACCCACACAACATTGATCAGAGAAGGTCAATTCCTGATTCTTCAGCTCAGTTAGTTCTGCAAAATGTCCACAGCCAGCAAGTCGGGCCCAAAATGAAAAGTGTAGCAAAGATAACGCACACTACAGGGAATTAGCAATGGTAACAACAAATCCAAAAGATATTTTCAGAATACAATCTGCTCCTGGAAATTGAAATGCAACTACAGTCTATATGCAAATCAGGTCACCTGCAGCCCTGGCCCATGAGCTTGGATTCATCTTCCGTGGCATATGTATACCTACTTCTGTCACCTGTTCGTTCCATCTGAATCATATTC
Source organism: Acomys russatus (assembly GCF_903995435.1). Lineage (NCBI taxonomy): Eukaryota > Metazoa > Chordata > Mammalia > Rodentia > Muridae > Acomys > Acomys russatus. The sequence goes on along the minus strand of NC_067154.1, from coordinate 1,862,707 downwards.
ATTAATAGATTGGTCAGGCTGTGTCTACATTGCAAGACTTCTAACTTCTCTTGGGTAAACTATGAAGGAAAGGAAAACTTTACACCAAGGAATGAATGCAAGGGGGCCAGGTATTGGGTTGATGGGGGTGTTCCTGCCCTTGGGGAGTCAGCAGCTGGGGTGAAGATGGACAGGAGGCAATGGTTTCCATTGAGTCTTCCCGTACTGTCTGAGCCATAGCTTCTCAGACATAAGCTTGGGAGTCTGCGTTATTTCCCAGGCCCTTCACCAGCTGTGCACACAAGTTAATCCCAAATGCAGATCCAGCCTTGACCTGCAGCAGTATGGACAGTGGAAGCCACCTTTAGACTTATCATGACTGGCCTTCACATACTGATGTTCCACCTATCTCATAATGCCTCAACCTATAATTACAGTTGATGTAAAAAAAAAAAGTAACAAAGTATATGCATTTCATTTGTTTTAGATTATTTTATTGAGAAAGGATCAGAACACAAAAAGCTGTATATATATAAAACAAAGAATTGACCAACCTACAGGGCTGTATCTTGGTTTCCTGAGTCTCTAAGTATTTCCAAGGAATTGAAGCCCCATTATTTATATTCTATTGTTAGGTATGTCATTATTAACAAGCCCAAGGCAGCAGTCCATGGGTTAGAAACAAGAAACAAAACCCAAGTGCCATTCACACAAATGCCTGCTTTATGTAAGTAGAACTTTGCTTTCAACTTCACAGTGGATTCTTCACTCAGGAGTCAGTGATTTGAAAGACAGTTTTGTGATTATAGGTTATAGCATGACATAATAAAGGGAGTGAAATTCCTGGACCAGAAAAGCCTCTGTTAGCATTTCTTGGCATATGTTACAGAGAGTGTTGTCAAGATCAGGGATGGAGATTAAGAATTCCACACACAAGATATAAGTACAAAGAATAAGGCGTGCCTTTTAATTCTACAACCCAAGGTATAAGAAATTACCCAAATAATTGTGCTGGCAGAAACCAATGGTTTCTAGCCCCCACCAGGCTCCAGGTGAGGCTGTCAGTAAAAGCCTGCATTCCCACATGGCATCACAATGCTACTTATGTACCAATGATTTCATAATTCTAATTATCCTAACGACCCATTTTGTCACATCTATAGTGAACACATCACACACCTAGGCCCCTAAATACCTCTTCAAGATTCTTATTATAAGCTTGCTCTCATGTTCGTTTGTTGCCTTTTCCCCCTTGATATTGATGGTAGAGTCCAGGGTCTTGTTCTAGTTCTGTGCCAAGTGGTTTCCTTGGCTCTGGGTTTACACATTTGTGGGCTACAGCACCCATATTTTGACACATGTATGTATTGGTTAAAGATCAAAGATTATGTCACTTCCAGTCTCCATATATAAATCACTGTCCTATTGCTGTGAAGAGACACCATGACCAAGGCAACTTATAAAAGAAAGGATTTAGTTGGGGGTTTCCATACAGTTACAGAGGATTAATCTATGATCACCATTGTGGGGAACACGGCAATAGGCAAGCGTGGCACTAGAGAGGTGTATCCTGATCCAAACTCCTAAGGCAGGAAAAGAGGGTGACTAGGCCTGGTATGGGCTTTTGAAACCTTAAAGCCCACCCCCAGTGACACACTTCCTACAACAAGGCCACACCTACTAATTTTTAAAAAATAGTCCACCATGTGGGAACTAAATATTCATATATCTGAGCCTCTGGGCCTATTCTCATTCAAACCACCGTATTCCATAATAGCTCTTTCTAGCTACTTTGAAACTATAACATAATATTGCATTGTCCTCCATGGTGCAAAAACAAAAGCAAAAACAAAAAAAAATACATTGTGGCAAAAAACAACTTACAACAATCTATGTGATGGGGAGGGAATCAATATTAGGAAGTAAATATATAAGAGACTCAATAGTAAAAATACTAATAATATGATTTTTAAAAAATGAACAAGAGATCTAACTAGACACTTTTCTAGAGGATAATTAAATGGCTACAAAGCATGAGAAAATGTTTGGTATTGCTATGCAGACAGCGTTAACAGTACTGTGGTGGAATATTTGAGGAAATTATCTTTTAAAGAGAAAAAAGACTGGGTGAGCCAGTGCTTTGGGCCTTTGGTGAGGTACTGCATCATGGCTCGAGCACGTAGTGGAGGGGACCAGGAGACCATACACTTCATGACCAAGAAGATGAAGAGAAGAAAAAAAATACTATGGCTCAATAGGGCTATAGTGACTTCCATCAAGCCCTACTTCCACGAGGCCCAGAGGATTCCCAAGAGCCCTGTGCTGTCCCTTAGCATGGGAGCTTTGAGGGCTGCACGACAATTCAGCAAGAGCAGTCACAAACATTCAGGGCAAAGATTGGTTATTAAGTGAGAGTTTAATGCACTACACCAGTCAACTAGTACTGAGCTAGTTAAAAAGGCATGCGGAAGTAAAAAGTCAGCAGCCAGACTTCAGTTGTGAGCCTCAACACTGCAGAAAGTCAGATAGCGATGCTGCCTGCTTGGTGCTGAGCCCCAACTTGCACACTCCCACTGCTTCCCAGGTGGAAAGTGTGGAAAGGCTGCGCAGAGGGTACTAACTGGGAATCCATGTTCCAGCCCAGAGGGAGGAGGGGAGAGACTGGGTTACTTGCTCCCCAAACCTACAAGATAACACAAGACAACAGTCAGCCAAGGAATATTGCGAGATAAGAAAGATGAAGGGACTTGATGATGAGCGTGAGTTCGCAGGCTACATCTTGAATTTTATTTATTTATTTTTTTATTTTTATTTTTTTTAAATGGACAATTTTTTTTTATTAATTTATTCTTGTTACATCTCAATGTTTATCCCATCCCTTGTATCCTCCCATTCCTCCCCCCCCCCATTTTCCCATTATTCCCCTCCCCTATGACTGTTCCTGAGGGGGATTATGTCCCCCTATATATTCTCATAGGGTATCAAGTCTCTTCTTGGCTACTTGCTGTCCTTCCTCTGAGTGCCACCAGGTCTCCCCCTCCAGGGGACATGGTCAAATGTGAGGCACCAGAGTATGTGAGAAAGTCATATCACACTCTCCACTCAACTGTGGAGAATATTCTGACCATTGGCTAGATCTGGGAAGGGGTTTAAAGTTTACCTCCTGTATTGTCCTTGGCTGGTGCCTTAGTTTGAGCGGGACCCCTGGGCCCAAATCTGCCTATCATATTGTTCTACTTGTAGATTTCTAGGACCCTCTGGATCCTTTTATTTTGCTGTTCTCCCATGCGTCTCTCATTTAGAGTCCCAATAGGATGCCTTCCCCTCTGTCCCAGTTTCCTGGTAAGTGAAGGCTTTCGTGGGACATGCCCCTTGGGCTAGTATGCAGATATAAGTGAGTATATACCATTTGATTCTTTCTGCTTCTGGGTTAACTCACTCATTATGATCTGGGAATGCAAACTAGTACAGCCACTTTGGAAATCTATCTGGTGCTATCTCAGAAAAATGGGAATAGGGCTTCCTCAAGACCCAGCTATTCCACTCCTTGGAATATACCCAGAAGATGCTCCAGCACACAACAAGAAAATTTGCTCAACCATGTTCATAGCAGCCTTATTCATAATAGCCAGAACATGGAAACAGCCTAAGTGTCCCTCAGTAGAAGAGTGGACATCTTGAATTTTAAAAGCACAGAAGAGATTGTCGCGGCAAATGGTCACACTGGTAGAGGAACTGAAGATTGTGTGACGATATGACATCACCATTAATTTTTCCAATGTCGATAAATACCTCTGACTTCAAAATGATGAATGTTTAGTATTTGGGGAGGGAAAAGAAAAGAAAGTGAGGTAACGAAGAAGTAGCAAGCAGACTTCAACTATCTTTTCCTTCATTAAAAGGTTGTCTTGACAGAAACAGGCAAAAGTTTAGACTGAAAGTCTTGGCAGAAGCTCCATATTTATCAATAGTATTTCCTTTGTGATGAAATTCTTTGTTACCGAACACAGACTTTTAAGGCCTATATAAATATCACCATATTTCAGAGAGAGACTCTGGGTTTAAGTCTCGCGAGACTCTCTTACCCCATCCAGAGTGGAAGGCTGACTGGTTTGATCCCGTACAGGTGACAAGAGCTGCAGTGACCTGTGAGCAATGGATGGCTGCTGGGGGTCGGGTAGTCACTATTCAATAGTGGAGTGGCTGCTGGAAAGTTGTCCCTGCTCTAGTGGACAGCCTCACACCCATGAGCACGTAGGTGCAAAAGAGGAGGAGGAGGGGTAAGAAGAGGAGGAGGGGAGGAGGGAGAGGAAGAAGAGGAGGAGGGGGAAGAAGAGGAGGAGGGGGAGGAAGAGGAGAAGAGGGAGGAAGAGGAGGAGGGGAGGAGGACATAAGGTGGGAGGAGCATGTGTTGGGAGGATGGAGGGAGGAGTAAAGGACGTAAAAGGTAGGTACAGATATGAACAAGATATGTTGTGTACATGTATGAAATTGTCAAAGAAGAAATAAGAATACTCTAAAAACACACAAAAAAATCCCAAACAGAAAGAGACCCCGCATTAATCGTGACTAAAATTCCATGCTGACATTGAATAGCTCTCAATATATTTTTTAAATGAACATGAGTATAATTATCATGTGTCATGAAATTCCTTCTGAATCAATTTATTATTTTTTAGTGTTTTACATTTATTTTAGTCAGTGTGAGGGTGTGTGTGTGCCAAAACACAGGTATAGAGGTCAGGGGACAATTTCCAGGAGTCTGTTCTTTCCTTCCACCATGCGGGCCCTGAGGCTGAAACTCAGGTCATCAAACTTGGAGGCAAGTACCTTTACCCACTGGGGAAAAAAATCTCACTGGGGCCAAATCAATATTTCTTAAAGGTACACTCAAAAGAAGATACCTGCTCCCATCACCACACATGATGTTGGATTCCTTTTATTTGGTAACATGGCTGCCGAATGCCACTGGCTATCATCAAAACACATTGAATGACCTTATCTAATGTCCTTCTGTGTTCCAGTGCCACTGAGAATACAAAGATGGGCTTGCATGACTGCCCCATGGGGGAGTCACAGGTTAGTAAAGGGTAAGATTAGCTGCTCTGGCAAGGAACACTCTAACCTCAGGAGACCTTGGCAGTGAGCACGCTGAGACTTAGAGTGAGAAGGAGAAGGGTTTCAGTTAAGTGTAGAAAAAGAACTAATCCTGTTGCAAGCTGGACCTGGGGACACAAAGAGGGAAACAGCCATGAGGCTTCACTCTGGAGAGGCTGACATCAGGGATCTAAGCAAGAAAGAGAAATAAAACAAGATGGCTGATGATATCCACGACAGTTCTAAAACAAAGCACGCAGCAGCCGGAAGAAGCAACCCTCTGAGGAGTTTTGGGGAAGTAAAATTTATTGTGGTACAGAGGCATCAAGGGACAGTGTCAGTGCCAGTGGGAAGCCACCGTCCATCACCTGCCACTGTAAGGCAAGGGAAGAGGGCTTGTGGCATCATGTCTGGACCAATGCCTGGGAGTTGGCAGCATATCCAGAGTTGCTGCCAGGCAGAATGGGCCTACCGACCCAGACACAGTGGAAACAGAAAGAGGGCTATATATGCGAGCACCTCGGTCTCCCTCACCTGGTCCCTCGTCACCTGCAAGAACATTGCTTTGCTTAGATATGGCCAGAGGAACAGAGGCAATGCAGTCTGAGGCTGACATCCTGGTAGGAAAGTCAGGTGATGGGAGCAACACTGATGAGAATTTTAAATCTATTGATACCCGTTATCACAGAACACCCAGGATGAGGCTCTAAGAAGGAACAGGCTCATTCGTACAGTTCTGTGAGCTAGAGCCCAGCAGCATGGCAAGGTATCTGCTGAAGGCCTTAGCGCTGTGACGCAGCACAGCAGGGGGCATCACAGGACAAGTGAGAAGCAGAAAGATGCTGACAAAACTCTCTCTTTTGTAATAGAACCATTAGTGTAGACACGGGACTTCACCCTCACTAATTATCCAACTATTTCCAAAGATGGCTCTTCTAGTAGCCATGTGTAGTTGAACATTATTTCCAACGTAGAACTTCGGAGGATCCACACTCAGAGCATAGCCGGGAGCTAAAGGAGAGTGACTGGCACACAGGTGATGACAAATGGAGATCGACCCTGAAGGCATGACCCAACCGGGAGACTTCAGGCCATCCTCCATTGAGTGGTCATCATGGACATGGTCTTAGGGAGGGAAATAAGACCAGGTGCTTCATTAGAAGATTGGGCAGTGTAAAAGCTCTGTTCTCTGCTCCATGTAAGTATGGGTGACAGGCATGAAAAGGAAACCATGGTATCATTCATGACTGACAGACTGCAGTGAGCAGTCAGCTGGCAGGATTGTGATGTGTTCAACAGTGCAGGGTGCAACCTGTGCAATTGAATGTGGAGGCCTTGCCAAATCATCACCTGAATTGTGAGAACATCTCAGATATGGGACGAAGATGAAGAATGTTCTACATAGGTTTTTCTGATTTGTAATCTTCACATGTACACTGAATGAAGGAAGAAGTCTTTCTGAAAACAAATGTGCCCTTGCCATCATCCACAACCCTGCAAGGCATGTTCTGTGCGGGATGTTCTGATAAACTCAACATTATGAGTTCCACCACAACAAATTGGCTGTGATCAGCATGCCCTAAGAGTATTTTAGTAGCATTCCTTTTGTGCAGAAATCTTTCTAGTTTGTTTTCCTTGACTTTAAAGGGGGGAGGGGAGCTAAGGACTCATTATTTAAATAATGGCTGCCTAGAAAACAAAGGCCTACATATCCCCAAATAGAATGTTGAGCTATGGCAGTCCATCTTGACTTTCAACCTTATGACCCCTAGACTCACATGGGAGGCAAACCTCTGGGTGTGCCTAGGAAAGATTCTCTAGATTAGGTTAACTGAGGTAAGAAGGCCTGTCCATTGTGGGTAGGTATTCACTTATGGGCCAGGGTACCGGACTCAATAAAAAGAAAAAGCCAGGTGAGCATTCATTGCTGGTGCAATGTGACCAGTTGCCTCAGCCTCCTACCATTATGGCTTCCTTGCTGTGATTGGCGTGGATCCTCAAACTGTAAGCCAAAGCAGACCCTCGCTCTCTTAAGTTGCTTTTGGGATGTGTTTTAACACAGCAACAAGCGAATTAACAAACATCAGCTTTAAAACAACAATACCAAAAAAAAAAAAAAACCTTCCTGTACAGATAACTTGAACAACAATAAGAACAAAACCTTGTCCCATCAAAGTCAAACAGATAAAAATAATATCCTGTTAATGTACTGCAACAGTTGAGCTTCACTGTCAATCCCATGGGATCTGGAATGCACTAGGAGGCAGGCCTTTGGGGTTGTCCAGGAGAAGACTGTTTCTAGAAATGTTGGACTTAGGAGGGAAGACCCAACCTGAATGCGGTTGGTACCTTGAATGTGCTGGGGCTCCTGATTTGATGATGGTGGTGGGAAAGTGGACTGAGCACAGCGTTTACCTCTATCAGCTTCTTGACTTTGGATGTTAAGATGCCTCTCACTCTGCCACCATGCTTTCCTGCCACCGCGGAACGTAGGCTCAGACAGAGAGCCTACTATGTGTGTATCTATAAATGAACTTACATCTAAACACACACATCCCTCTTCTGCAGCCTGCCATGCTTCTTCACTGGAAAGAAGCACAGTTGTATGGATTTTGTATAAAATAGAAATTGTATAATTTTGTATAAAATAAAATTGCAAACTGAGTGTGTGATTCTCCTCAAAATTCCTGTGCTGAAGTTCTACTCTGAGAGGTGATAAGAGACGCAGTGTCTACATCATAAATGTCGGCCTGCTATTAGCATTTTTCTAAGAGCTTCAGTGAGTACTCTCTAGTGAGTGTCCCCCAAGACCTGCATCCTCCAGGAAGCTATGTAAGCCACCCCCCCTACTTATGGAACTTTACTACACTAGCCTAGACCAACCAAAGACTAGACCTGAGGGCTTCAAGCACAGAGAGGCTTCTGAACTCTAGAACATTCCAACAAATGCATTCTTTCAATGAATTCTCCTTCAGATCTCAAGCCAATTGATAGGGCATCACTCTACATATGTTAGGCTTAAGGTTGGACAGGTAGGGCTGGCAGAGCTGTGAGCCGGAACAAACTCTCATTTGCTATAGTGTGCAGAGGAGGGAAAGACAGAGCCTGCTTAGTGTCCTAGGGCAGGTGGGGAAACAACAAAGGTGTGCTGCCTAGGGTGGAGAAGAGCTGGCAGGAGTCAAGGAAAGCATGGGCGCCCAGAGACAGTGGGGCCTTTGAGAGCTCAGAAGCTTTAGGAAACAGGACTGTGACCAAAGCAGGCGCCATTCTGCAAATTGCAGTGGACTGACAGGAAGGAATCAGGTTCCTATCCAAGTCTTATTCTGATGTCAATTGTCATCAAGTAAACCTTAATTTTCAAAGGGGGGTAGTTGGTTGTGGTGGCGCACATCTTTAATCCTAGCACTTGGGAGGCAGAGGCAGGTGGATTGCTGTGAGTTCGAGGCCAGTCTGGTCTACAAAGTGAGTCCAGGACAGCCAGGGATACACAGAAAGACCCTGTCTCCTAAAACAAACAAACAAACAAAGAAAAGAAGGGGCTAGCTGACAGTGAAGGGCGCCAGGTTCTAAGCAGCACAACACTGCCGATGTCCACCATTTCTTTCTAAGTCCTGAGAGCTCAGGTGAGGCTCTAAGACTAGAGAGTTACACATGTGATTATTCAGTATAATGACTTGAGTTAACAGATTGAATATATATACGTATATGTACTATTACATATATATATGTATATATATGTATATATATGTGTGTATATATATATATATATATATATATATATATATATATATTACACATGCATATATTCCTTCTGGAATATACACACTGGGCAAAACGTCTATTTTTCAAATGACAGGATCTAAACTGTGTATGCTATGTGACTATTCTGGGGGAGACATGGACAAACCTCTAGAGAAAGCACTGTTAGAGCAAAGAAGTGATTGTACCGACATCAGCCTTGGTGAAGCAACGAGTTTGGGGGAGTCAGTTACAGGAGCCTGGGTGACTCAGAGGCTGCTGTGATACTGAAAAGCCCCCTTCGTCATGGATGAACACTCACAGAAGCTGCAACCCTGGACCCTGGTACTCCCCACACAAATTGCAGGCAGATCCACTGCAGAGCCTCCTCTTTCTCAGTAATTGCTTGCTGCTTATATTACCTTGGTGAAGGGCTCTTATGAATCTGGTAACTTTCTGAGCCTTCTAAGTTTCATGAACTTCCTCAGCCTTGTAAGTTTCCTTAGCCTCATATGATTCCTTAGTTCCTTAGGCTTTTTCCTTCCTCCCCACTGAAAGGATCATTTCCATCTGGAGGTTACATCAAGTATGAGGTAAAGCTACTTTCTCCTTTGGCCTCCCAAGGCAGTGTGGCTTCAGAACTAAGGGATCACCATAGGACTGGGGCGACAGAACCTTTGCGTTAGGTGTGTTCTTTTCTGATTCTATGTTTTCTTTACTTTCAAAATAAATCCTTCAAATGCATGTGGGATATGGGCATGTGTCTGTACATGCCTGACTTTGTGACTCTGCTCCAGAACTCTTAGAGTGGCACAGAAAGGGTGGGTTCCACAGAGGCAGGTGGGCATCCTCATAAGCCTGCACTCTCATTTCTCCTGAGACCTGAAGGAACCGAGCAGACTCTAAGGCACTCCCACCTTTGTTTAAAGTGTTTCAAGGTTCTCACACACAGTGGCAGCTGAGGGTCAGGCAGATAAAGGAGCTGGGACTCATAGCTATATCAGGCTAGACACAAACACATACATAGAAGGTGTATGTACACACACACACACACACACACACACACACACACACACACACACACACACACACACACACACTTTTTCTTGAGGTTTGCCCCAGAAATACAGAAAGCAAAGGAAAGTACCGTTTTGCTTTCTGAGATTCATCCAGTTTCTTGAAGAGAGAGATAAAAGCATTTTGGCTTGCCTGAGCTATCAAGAGACTAAAGCCACATGGCCTGTCAGCACTGACGTTAAAAATAATAACAAAAACTCTCCTTATTTATATGGTTGGGTGTCTGGATGCTTGCCACACAGCCGGCTGGTGGTAGGAGCAGAATGTGACTTGGGAACAATGCGGGACAAGACATCTAGAAGACTAGGAAAGACCCTGCAGTGAGGGCGAAGGCAGCCCAAGCAGGGGTAGACTGCAGTCACTCCCAGAAATGTCAAAGAGCTCTACAGACTTGGAAGGGTGACAAGGTGGGGATAAAGCAAGGCAGAAACAGAAAGACTGCGCAGTAAGGGAGCGGTGGGGGGCTATCCACCTACCTCCCTCTCCCCCTACACCCCCCCCAGGAGAAGGAAGAAGGGAGCACTAAGAAGCTTCGGACTCTTGGAGGCCATTTGAAAGCTAGAAGCCCATCCGTCTTCTCTCAAGTCTCTCAACCCTCTTTCCAAACTGCTCCCAGCTTCACAAAGAAACGCACCCTGGGGGCAGCAGTGTTAAGTGGGAGGTGTAAGAACAGGGGAGCCTAATTAAGCAGATCACAATCTGTTCCAGCCTGGGGTCACCAGGAGGCCACTTCCAACCTTTCTGTGAAATGAGGGTGGGGAGCTTGGGAGGGGAAGGCAGGGCAGGAACCCCACACTTCAGCTGACCCTCCTTAGGGCTCCTTCTCAATTAACAGGCTAATTAGGAGCTCTGCTCTGTCTTCAGTCAGCCTCCCTCTGTATAAAGATTCCTGAGAGGCTGACACAGCAGACGCATGCGTGCAGACAGGGATGTCAAGTGGCTGAGATTTATATAAACGAGGGCATTGTGTGTTGAGGAGGCGATTGGTATGTTTGATCTTGGTGTTATTGATTTACCTTTTGCATGTGACAACACCCATTAAGTGAGCTAAGTAGAAGTTGATGTGTTCCTTTCAGTGGTCAGCAGGCATAGAGGCATCCATCCTCTTGGGTACCCTTTCCTCCCATTGTCTATCGGCTGAGAACAAAAACAGGTTCCTACCACACCATTACCTGAGATGATATGTCTCTCCCTCCAAGCTTCCTTGACTCTTGTGGAATTTAAGGTGTGGTTCAAAAGGGCTGACAGCTGTGGAGAGCGGAAGTAACAGGTGCCCAAGATGCTTGAACGTTAACATCTAATTAAAATCCACACTGACCCACACCAAGGTTTCTGTTAAAAACAGACCTCACTTGCTTGAGCTCCTGGGCTTGCAGAACCTCAGTCACTCCTCGTGAAGCCAGGAACCTTCTAAAAGAATCTCATGCTTGGAGAAACTCAATCACCAGTGAAATGCTGACAGTTCAGCTGGTTGGATTTCTGTAGAGTAAATTTTGTTTGATCAACTCTCTGAAATACTTTAATTGGTAGAGGCCATAGTCCATGGAGTACATCAATCAGAAGTGATTGCTGGCTGAAGGTAGGACAGGCATGTCTTGGCACAGCCCCAAGGTCATGCCTATAAGTCATCAAATGGCCCTCACATGTGCGGTGATCAGTCACATCGAGCCTCTGATCACAGGCTATGGAACGCCAGTGATGACAAGTTGTGCCAACAGGACCCCACTCTTGTGCTCTGGTAGACCCTTATCCGCATGCTTCACAGTTTCGCAGTAAGAAACTACTAAACAGGTGCAGTAATAACTATCCAAGCTCATGTCTTTAAAGAAATACTTCAAAGCTGGGCATATTGTCTCGTGCCTACAATCTCATGGCAAGGGAGCCCAAGGCCATTCTGGGCCACACAATGAAGTTCAGAGCAGCTTAGGCTACAGAGTGAGTTTCTGCCTCAATTAAATATAAATAAATATAAACAAACAAACCATGCATCACAGAGCCCTAAAGCTTTAAGATGACCTCTTGCCTTTACTTCCATCATATGTTTTCCCTCTTGTAAGTCCACCCAGGTGACTACTGGTGACTTTTTATTACCTTTGGTGCCTAATGTAGTACTGGAATCACTATTTGCTGAAGTTAAGTAAAGATTGGGGGGAGGGGAGAGGGAACACTTCCGATGGCATATGGCAATAAGACAAGGAGCCCTAAAGGAGAAAGTAATGTCAACAAGCCCAGTCTCCCCTTCACTCGGATATACGAATCAGCACAGGTTCATCAAAAGAAGCCCATCACTGTTCATGTGATACCCCACGTGGTAGATACTGACCACAGGTGGAGCTGAGCAAGCAGCTTCTTCTGCTCCTTCCCAGGGAAGTGCTGCAGAGTCTGATTTCCAAGCTAGGGGCCCACTGCACCTCTTCCGAGGCCTTGCACTTTGGAGACAGGAACCATAATTGCAAGGCCAAGGCTGGTTAGTTATGTTGTGAGACTTCGGAAAGGTCAGCCCAATCTCGAGGCCTTCTCTTCCTTCCAAGCACAAGGAAATGTTTCGGCTACAGCGTTCCTTCAGTGCATGCGTGGCAGGCAAGTGCCTCGCATGAGGCCCTGGAAATGCTGAGGCACAGCAGTGGCCAGAACTAGCAAGGCCTTGACCTTGGGGTGCTCACCTTCTGGAAAAAACATCTAATGTCATGTACACTTAGAATCTAGAGAGGCTTTGGGAGCTGTGAAGATAAGACAGACACAGGCAACGTTGTAAAAAGAGCTGACCACCCAATAAGTCATGAGTTCAGCAGTCTTGTAACATAATAGAATAACAATAAAACTATTAGGCTACATAATGAATAGAACAGTAGCAATGTTAGATCTGAAGCCTGGTAGATTTGCTGATGATTCTAACTGACAGATAAAACCAATCTGATAACTAAGCAGGTGATACGAAGTGGTAGAAAAGTGAAGTGGGTGGATGGATAGAGAGAGGAATAGAGAGATATCTGAGAGTGGACAGAGCATGGACAGATAGTAGACGGACTTCAGGCCACCCAACTCTCCTTCTCTACAACACGTGAGTGTTCCTTGTTAGTGACCGGGGTCCTCAGTGGCCTTGAACCTATACACACCACCTCACCACCTATACACACCACCTCACCACCTATACACACCACCTCACCACCTATACACACCACCTCACCACCTATACACACCACCTCACCACCTATACACACCACCTCACCACCTATACACACCACCTCACCACCTATACACACCACCTCACCACCTATACACACCACCTCATCACCTATACACACCACCTCACCACCTATACACACCACCTCACCACCTATACACACCACCTCACCACCTATACACACCACCTCACCACCTATACACACCACCTCACCACCTATACACACCACCTCACCACCTATACACACCACCTAACCTCTTATATCTTTTCTCCAAACTTGTCAATCACTAGGCTAGTAGCTTACTATTACTTTAGTGTCAGCCATGTGATGTAGCTAAGCCACAGAAGTTTGTAGGCACCATGTTTAGAGCGCTCTGTCTTCGTATTTATAGAGCCAGGTTTTTCGTGTTTACCAACGTTCCACTGGCCCCAGTCCTTTTCCGTTTTACACTGTTAGAGACTGGCGTCATTTCATCATTTGAGAGAGTGAGTGTCTTCTCTGACAGTGCTGGCATTTTAAGATATAGAAGGATAGTGAGAGAAGAAAAGAGAAGGAAAGGAAGGAGAAAAAGTAATGGAAAGGAAGGGCCTGGAGCAAAGAAAGGCCTGGAGCATCTGCACTCTCCACTCTTGAATTAATAATGTCTACTTCAACAAAACCTTTCTTGGTCTCAGAACTTGTCCTCAACCCTGGAGTGTGGAAATCATATATATGTATGTATATATATTATATAATTGCATACACACATACATATGTACACATATATATTTGTGTGTGTGTGTGTATCTATGTATATGTGTGTGTGTATGTGTATACATAATTGCCTCCAGCCTTAGGAATTCTTTTGCCTCTGATCTACTGAAACCAGCCTTTTGGTTAACCCCCTTGTTAATTTAAACTCCAAGCCCACAGACTGATTTTCCTTCTTTTGTTTTAGCTCCTGTGTCAGAAGCTGGGAAGGTGGCACAGAGGAGGTCTGCTCAAAGGCTACAGTACAGGCAGCCCTGGGAACACAGGAGACCTACTCTCACAAGCACTAGGGCTTTACTGGGAAGGAAGTGACGGTGTTTGAATCTCACTTATACAGATTACTGATCCAACAGTTACAGAGGGGAGAGAGAGAGAGGGGGAGAGAGAGAGAGAGAGAGAGAGAGAGAGAGAGAGAGAGAGAGAGAGAGAGAGAGAGGAGGGAGAGTGCGAGCGAGGGAGAGAGAGAGTAGTAGGGCGAGAGAGAGAGAGAGAGAGCGAGAGAGAGACGGCGAGAGAGAGAGAGAGAGAGAGAGAGGAGCTTTCATTAATACTTTAAATAGGTCACCTGCTCCTCTGCTGACCACACACTCCTCTAGTGGGAACACCGGATGTCGAATGACGTGCTTCGTCTTACGGCCTCTGCTACTGAGTGTGCGTGAGCAGCCAGCCTCTCTGCAGTGAACACACATAGTGTTCTAGTAACTGGATAGCCTTACACTGAATGGAACTTAAAACGAAATAAACCGGATGCAGGAGATGGTGTTCCGGGCCATGGGATGGCGTCCTAGGCAAGAGATGCCGTCTAATGCAGGAGTTGCTATTCTGGCATCTTAGGTGCTGAGGAAGCAGTTAGAAAAAAAAAAAAGCAGTTAGAAGACAGGTTAAAATGAGTCCCCAGATTGGGATTTTATTTTGAATAGAAAATTTGTGTTAATTAACTGTAAAACATGGAGAAAGAGGAGGAGAGATGGGGGGGGGGGGAGAAGCCATAAGAAGCCTTTTCATCTGGTGCTCTGTGGGAGCACCCTTCCTCCCTCTGTTCCCATGTGCAGGCACCTTGAGCTGTCCTGTCCTCTTCCTTGAGGTTAGAACCTTAAAGCCGCACTCTAAGAAGTTCATCTAGTAACTCATTCAACTTTTGAAGTAAACTTGCAAATCACTAACCTCTTGTTACCCCCATTTTGTGCCTAAGGCAATGGTGCCTCACACATCATTAAGGAATGTCCCAGTATCCTGCAGGAAGGAAAGGGCTGGAGGAAAGTACTGCCTGGTGGCCAAGCCTTGCTTACCACACAGCATGCCTTTTGCCTCTGGACCTGGATTGCCACCCATGGGCACCTGCTACAGAGCCACGAGCAACCTCATTTCCAAGCTTGCATACAGATCCTAGGTGGTGAAGGGAAAGTCTGCTTTTTAAAGGCCAATTTCTTAAAAAAAAAAAAAAAAAAAGCAAGAGCAAGCTGAACCTAACCCCACACACAGGGCTCTCAAAGCCCTGGAAGGAACTGCCAGGCCATGGACATGCCACAAGTTTGCCCTTCTGGGCCTGAGTGGTAAAGGACCCACTTGTACAATTGGGCAATAGCCAAATAAGCCATTTCTTGGTTATGTGTCTGATTCTATGTGGTTATAAACTAGCCTTCCTTCTCAGTTTGTAGATTGAAAGAAAAATATATATTCTATATCCCCCCAATATGCAATTAAGAGGAGAACTGACCTTTCAAGAGAGCCCTCCTGTTTGTAAAATTAAATCAATCTACAATACGCACACACACACACACACACACACACACACACACACACACACACAGAGCTTTTCTAGAATGTTGTCAGCTAGATTAAAAAAAAAAAAACAACAACAACATAAGGCATTAACTCTTTACCAGTAACACTGGGTTGTCGGAAGAACAGCAGCCAGAGAGAGGGCCTGCAAACCTGCCTTGAGTTTGGGCATTAACATCTACTCATTCCCATCATCTCGTGGTCTCATCTGTGTGGCCAACAAGATTTAGCTAGCATTACTGGGGTGAACATTCCTCGGGGGCCAGTGGGTCTCCAGTGAACAAGGCTCAGCCATTTTCCTCCCACTGTGGCTTTGATAGCTGAGGGCGAATCTTGAAAATAGCACACACATGGCTAGTATGGCAGCGCTGGACAGAGCCCTCCCAGCACCATAGCCATAAACTGCTGTGTGGAGTGGCAGAAGGCCAGGGAAGTTCCTTTCCCTCAATAGGACTGATGTGCTACCCGTCACCCAGGGAAACCGTCTCCAGCTCAGTTGTCCAAGTTCCAGGTACTTACTTTGCTGACAAAACCCCCACCAATGAGTGATGTGACTCCCCAGGACTCCTTGGCTTCACTCTCAAGTCATTTTCTAGAGCTGTTAGCTCTAGTTAGCAACAGAGAGAGCCCTGAGCCCTTGTCCGGTGCTCTCAAGCTGCCTCCTCACAAGGTTCATGCTTTATTTTCCCCAGTCGGCTAACAGTGGCTGCCATGAAGGAAGTTTTCCATTAGAATAATTGGTTCTAAGAGACCATCCCCCAATAGGCAATTAAGAAGAGAGCTGACCTTTTAAAAGAGCACTCCTGTTTGTAAAATTAAATCAATCATGGTGATAGAAATTCTTGCAGGACAAAGTGAAACTAGAAACCTTTGGACACCCCAGAAGGATGATCTTGGGGGCCCCTCAACGCACCTCATATAGTAGACCTTGCTCCTGGGCTCTACTGAAGACCCTTCTCAGATCTCAATCTCATCCCCTCCTTTGTGTGCTCAGAAACACACATACACACACATGTACACACATATACAAACACACACAGAGACAGGCACACACACACAAACACACACACACCATCACACAGGCATACAAGCCATCTGTGTTATAAAACTCTCAACAAATGCCTGCAGTCCGAACACATTTCCATGTACGTGCGCGCACATGCAGGTGTATGCTCATGGCCTTCCAGACACGCCCAGGCAGGCTCTGTGTTGTGGAAGGCCATCAGTTCCCACCCATGACGGTTGCCACCTACTAAATGCACTACGGTGGGTGACAATGTATACTGTCATTTTTCTCAGGGATTTTACTGCTAAAAAACGTCGTCTCTTTATCCTACCTGACCTACAAAAAAACTCTGAGTATCCCTCCTGGATCAGTGTAGACAAAGGCTTGCTCAGCACAAGCATCTGCGGCTTCTGTCCCTTCCATCCTTACACCCTTTCAACATCAAAGCTGAGAGAATCTTCCTTTAGTCTGGTGTTTGGGCCACTTCGACATCTTTTTTTTTTTTTTTTTTTTAAGCTACCATATTAATCTTTTTTTTATTAATTAATTCATATTACATCTCGATTGTTAGCCCTTCCCCTGTTTCCTCCCATTCTTCCCTCCCTCCCGCTTCCCCCCTTCTCCCCTCCCCTATGTCTGTGATTGAGGGAGACCTCCTCCCCCTATATATGCTCTTAGAATATTGAATCTCTTCTTGGTAACTTGCTATCCTTCCTCTGAGTGCCGCCAGGCCTCCCCATCCAGGGGACATGGTCAGAAAAGGGGCACCAGAGTTCCTGTGAGAGTCAGATCTCACTCTCCACTCAACAGTGGAGAATATCATGTTCGTCGGCTAGGTCTTGGTAGGGGTTCGAAGTTTATTGCCTATATTCTCCTTGGCTGGTGCCTTAGTTTGAGGAGGACCCCAGGACCCAGATCTGTCTGTCATAAAGTTCTTCTTGTAGGTTTCCAGGACCCTGTGGGTCCTACTATTTCCCTATTCTTCCATGCTACTCTCTCCTAAAGTCTCAATAGGATGTCCTCTCCTCTGACCCACTTTCTTGGTAAGTAAAGTTTTTCATGGTACGTATCCCTTATCAAAACACTAGTCCAAGGGATACGTACCATGAAAAACTTTACTTCGACATATCTTATAGGCAAGCCCCCACACCCTCGCCCACGCTCACCCTGTGTTTGGAAATAGGAGAAGGGCTGTGCAAGTCTGTGCTGCCTGTTACCCCCAGGGCCCTGCCCCCACCCTGTCTGGGGACTAGAAGGGATTTTTGGGTGTTGAGGGGGGAGCTGCTTTTTGCACAGGCCAGCTCAGTGTTACTCAAAAGGCAAAATATCTTCTATAGACTACCTCAATGAGCACTTCCACCAACCACCCCCACGGGCCCCCAAGGAGCCAGTTTTTCCCCAGCGTACACCATCAGACTCCCTAGGAGGGGAAAGGAAGCCTCAAGGGCCTGAGCAGCTTGTCACCCGCTTCCTAGTGAGCAAAAATAAAGCAACTGTTGTGGGTTTAGTGCCTTTTCTTTCTTTCTTTCTTTCTTTCTTCCTTTCTTTCTTTCTTTCTTTCTTTCTTTCTTTCTTTCTTTCTTTCTTTCTCTCTAAGTTCAGGGCAAGAGGGGAAAGAGCTAAGTAACCCGATCTTTCATAAACTCCGCCTTGCTCCTGGTAATCAGGTAATATCCATTACACAAAGAATCACATGGGTTCCCTTGTCTACTCTCTCAGCCACAATGCTGCCCATTGTTTATACTTTAATTAACTTCTGTTTTACTGATTTATTTTTTACAAAAAGAAAGATGAATTAGCCTTCTGCGATGGTTTGAGTTATTGCAAGCTGAAACTCCTCATACCTATCTTGGGAACTTCAAAGAGTAGCCAAGTTAGTTTATGTGCAGGAAATCAAATTAGCAAGATCATTACAGTGCCTTCATGGCATCCGTGGTCAGGCTGGTGAAAAACAGTCATTGGAAAGCCCCCTTCTGGACCTCTGGCCAGCGTTTCAGGGCCTCCAAGCACTTCCCCAAGGCGAGGTGGCTGGCTGGCTTAATGATTGAAGGTTTCCAGGGACATGGCTGTGCTGTTGTCTCACACACTGAAATCCCATGCATTTCACAGGGAAGGGTTCAAGTGGTCCAAAGAAAAATGAGAACAAAGGTTAAATTTGGGAGGGAGGGAGGGATTCCCCCCTCCTGCTCCCCCTCATGTTGTAAATGAAGACAATAATCTGGAAAATAAAAAAGCCATTTGAATATGTGATGAAAAATGAATTGAAGAATTCAACCAAAACAAATGTTGTCTCTTTCAAAAATAAAATACCACAGCCTGTGGAATACGTACTGGGGATCTAAAGACTGTCTGACCACAGTTCAGGCAACCCAGAAGAGGACTAATTATAATTATGTTAGTGGCAGCACATTTTCTTTCCACAGTGGCCATACACATAGAAAAGAGAAAAAAAAAAAAAAAGAAAAAGAAAAAAGAAAAGAAATAGTTATTTTTGGGCTGTTCCGCAGTTCAGAGGGAGCGTTCCAGTTGAAGACTTAGAAATGATCTGGCAAAAATCACAGACCCTGATTAATAGCTTTATCCAAAAGTTTGTGTGCCTGAAAATTTAATAAAAGGATGTGTTCATAGGAACCATAGTGTAGCCTGCTAAAGAATCAGAACTAATAAAATAAAACAAAATATGGATCTAATAAAATAATCACGGATTCAAAAGTCTTTAGTTCTTTATGACCAGAAAATAACTGCATTAAAGCCACTGCTAACGGAGGTGCTTGCCGCAGTCAGCGCGATGCCTGTCGAGCCGGAGCCAGAGCAAACCTTCAAGGCATACTCGAAGCTCTCCAAAACACTCGGGTGGCAAGCTGTAAAAGGGACTAAACCAGAACAGAAAATAAACCTTCTAAGCACCAAAGCATAAATTACCACACTCTAATCCTGAGTTGTTAAAACGAGCAGCTCCCGGGCTCCTCCAAAGCAAACCTCTCTCTGTGACACGGAAACACGTAATTCAGTGTCCCAAGCGTCTATAAAGCATGGCCAAACTGTCAGCCATAACAGAACCGCCCAGGCCGTAGATTTCCAGGATCCGATACACTCCTTAAAGCTGTAATAGGCTGGCCTCTGTACTGTTTAGAAGAATTGTAATTCCACTCAGACAGCAAGCTGTTCCTGAGGCATCTTGGGTAGCGCTGAAGAGAAATTCATGGGCAGCTTCCTTTCCGGGTTATAATTGGAAGATTTTGGAACTGAAGGTAGAGGTGTGGCCATGGCTCTCTACACTTAGCTGTGTGACCTCAAGTAGGTTATACAGAGCCCTTTTCATCTATAAAATGGGCATTAAAAATATAGCTTCTATCGTGTAAATATACCACAGTTTCTTAGTCCATTCTTCTACTGAGGGACACTTA
The DNA here is from genome assembly GCF_903995435.1 of Acomys russatus. NCBI lineage: Eukaryota > Metazoa > Chordata > Mammalia > Rodentia > Muridae > Acomys > Acomys russatus. Next base: position 1,842,686 of record NC_067154.1, on the reverse strand, counting down.
GGCTGTTTCCATGTTCTGGCTATTATGTATAAAGCAGCTATGAACATGGTTGAGCATATGTCCCTGTTATGTGGTAGGGCATTTTCTGGGTATATTCCAAGGAGTGGGATGGCTGGGTCTTGAGGAAGCCCTATTCCCATTTTTCTGAGAAAGCACCAGATAGATTTCCAAAGTGATTGTACTAGTTTGCATTCCCACCAGCAATGAAGGAGTGTTCCTCTCTCTCCACATCCTTGCCAACATGTAGTGTCATTTGAGTTTTTGATCTTAGCCATTCTGATGGGTGTAAGATGGAATCTCAGTGTCGTTTTGATTTGCATTTCTCTGATGACTAACGAGGACGAGCATTTCTTTAAGTGTTTCTCGGCCATTTGATATTCCTCTGTTGAGAATTCTCTGTTAAGTTCCAAGCCCCATTTCGCAATTGGGTTGTTTGGTTTTGTGGTGTTTAATTTCTTGAGTTCTTTATATATTTTGGATATTAAACCTTTGTCAGATGAAGGGTTGGTGAAGATCTTTTCCATTCTGTAGGCTGTTGCTTTGTTCTCTTGACAGTGTCTCCTGCCTTACAGAAGCTTCTCAGCCTCATGAGGTCCCATTTATTAATTTTACATGATGGAATACTACTCAGCTATTAAAAACGAGGAATTCCCAAAATTTGTGGACAAATGGATTGATTTAGAAATTATCATAATGAGTGAGTTCACCCAGAAGCAAAAAGAGACAAACGGTATATACTCACTTATATCAAAACACTAGTCCAAGGGATACTTACCATGAAAATCTTTACTTACCAAGAAAGTGGGTCAGAGGAGAGGATATCCAATTGAGACTTTAGGCAAGAGTAGCATGGAAGGAAGAGGAAATAGTAGGACCCACAGGGTCCTGGAAACCTACAAGAAGAACTTTATGACAGGCAGATCTGGATCCTGGGGTCCTCCTTAAACTAAGGCACCAGCCAAGGAGAATATAGGCAGTAAGCTTCGAACCCCTACCAAGACCTAGCCGACGAACATGATACTCTCCACCATTGAGTGGAGAGTGAGATCTGACTCTCACAGGAACTCTGGTGCCCCTTTTCTGACCATGTCCCCCGGATGGGGAGACCTGGTGGCACTCAGAGGAAGGATAGCTAGTTACCAAGAAGAGACTTGATATTCTGAAAGCATATATAGGGGGAGGAGGTCTCCCTCAGTCACAGACATAGGGGAGAAGGGGAGAAATGGGAGGGAGGGAAGAATGGGAGGAAACAGGGGAAGGGCTAACAATCGAGATGTAATATGAATAAATTAATTAAAAAATATATATATACCTTCTACTGAGGGATGAAATGAAAGGAAGTGGGGCTGAGATCCTGCATCCGGCCAGGATCTATATCTAGTGTTGGTGAAAAATCTGACTATGTAAAGATATTTTTTTCCTGCCACTGAAAACTGAAAATTTTAAAGCTGATTATATAAAAAATAAAAAGAAGGGATGTTCTTAAAGATTGGTTTTATTTATGTGTAAGTGTGTGTCTCAATGAGAACATGTGTGAGTGAGTGTGCATGTGTGTGTGTTTGCTTGCTCTAGTTCCCACAGAGGCCACTAGAGAACACAGCATTCCTCAGAGTTGGGGTTACAGGCTTTAGAGGAAGGAACCCCAGAGCTGTTTCTGGGTGCAGAGTCACAAACTCCAGCCTTACACTTTATGCAGCTGGTGAGCCATCATCCAAGCCCAGAAACACCCTTTTTTAAATTAAGAAATCATTTGAGTCAAGCATGGAGTCAAACTATCTTACAGTTACTTTTATAAAACCAAAAGTTTCGGTGCTGACACTCAAATAGCTATTATGTATTGTTTTAAGAGTGTGTGACAGGAAACGGCCCTAGGGTGGAAGAGCCATATTGGCTGTTATTCTTGTGTCACTATTTGAACTCAATCGCATCACACTTTCTCAGATAATTTCAGAAGGAGCAAATAAGTCTAGTCAATAAGAATCTTCTCACAAACACCTCAGATCAAATGAAATGCTCACATATAAAACACCTGAATAATTCATAGCTTGTTTCCATCACAGCCACTTAGGTCAACATGTACCCCTTCCAGGATGGGTCTGTTTGTTGTTTTGTTTTGTACTTCATCTCAAAGGATTTGTGACCACAGAAAGTAGTCCCTAGACAAGACCCCCAGGAAGCCACACGACAGGCAGCAGTCTGTGTCTGTGGACAGATGCAGGCCAGCCTGGGTGCAGTGCAGAAATCTGTTGAGACACTCACTGAATACACTTATTAAAAGCAGAGTGAAGGATTCAGGCCAAGGGCAGGCAGGACTCTGAGTTGGGCATCCTGCTGAACTAAGAACGCTTAGCTGTGGGCTGCTCTAGTACTTGAGATGACCAACCTACAGACAGAAGGGCTTTACGTTGCCTTGTGATTTTGAAGTTTCAGTGTGCAGCCATGGCTCCACTGTCCTGGCACCCATGTGAAGCAGTGATTTCAGCAAAGTTCCTCTCCTCACAAGGGGCACAGGGAGAAGAAAGATCCCACAGTCCCCTCCGATAGTATGACCTCAGTGACCTGAAGACTTTTCATAGGCCCTTGGAAAGTTTCCAGCACCTCCTGGTAGCCCAAGACTAGTGCACACGGGCCTTTGGAGAACATTCCATATTCATACAGAATGAACTATGCAAAAGAGCTCTTAAGCAGAAGAAATATTCATAAACAGGGTATGTTTGATGCATGTGACCCAAAGAACGGAGGCATAGGCTGTGACTTGGCAGGCCCCTGGTACCATTGTGGTTATCCAACAGTAGCTAGCGTCCACCTGTCAGTGGTTCTTCTTCAACTCAGTGACTGTTAGAAAGTGACTCTCGGGATCAGAAAGGAAAGGAGAACAAAGAAACAGAACCCTTCTCCTGCCTCCTAGAAAACAAGGACAGCCAGTGAGCACTGCAGACAGAGTACAGACCGAGACAACCCTCTGGGACTGCCATCTGTCTAGGCATGATTGGCATTAAGCATTTACTTACATGTATGAGAGGCAAGGGCCATTTCCACAAGTAAACTTGATAAAGGCATGAAGTTCAAGGGGCCTTGAAACAACTGGAGATCATCTCCAAGGACTAGTAAGAGCTTTGAAACAAACAAACAAACACTGCAGTGGGAAAAAGAAAAAAAAAAGATGATGCAGCAATTAGAGCACCCAAGAAGCTTAGCCTTTATCAAACCAGAAGGTCTGACTGCTTAACCAATCTTGGCTAATGGATTTACAACTTGCTTTGTGTGCCCAAGTAAATTAGCATTAATATGTAAACCCTCTAGGGATACTCACAAACATAACTGTGCTAGTTGATTTCCTTGACTACACCTAATACTGTAATCTGAATTCATCAACAACTTGTAAAACAATCTACCCAGTTATTGTTACAGATAGATATTTGAACCAGTTCCAATCAAGATGTATCAAAATCAGACCAACAAACCTTAAGGCTGTGAGAAGACTTGCTATATATGATATTTAGTTGTTTTTCTATCCTTAGACCTGTTTGGATGGATGGACGATGGATGCATGGGTGGATGGCTGGCTGGATGGCTGGATGGATGGATGGGTAGGTGGGTGAGTGGATGGGTGAGTAGGTGGGTGGGTGGATGGATGGATGGATGGATGGATGGGTGGATGAACAGATGGATGGGTGGGTGAGTAGGTAGCTGGATCGTGGGTAGGCTGATAGATAGAGATAAAAGGGGACAGGTAGATAATAAGAAAACAGATTAGAGGAAAAGGAGAGAAGAGGAAGGCTGAGTATGGCAGATGAGAGCCAATCTGTCTGCACATGAAGCCTTTTCTTTAGTTCCTATGCATATGCTCAATGTATACATGATTGACTTTTTATCACTTTCCTTTTTATCACTTTCAACCTAAAATGATCAGGTGACAGGGCTAGATTCTTATACATTCTGACCATAAGAGTGTCAATATAATACTGCATGCAGGTAATGGATATTTTTTAAAATGAGGCCTTGGTGAAATGGTAGACCTCTTTCACACTAATGAAGCCACAGGGACATAATTTGGCACCAGATTTTGATATAAAAGGCAGGAATGGAGTGGTGAATTTTACTACTGGAAGGCAGGGTTGCAGGTTCAAGAAAACCTAGAAAAACAAGTCTAAACTCTTCACCCTTCTATAGTCCTTTGAGCAATCCCCCTTGAAATAATACCGTATAAAATAAGAAATTCTGCCAACCAATAATAAGAGATACACTTGAAGTATTCCCAGACCTAAACACCATGGAAAGCTGAGGCCACATTTGTTACAAAGGAATCTCATCTTAAACAACTCTAACACATCATTGTAGCTTTAGTGGTGATTAAAAGACCCTTGAAGACGTCTACGTTGAACAGCTCAGCTCTGCCGTACCTTGTTTGCCTGACCTTTTCTTTTTATGTCACTTGCTCCAATTTTGTTAAAACACTGAGGTTTTCACATCGTGGCTCATTAGGTCTGAAAGCCACACAGGTCTGTGTGTGAGCCCGAGTTTACAAAAGGCTGTATTATAGCCAGAAAGACGCCCTCTGCTCCCACGTGGGACTCCTCCAGAGTACCAGATCATTGATTCCCAGCTGGGAGCTCTGTCCACCCCTGAAGCTTCCTGTTGGCTTCATTAACGTAGAAGCCACACTCCAAGATGGTGAGTGCCCCATGAATGTACGTTTCTGATCTTTGTACACCCGAGGGGTGAGGTGATGTCTTGAAATACACCTGAGACTGTTGCTTAAATGATTACGACGCTGAGGGAGGAGAAGCAGGGGACCTGAGACTAGTCTGAAGCCTGAAGCCGAAAGCCACACCTGGACAGTGAATCCTAAGGAAACAGGGGTCCTAGCTAAGTGGGGCAGCTCTCTTCAGGGTGTTGCCTTTGTCTGGAAATACTGTCTCCGGCTCCTCCTTAACACCGCCTGTCCATGCTCACTCAACACAAAGAACATGGTATAACCTTGGTGTCCTTCCCATGTGTCCCTCAGCGCATGCAGCCTACATGTGGTAAAATCCTTAGGTTTTAATTTATCTGTTTTATTTCATTATTCATTTGTTCATTTCTTTAAACCAAGCAAAGGTCTCTAAAAGAATACTTTTACCCCAAGTAATTTTTCTGTATCAGTCAATAAATTGTTTAAAGCAAAAGTGCCATAAATGCTCTTTCTCTCCCCTCCCAGGATATCCATGTTTTATATTCTATATCTAAGTCACAAGCCTTGTGACTTGCTGGGTTCTTTCAAAGAGGAGACCTTTTCAGGTAGCCATGTGACAGTGGCATTTTCATTAAATGGTAAAGAGTAATGCGTCCAGAAAACAAACAGAAGATATATCATCTGTGTGTGTGTGTGTGTGTGTGTGTGTGTGTGTGTGTGTGTGTGTGTATTTCGATGCGAATACGGTTGAGAGACATTGGAAGTGAATCAAATCAGCGGCTCCACCTTTGACTGGCTGGAAGAGCATGCACATGTTAACAAGATGCTGTGGTGACATATGTCTGGTAAAATCTGACTCACTCCACTCTACCACCCAGGATGTCTCAGGACACAAGACTGCAGCTACATGGACACCTGTGTCTCTTGCAGTGTTCAGAGATGCTTCCCTCAGTGACAGGGCTTTATGGAGCTCACTGGTTCCCTATGTCTCCTGCAAACCTCACATTCAGGTAAGAAGAAAAATAAAAATGCTTGATCTTAGTCTCTGAAGGCCAAGGTGCTATAAGCTTGTTTGCTAGCCCTTGGCACTATTGGCAGGTGATAGTGCCTTAAGAAGATGGAATAGACTGGAAGGAAATAAGGTGTTGAAGGTGTGTCCTTCTATTTGCTTACTGTCTGCTGTTTAGTGAGCAGCTCCATCCACCATCCACTCCTGCAGTGATGCTCTACCTCACCCAGGGTGCTCAAGCCACAGAGCCAGCTGAACCCGAGGCTTCTGAAAATATAACTCAAATATACTCTTCTTCTTTGTAAGTCGTTTTCTTGGGCAATTTGTCACAGCAACATCAAGCAAGCATTTCTGGGAACACCCATCCAGAGGAAAAGGTGTACCTGAAACAAGTTGCCCACTCACTCAATGTTAAGCGGCTCCCCCATACTCAGTCAATTTCTAGGTGCTATATGCTGACATTGTCTCTGACATAAGGACCACACAGTGGGTACTTTCCCAACAAGGCCAAAGTATCATTTGTGGTGACTGGTTTTTAAAGGGAGTCTGTGTTTTCTATGTTAGCAATGCCCTGGGTGTCTTTGAAGATAAATCAAGATGGTGGCTTTTTAGGGGTTGATGACATTTTTTGTATATATTTTCTATTGCTGTGATGAAACGCAATGACCCAAACCAAGTTAGGGAGGAAAGGGTTCATTTGGCTTATACTTGACAATTGTAGTCCGCCACTGAAGGAAGTCAGGACAGGAACTCAAAGATGGCAGGAACCTGGAGGCAGGAACTAACACAGAAGCCATAGAGGGGTTCCATTTACTGTCTTGCTCCTCAAGGCTCTTTCACTCTCCCTTCTTCTAGAACCCAGTGGTGGTCCCACCCACCATGGACTGAGCATTTTCTCCCCGAGCAATCACTATTAATGAAATGCCCTACAGTCTTGCCTAGAGCCTAATGTTCCTAATGTTATGAGGGCACTTTCTCAGCTGAGATTCCCTCCTCCCAAATGACTCTAGATTGTATCAAGTTGACATAAAACTACCCAGGACAGACACCCTTAATAATCTACTCAGACTTCTGCAGGCAGAATATTAAGGTAGATTCCCCACCCATTGTTATTTTACCCATAGGCCTTTCCGCCCCAACTGATCATATCCTTCATCATTTAACAGGGAAGTTGTTTTTACCAAATAGCCATTTGAATCCACCCTGAATGAGCATCCTGGCCCACCGGACTAAAGGAGGGCTCCTGTCCAAGCCCCTCATGCTGCCTGCCAGGTGTTCAGTGCTCTTCATTATTTCTTACTTCATAGAATTAGTTTATTTTGTGTGGTGAGAAAATCCCTGGCACCCTCTCTCATTACTAGGAATGAGTTCTTTTTAGTCCTTAATCCCACAGCCCCAGTGACCAGTTCCCACTGCACTTGCTAATGCAGGTGCACACTAAGATAAGGCCCAGCCCTCAAGGCCTGTCTATGAGAGGGATGTTAGTTTCTATGCCTCTCTTCCCTTCAGTGTTTCCCATCATTTCATGTCATATTAATAACAGTGTCTCTGCAGAAAATCCTGTCCTACTTGGAACACAGTCATTCCAAGGCTTTGGGGGAGGATGTGGAGCACGGCTCACACCCTCCTGTGCCGCGGACAGTGCTTCAGTTGTAGCCTCTGAGAGACTCAAGTCACAGGGACAGTGAGGATGACAGACACCACAACTAGTCTTCACAACTGCATTATTCCAGCCATTTTAAGAGATGTATATATAATTCACTGATAAACATACGTAATTATCAAATGTATAACTGGAGAATTCCACCTACTTGTGTGCCTTGCAGTTGTTTTCACAGTAAAGTGTAGTCTCCCCTCTAGATGATGAGCCCTAGACATTTGTCATCAGCTTATACATTTAAAAAAAAATTAAACAGAAAAAAAATTAAACAGGATTTTTTTCTTTCCTATATACAATAAAGTAAGTTTTATGACCGTTTTCATGGAAATAAAATCAGTGGCAGCATTTAGACACTCTGTATGCATCTGTCTCTGGACAGAGATAAAAAATGAGTCCTTAAGATATTCGCCTTTTTAAAAAAATTTTGATATGGGAGAACAGGGTTGAGATGGAGACGGGAAGAAGCATTTTCTAAAAGGAACTGCATAAAAAATGTATGTGTGCACATGCTCCCGCGCGCGCACACATGTGTGCACACATAAGCGCTCATTATAACTGAGGGATTTTATAGCCATGACTACATGTACAAATTAGTGTGTTTTAAAGTCTTACAGTATTATCAACATAAGGCAGTCAGAATGGAGATGACTCTTGAGATTAATTAAAAAGAATCAGTTATTTTAAGAGTATAAGAAATATGTCCAACTTGGAAAGAGCCCCATTTGGAAGCAGGCAAGTTATCTGTAAGAGAAGAGGGTACCGCCTTTCTTCAGCAGTCTTAAGAAGCAGAGAATACCAAAGAGAAAGGCTGAAGTTTGAAGAAAGCAAGGATGTTAAAACTTTAAGAGCACTGCATTGAAGACAACTGATTTTATCTTTCCTCGCAGCTATCAATTATAAATAGCTTCTTAGCTAAGAATGATACTTCGTATTTACTTCCCCTTCTTCATGCCAGGATTTTGCCTGGCTTGACCTTGTGCAGATCCGGTGCATGACGTCACAGTCTCTGAGAGTTCATTTTAGCATCTGCCCTGTTGTATCCAGAAAATGTTGTTTCCTTGAAGTCACCCACCACAATCTTTCTGTATACACTGATGACATGACTGCTCCATGGTATGTTAAGGTTTTGTTTTGTTTTGTTTTGTTTTGTTTTAGCAAATCTGTGTTTGTTTCTCAGTTTCTCTCTTAACCTGGCTAACACACAAATAATTGAGAGTCTATTATATTATTTAAATAAGCTTCACAGCACAAGAACTGAGCAGTTATTAATCTGTTCTTAACTGTCTAAGCTAGTTTGGTTTCCCTTCAGCATACATCCTAGAGATATTTGCACTCTGTCGCTTTTCCTTTACCAGCTCTCTCTTCTCCTGTTTCCTGGACCTCTCCCATGGCTGAATCCCCTACTTCCTCTTCTAATTCCTCCCCACCTAGCTGTCAGGAATTTCATCCCTATTCCTTTTTTAAATTTTTTATTATTAATTTATTCTTGTTACATCTCAATGGTTTTCCCATTCCCTTGTGTCCTCCCATTCTTCCCTCCCTCTCCTTTTCCCCTTATTCCCCTCCGCTATGACTGTTCCTGAGGGGGATTACCTCCCCCTGTATATGCTCATAGGGTATCAAGTCTCTTCTTGGTAACCTGCTGTCCTTCCTCTGAGTGCCACCAGGTCTCCCCCTCCAGGGGATATGGTCAAATGTGAGGCACCAGAGTACGTGAGAAAGTCATATCACACTCTCCACTCCGCTCAAACTAAGGCACCAGCCAAGGACAATACAGACGGTAAACTTTAAACCCCTACCCAGATCTAGCCAATGGTCAGAACAGTCTCATCCCTATTCTTCCCCCTGCTCTATGACTGGCTGAAAGCTGCTTTATTGGCATATCAAGACACAGTTGGGGAGCAGTGTTTACCCAACATTGAGACAAGAAATTCTCAGAAGAAGGATTATGACCAGACATGGGGGTACAAAAATCAGCATTTGAATTCCATAATAATCTTATGTCTACAATGTTATGGTTAAAGGAGACATTTTTATTGTAAATAGGACACAGAGAATGGTCAGAGGCATATAGAAGAGTCCAGAGCAGAGAGAGAAAGTGATGGACTGAACATGGCCAGAAGACTGGACCTGTCCTGGAGGGAAGCAGGGGCACGGCTTGAGATAGAGAGAAGATGGGAGAATGAGAAGACAAAGAGAGCAAAAAGAGAGAAAGAGAGAGAGCAAAGCTGAAATAGCAGGGTTCTAAGTGAGTAGCCAGCAGGGGAGAAGCCCATGAAATGGAGAAACTTAGGGTAGAGAAGGGGGTTAAGAAGAGCCAGGATGCCAACATGGACTGAGAAACATGTACCAGGTACTTGTGACACTGAGTGACACCCAAAGGCCAGCATGCTTTTTGGTATGCTAATGGGCACCACAGATAGCCGTTTTCTCCTTCTGCCAGTGATAAGGGGACTGGTTTCTTTGGTAGAGGGGAACTGGCTTCATAAGTTTCCAAGGGATGCTGGCTTGTGTCTAATCATCAGAATTTGGGGAAATGGAGTTTCCTTTCAGCCAGACACTTTCCATCTCCTCTTCCACACAAATCCCTGGGGCTTTAAGGGAAGGATGTGATAAAGATATCACATTGTCACCTGTTATATCAACCACACTAGGGTAGGTGACATCATACTTAGGAGTAGCTGGACAAGACAAATCCAATTCTGCTATTGTTGTGTTATCTTTGTTTGGCTTCCAGTTTGATTTTTTTTTTTAAGAGAGAAAGAACATGATGTTAAGTGGTATCTTAGTTACTTTCCTATTCAGTGAAGAGATAACACGATTAAGGCAGCTTATAAAAAATGTTTCTTAGGACTCAGGGTTCCAGATGGTTAGAGTCCATGATCATGGTGTCTGGGAACATGGCATGGTAGCAACCAGGCACAATATTGAGTCAGTAGCTGAGAGCTACATTCTGAATCATAAGTACAAGGTAGAGAGAGAGGGAGAGGGAGAGGGAGAGGGGGAGAGGGAGAGGGAGAGAGAGAGGGAAAGGGAGAGGGAGGGAGGGAGGGAGGGAGAGAGAGAGAGAGAGAGAGAGAGAGAGAGAGAGAGAGAGAGAGAGAGAGAGAGAGAGAGAGAACTGGGAGTGATGTGGGCTTTTGAAACCTAAAAACCTATCCCCAATGACACATCTCCTCCAACAAGGCCACACCTCTTAATCCTTCCCAAACAGTTCCACCAACTGCAGACCTAGTGTTAAAATATATAGGTGCCATTCTCATTAACAACCACCAAATGTGAGTAGGGAGGCAGGGAAGGAGGAGCTTGGAAAGGACTTGGGAAAGAGTATGAGATGATTCAGTCAGTAAAGCGCTTGCCATGTAAGCTTGAAGACATGAGTTTGATTCCTAGAGACCTCATTAAAAAGTCGGCACGGTATTATGCACTTGAATTCTCAGTGCTGGAGACATGAGGCTGGAAGATCCCTGGGACGAGTGAGAAACAGTCCTGATGTCAAAAAACAAGTTAGGTGGTGACAGAGGAGTGACACCAGAGATTGTTGTGTGGCTTCCACAGGCATGCACGTACACGTGGACTCACAAAGAACATATGTCAACATGAGGTATAAAAGCAAACCCACAAGAGAACCTCAGAAGGGCTGGACTTAAGTTGCAGATCTTCTGTCTCCTAGATTTGAGAGAGGATTGTGTGCTACCTTAACTCCTGCTCTGGTGTGCTGTAAAATGACTCAAGAAGTCACCTGACTAAATCTTTGTGGCTCAGAGCTCTAGCTGCATCTCTTTGGAACATCTGGGCCTGGGTCTGGCAGACTGCACCTCTGAAGGTGTGTATTCACCCGAGGCTGTTGAGGGGGATGTTTTCTACATGTCTAAGTGCAGCTATGCCCTCTCCATCAACAGCTAGCTGATGTCATAATTTAGAGATAGATGGTTGTGTTTTTTTATACATTCATCTATTGTTGTACCTCTGTTCCAGTCCCTTTCTTGGCTTGTAAATAAAGCAGAAGCAATAAACGTGGGTGTGAGGGTCATAGAGTCTTTTCAGGTTATCCCTAGTAGTGGTAAAACTGGATAATATACATGTTCTATTATTAGTTTTATGAGATAACATCCACACCGATTTCCATAGTGGTGTCATCAATTTACATATTCTTTTAACACCAGCTTGGAGCAAGCTCAATCTGAACATATTTTCAACAGCATTTATCACATAACTAAATGCTTCATAGCTTTCATTGCCTTGGTAAGGAAGCTGTTTCCAGCTCTATCATTTTATGGAAATTATCTGTACCCAGAACATGTGGCCCAGCATGATGGGTGAGGCTGCAAACATGGTCCTGAGAAAGTGTCAGTAGCTGTTCTGAAAGGTCTACATAAAAAGCTCAGTGGGCCGTTCTCACAGCCTAGGAGGCAGGTGCATACTGTCACCAGTCTTACTTTAGAGATGGAGGAACTGAGGCATACTTTGTTCTTAACACTTCCTCAAGGCCATGCAGTTGGTACACAGGTACATGACATTTTACATTCCATGTTACTATAACAAAATTCTTGAAGATGAGTACTTTATAATGAAAAAAAATTTATTCACAGATTTGTACTTGTAAGAACACAACACTGGCATCAACATGGTTCAGATGAGTCCTCAATGACATGTGGTAGTATGTAGTGAGAGTGCATTATGAAAAGAGATTAATTTATTCAGATTACATCTCAATTGCTAGCCCCTCATTTGTAACTTTCTGTTCCTCTCTCCCTCACTCTTTCACCCTATTCCCCTCCTTTAGGTCTGTGACAGAAGGAGACCTCCTTCCCCACTATATGGTCACAGCCTATTAAGTCTCATCCTGGTAGCCTGCTTACCCTTTCTCTGAGTGCCAATAGGCCTCCCTACCAAGGGGAAGTGGTCAAATAGAGGGTACCAGAGTTCATGTCTGAGTCAGTCCCTGCTCTCTACATAACTGTGGAGAATGTGCTGCCCATTGGCTAGATCTGAATAGGGGTTCTAGGTTTACTGCATGCATTGTCCTTGGTTGGTACAGTAGTTTGAGCAGACCCCCTGGGTCCAGATCCACCAGCCCTGATGGTCTTTTTGTAGGTTTGTAGGACCCTCTGGATCCTTCTACTTCCCCATTCTCTTATACTTCTCCTTCCCAGAATCCCAATAGGAGGTCCCCACATCTATCCCAATCTCCTGCTAAGTGAAGACTTTCCTGACATCCCTTTTGGGCTAGTGTCAATTATAAGTGAGTATATACCATGTGTATCTTTCTGGGTCTGGGTTAACTCACTCAGGATGATCATTTCTAGCTCCATCCATTTGTCTGCAAATTTCAGGATTTCCTTGTTTTTAATAGCAGAATACTATTCCATAGTGTAAATGTACCACAGTTTCTTTATCCATTCTTCAACTGAGGAAATCAAATTCTTATAGTTCCACTACTTCTTACCAGCTCTGCGCTGAGGACCAAACTCCCAAAACAGGAGACTTTAGGGAATATGCTGGGATCATATCCAAATGATAGGAATAGAACAGGTAGGCAGATATCCAGGCTGTGTGGTACTCTCTAACAGGCACCAACTATCATGAGACTCCTGACTGCAGACTAGAAACACTCATCCCCTTATTCTGTATAGTAAAGGTCTATGTAGTCATATCACATCCTGGAAAGAAAGAATGACATGAAAAGAGGGAGAAATAAGAGTGAAGCAAAGAGGAGAAAGAAAAAAAGTGAGAAGAAAATGAAAGGGAAGGAGGGAGGAAAGGAGAGTGAAGAAGAGGAGGAAGAAACACTGGGGGAAATCTTATTTCTCATCATTTGATGCCCCTGGCACTTTACTCCAAGTAGTTTATTCCAGAGCCTTAGTTGTCTTATCGCCAACATGAAAATGAGCTCCATTCTGTGAAGCAGTTATTAAAAGTGAACAAGACCTACCATCTACTGAAAGAAGAAGCTTCTCTCATGAAGGCTGAGTGAGCCATTTATCTATGAGTATAGCAGCATGTCATTGGGAGTTACTTTATTGATATGGTTATTTAGCAGAATAATAATGGTAGATTATTTTCCTTAGGGCTCATGACCAGCCTACTCTTATGTTCTTGGCCACTTTGGTAATGTTGGATATGAGTTCCATTTAATGGAGTAGGCCTTACATCAAATTTTAAAATCAGTTGGTTGCTCCCAAACCATGTGCCACTATTGCACCATTAGACCATTAGGTCTCTGTTGTAAGTCTGAGTGTTTGTGAATGAATGATATTCATGATTACCTTTTTCTCTGGTATCATGCATGGTACATTCTAAGACCAAGAATACTAGTCAGTAGGGGTAAAGCTTCTAGTTGGGCACCAAGTCAGCTTCTTCATGTTCAATAGGATAATTGGTGTCTTCAGCAATACGGCCTTACCATCAGGTTGTGGTGGATAACAAATAGCCTTGGCAATATCCTGTAGTATTTGAGGAACAGAGGCAACTCTTTTGGCCAATGGCTCAATAAGATGTAACCCATTTCTGGAACTGGATGTTTTACTTGGTGGTATAAGATGCCTACTTGAAGCACTCTCTATTATACGGTGACTAAATTTAATTTCCTTTCACATATTTAAATACTTTAGAGAGTTTTTACAGTAGTAGGTTTCCATATGGTTTTCCAAATAGTCTTCAGTGTTAGTTGTCCTTCCTCATATTCTCTTTTTTGCTCTGCCCTTTCATCCTCCTCCCTATACAATCCTCAAATCCTACTTTGTCCTTAATATCCTTATAACACTATACTTTACTTCCTCTTTCTTTGAAGACCTCTCCTATCCATTGTCCCTTACTAACTACCTAACCTCTATGGTTATTTGGACCAAAACACACATATCTAAAGTTTTTTCAAGATTCACATAGAAGAAAATAAAATGCAATGTTTTTGTTTCTGGGTTTGGGTTACCTCATTCAAGATAAATGCTTCTAGATCTATCCATTTGCTTGAAAATTTCTTAATTTCATTTCTTAACAGCTAAGTAATATTAATATGTAAATGTGCCACTGTTTGATTATCCAGTTATCAGTTGATGGGCACCTAGGTTGTCTCAAATTTGTGGATGTTATGAATAGAGACAGAAGCGATAAACATGGGTGTACAAGTGCCTCTGCAGGAGGATGCAGAGTCCTTTGGATATATGCCCAAGAGTGGTATAGCTGGATCTTGAGTTCATTTGCTCCCAGCTTCCAATGAGGAACCACTACATTGACTTCCATAGTGGCTGTACACATTTGTACTTCCACCAACCAAGGATGAGTGCTCCCTTTCCCTACACCCTTGCCAGAATGAACTATCATTTGTTTTATTAATCTTGGCCATTCTGACTCAGGCAAGATGAAATCCCAAAGTTGTTTTATTTTTATTTTTTTATTTTTAAAAATAATTTATTCAGATTACATCCCGATTGTTATCCCCTCACTTGTATCTTCCCGTTCCCACCCCCTCCCTCTTTCACCCTATTCCCCACTTTGCTATGTGTGTGTGCACTTGGAGTCCATAGGTCAGTCAACCCTGAGCATCTCACTCTAGCGTTCTTTACCACATTTATTGGGCAGGTCTCTTACACAGCCTGGAGCTTTTAGATACAGCTAGACTGGCTTGTCAGGAAGCCACTAAAATCTAGTCTCCACTCCCATTCCTCATTCTTGGGGTTACAGGTGTGCCCTGTCACACCCACCTTTCCACACGGGTGTTGAGGATGTGAATTGATGCTAACAAAAGCTTTTATCACTGAACTCCTGAAAACCCAGGTTTAAAAGTGGAATCCTTGTGTGGTCTTAATTCCTACTCAGCAATGCTGACGTTCTTAAGGTTAAACTTCTTGGACTTACATGTTAAAAAGAACCCCCTTGCCAGGTGGTGGCTCATACCTTTAATCCCAGCACTCTCTTGGGAGGCAGAGGCAGAAGGATCTCTGTGAGTTCCAGGCTAGCCTGGTCTAAGAACAAGTTCCAGAACAGCCATGGCTAAACAGAGTAATCCTGTCTTGAAAAAACAAAAGGAAGAAGACCCGCCCCTTACACACACACACACACACACACACACACACACACACACACACACACACACAAGCTGCCCTCCAATAATTACCCACATAGACAACAAGGCTGCAGACAGAGTGCCCAGCATCTGAAAGCACACCTCCCAATGCATCTTTTTATTGGATGTCCATCAGCCCACTTAGTAGGCCCTCTACCAGATCTCCTTCTAATTAATAGACTTGTGAATAACCACAACTGCCTTGTGGGACATGCCAAACACTAAACAGATGACAAAGTTGCAGAGAGAAATCTGCTCAACACAGGGCGCCTTAATTTAAGCCATACGTGGTATGGGGGTGGGGGGAGGGAGGGGGAAGGGGGACACACAGCATGGCAAGTACTCAGCTCCATGTATAGCTTTTGGTCTGTTTCAACTTATGTACATCCCTGGCGTGCAGAATGTAACAGCCATAGAGTGAAAGCAATGGTTCTGATTTATAGCCACCTGTTAGCATAAGTCTGACCTGCACAAGCGAGGCAGGCTCCATAGGCCAAAAGAAGTTATGTCTCTCGGCTGTACGGGAAAGAGCACCCACTGGTTCGAAAGGCTGTTAGACCTTGGCTGGGCCAGAGCTTCAGAGAAGAGGGTCCTACTATGTGCCAGGGAACAGGTTAGTGCAGATGGCTGTTTGCTGAACGTACAGCTCTGAATGCTCCACCACTGTCAGCTGGCCCAGTTTGTGGATGAAGCCCCATCTCCTGGGGCTGCAGGGAGGGGCTGGAGTGGCGGGTCCTTCATTAGAACCTGGCCAGAGGGCAGCTCGCATCATAAAGGACAGCTGTCTAATTGGATGTGCTTGTGTGTGCTGTCTTAGCTTTTACAATGGGAATAGGCTACCCAGCCTTTCTAATTAGATTGTTAAACATAATAGCTGACTGGCACAGCAGTAAAGAATTTGCCCTTCTCTTTGTAATCGCAAAATAGGGCTCAGGAACGATGCAGGATTTTTCCAGCCCGTTTCCCCCATCATTGTATCTGATGGTAATGAGATGGAGTTTATTTCTTTTTAAAAGCTCCCAAAGGCGGACAGGCCAGGTTGAAGTTCGGACTAAATGTGAAAACACACACAGGCCACACAGTAGCCAACGTCGGCTCCCCTCCAGCCTCTTGTCACCCCTAATTGGTGTCTTGTTGGTTGTCTCCAGTGAAAGAGCAAGAATTAAATGAGATTGGAAATTGAATTACCTTGTCACCCCTCAAGGTGGTCTCCAGACCTGGGTCTCGAAAAATCAGCAGGGTGGGAAACGCTCCCACAAAGGGGCTCTGTCCTACCCCGACTTCCCCGGGAGGTGGGAAGAAAACCAAGAACAGAAGAGGAAATAGGAGGACGAGGATGTATGTGGAGGGGGCAGCTGGCTGACATCATCGCAGCAGCCTGAAGATTCTCCAGCTTTGAAGGCTTCCCAGCCCCTCAGAAACGACATCCTCACTTTCAGCTCCATCCTTTGCCAAAGATACCCCATGCCCTTCGTTTCTAGACTCGCCCCTCACCATGTCCCACCTTGAAAACACCTGCCAGACACCGCGAAGTGCTCGCTGTACTCCTGCTTGGCACAAGAAAACAGGCTGCTGTGGAGCAGCTGCGGCTGTATGTGTGTGGTGGCCATCACGTCAGTGTTCCACATAGGAGCTAGAATGCCAGCCACCATGCCTCAGTCACTCAGCAAGCTGCCTTTCTACATACAACCTGCAATGTCAGAGGCTCCTCTTTCTTTTGAGACTGGTGTATCAGTCCCATGGCCCCATAGCCCACCCTCTCTAGCAGGAAGGAAAAAAAAAACACCTTCTTAAAAATGGACTTAGGAGTGTGAGCAGTGATTCCAGCATGACCTGGCAGATCACCACCCCAAAATAATGTTTTGTGATTTTCATTTTATTTTGCCATCCTTCTGGAGGGATGTCTACTTGATTTCCAGGAATATTCATAATAAAAGGAATGAGTATTGGGGTGAATAAGGGACTGTCTACATATCTGGGGTGTTTGAACCATTGTTTGGTCCCCTTCCTCCCCCTCTGCCTTCGATCTAAAATTGTCCAGAGTTCATCAGTGATTGCCTAAGGAAGTTCTACTTGTAATCTTTGGTTCATTCACCACCTGAGTTCTCTCTTTTCTCTTTCACACTCCTATTTTGCTGAGCACACCCTGCCCCCAGGGGCACTTTCGAGTGGATAGCCCAGGGGCTCATCTCTATCCATTTTGTTTGTTCTTTACTAATTGGAGGCTGACACTTGGAGCTGGGATACACATCGGCCTAGCCCCAGCCTCCTTCTGTGTCCTCCGTGTGAGATCTAACTGCTTGTCACCGTCATTTCCTGTCCTACTCCTTAAAGCTGTGCCCTTTAGTGATGCTAAGCTTTGTGTCAACCCTTGGGTACTGTACTCTTGTCTGCCCACATCCCACAGCGGATGTGCGTTACCACAGCACCTAACACAGCCTTCTTGAAGGGCTTCCTCTCAAATCCTGGTGCTGTGAGTCCTCTGGCTGTTTTACCACTGCCCTGATCTCATGTCTCATAGCTGAACATTCATCAGAGGTGGATCATGCACTTTGCACACGTGAACCCTTGGGCTTAGTCTCCACTGCTGAGAAACCCAGACAAAGTGAAGGTCACATCTTTAAGACGTCACTTGGTTTTTTTCTTTCCTTCCAACTTTATGCAGAGGAGAATGGAGAAGAGAAAGAATAGAAATGCGTCAGAATCAAGACTTGTCACAGGGTTCCCTCTACTTCTTCTCCCTCGATTTTTGTGGTTTT
Organism: Acomys russatus; assembly: GCF_903995435.1. Lineage (NCBI taxonomy): Eukaryota > Metazoa > Chordata > Mammalia > Rodentia > Muridae > Acomys > Acomys russatus. The sequence continues at coordinate 1,824,518 of NC_067154.1, read as the reverse complement.
CTTTCTTTCTTTTTTTTTTTTTTTTTCAGATTATAGTTACTTGGGCTGCTCAAGGGATTGGGCCTGCTGCCATAGTTGCAAATGAGGCCCGCATCAAACAAATGATTACTCTGAAATCTATTTTCCCCATGAGGAAAATAAATAACTATGTCGTTTTATCCAAGAGCTGCAGTGGCCTCTTCCATACGGCTTACAAATTTTTTTGACAATTGAACCGTAAAATCAGCAGAGACATTGACCTTTGCTCCAAACCTTTGAATCAAAGAACTCAGAGCCTGCAGTGAAGACACTTGTGCACAAGTGCTATTGCGCAGCCAGGGAAAACCCAAATATTGGCTTTGTTTTGAAATGGGAGCCCCTTCTGCATCCTGAGACCATGCGACGTTTCGCATTCCAGACCCTGCTCTGCACACAGGGGTGACTTTCTGCCAGTGCTCATGGAAAACGGGTTAACAGGCCCTGAAACTGAGAACTGGACTATGTCAGGGGCTAAAATTACTTGGGAACTTTTTGATCATAGAGATTTTAGAATATGATCAGTTTGACACATGTGTTGATAATGATGCGAAGATGTGGGTGTCCATGTCCCCTTGATAACACGCGATGTTGGAGCAGAATGGAATTACTGTACGGACTGATCATGTTTTATTTAGTTTGGGACAGCTGTTGTGAATAATGTCGCAAACACCAAGAGTGACTCGCTGCTGCACTCACATTTCTGGAGTCCTTTACTTCGCTTCTGAAAGACTATTGACAGATGATTCTGCTCCTCAAATTTCTAAGAAAATAACGTTTCTTATACACATGGGCACCATGTGCTTAGTGTGCAAATACACATATCAAGAGACATAGCTCTGCCTGTGTGTGACAAACAGGAGCTGTGATGGAGACACACCAAAGTGAAAGAAAGACCGGGGATAGGTCTGTTCTTGCTTATTCCCTTTTGTCCATTTCTGAAATGAGTTTGAGGGGGAAAAATTGAAACTCAGACATCACAAGACAAGATTAGTCTCCAATGACCCAAAGTCATACTTTCTCTAGATCTCATTTCATTTAGAATGTGAGTAAAAAGAAAAGAAAAAAAAAAGCGGGCTAAAGTCCCAATGCTTGCTCATGGGCCTTAAGCGTGTATGACACCAGCTTCCTAGCCAGACTAATGGGGAGAGTCTGGGGAATCTGTGACATGTTCAATTCAGCCATTGACAGTCAGAGAAAGACTGTTATAGGAAAAAGGAAGTGACACCAAAGACCATGCACAAGGCATGAGAAAGAGCTGAATCCATGCCTCAAACGCTGTGATATTCAAGTGTCCAAGGAGCGTAGGTCGAGAGACCTCTCCTGGCCCCTTGACTGTGGTCCAACACACTGTACTGTGGTCCATCACACTGTAAGTATGGCCCCAGGGGAGGCAATGTGGAACCTGGAGGAGTTGGCTGGGCCATTGGGATTATGGCAGCTCCTAGACACCAGGTAAGATCCTGAGGCCAATTGGAGAGTGGGTTGTTCTACAAGAGTCATTCCATAGATCCCCATCTTTGGTCTTGGACTCACCATGAGTACCAGTTTCTCACATGAACATCTGAGTTGCAATGCCATCTTCCACCAGGTCCTCAAGCCTCCAGAACTGTGCACTAAACAAATCTCTTTTCTTCATAAAGCACTAAGCCTCAGGCATCTTGTAACAGTAGTGAACATCAGACGAATACAATATTCTAGGATAGTTTTCTAGTGCAAAACCAACTCCTACCTATAGCTAAACCAGCAGGCACAGCAAGTATGATGTGGTCTCATGCAGACAGAGAGGATGCCTGTAGAAGAATGTCTTCTGCAGACTGAACACTGAGACTTTATAGTGACAACTCCTAGCCTGTAAAAGACCACACAGATTCAAAAGGAAACACACAAACACAAAGAGCTCAAGCCTTGAGCTGCAAGGAAGCAACAACGTGCTGGCTCCTACCAGTGGAAAGTTCCTAGTGAACAGCTAGGAGGTCATCATGTAAATTGATTTTCTCCAGGAATGGTGCACTTGCGTGCTGATCCCCATCTCAGGTCCCCATGTCAGTCCTCAAAGACACCGTAGCTTTGCACTGTCCATGCCTTTCAGGCTCTAGGCAATGGCAGTCCAGATTTTACGTTTCTCAAATGATTGGAGGAAGGAGCCCAATGGCATGGAAGATTACAAGAACTACAGATTTCACATTTACTGGACACGGCCTGGCTGTGGCGTCTCTATGTCTCACTTTTTGCTATCATGGCAGAATACAGCTGTGAGAGAGCCCAATGAAGCCACAGAGCCTCATATGTTTGTTACCTTAGAGAAAGCACTACAGCCTTTGAGGCATTTGTCTGTCCATAGATTGTGAGGGCCCCAACACTACCAAGGTAGCAAAGTTCTCTTGCTTGCTCTGAGTTCTCAGCAACACGAGAGGACACTGCTCACCTGAGCTACACAAGTGACAACAAACTAGAGAGACCATCTGTCACTCTGGCTTGCAGCTCTCCTGGGAAATAGGAATAGGTCAGTCTGGGATGTGACAAACTACTAAAGAAAGCTTAAATTTTGACCATGGGTGCCTTAGGGAAAACTAAGCAATCCCAGCCCAAGATGGATAAATAAATAAAAGTGAAGAGGTTTTCAAGAGTGGGCCTTGGACTGTACTATTCGTGCTCATGTGAATGGATGTTTACTGCAATTAGGAAAAAATTGCTAGATGGTTCAGTCAATAAATAAAAATCTGGCCATGGCAGTACACACCTATAATCCCAGCACTGGGAATGTAGAGAAAGGTGGACCCCAGGGGTTCCCAGGCCAGCCAGTCTAGATAAAATATTGGGGTCCAAGTTCTATGAGATGCTTTATATAAAAAAATAAAGTGGAGGGAGATAGAGGGAGACACCTAATGCAAACCTCTGGCCTCTACACATGCACGCAATACACACACACACACACACACACACACACACACATACTATGCACATATACATACATTCTAAACACATGTGTACACATGCAAGAGATGTGTTTTTCTTCTGAGTATTTTCAACATCAGGTCTCTACGTGAACATACTGTATTAGCTAAGTCCCCAAAGACAGACACACTCTGTCACTTACTAGTAAAACTGCTCATCCATTCATTAATTCACCCTCATTCATTCATTTATTCATTCATTCTCTCACTCACTCATTCGCTCACTGATCAGCACAGGCGATGAATGCCATACTCGAGGCCCCACCTACAGGCAGCTCGGCCTCAAAGGAAGTTAACAGACACACAAAACCAACTAAGCTTCAAAAGTGTCAACATTCCTACATAGAGAAGAATGCACAGAAAACATCCCGACCAACCCCTGTGTGTACATAACAGCCCCCACTGCTTGCCGTTCCTCTACAGGGAAGCTGTCAGTCAGCATCATCAACCAGTTACTCACCACTCTCTAGTTTAGACAAAGCTGGCAGGGAGTCCCTGTGCGTAGCTTCATGCCCAGGTCCCTCTGTCATGGAGAGCAGGAAACTAACATGTTTCTCCTCATGCTACTGCAGAGAAAATACAGCTCTAAACCCAGCCTCGGGAGGAGAGCCAAGCTGGGTCTGTATGCGTGGTATGCAGTCAGACATGTTTCCGCGTTGTCAACGATTAAATGATTAAGAGAACACGGTCAAGATCAAAAGGCAGCGCATGTCACAGGCAATCAGGAGGCAGCCGCAGCTGTGATGGAACGGAGCCCTGCTGGGGACGGTACCTGCCCCAGCAAACCATGTGGGCCCAAGATGAAGCCAAGAAGGGGCACTTCAGAGCGGCTCTTCTCAACCTCATTAAGAGGGTCGCCCACCATCCCATAAATACAAACGTAACAGCGAATGTGAGTTTCAAGGTCAGCAGAAGAAAGGAAAGGGAGGGGGGAGGAAAACCCAGCCTCCGTAGCTTCTGGATTAGCAATGCTTTCTCCGAGGAGTTGCCATAGAGATGTTTGCACACGTTAAGCAGAGCTCAACTTGGCTGATATGTACATCTCATCAAGAAGTGCACCTATGACGTGTCTCAGGGGACACCCAAATTGTCAAAGCAATTTAATGTACACAACTTTTTAAATTGAGCCTGTCACTGATTTTGCAGGTTGGAATGTCAAAGCCTAGGCCAGAGAAATAGCACCTGTGAGCTACACCCAAAGTAATACCCATAGGAAAGTTCAGCTAGAGCAATTTGTTAAGCAAGACTTTCAAAAAGCTGAACTTTAAAAAGTGACTGTGGCTCTAAAGCTCAGAGGCTTAGATGTACCTGCATGGGCCAAGCTGCCCATCAAATGGGCTCCGAGTCATCAAATGACCTTTCTGTTCCAGAGTTAGAAGGAACATAGGTTCCCCAGCTGGAATCCCACAGGGCCCCAGGGAAGGCCCATGCAGGCACTCCAGCTTGGTGAGGACCGGGGTCAGCTCAGGTGGTCACAGAGCAGCGAGGGAATTTCATCCTCCATTGTGCACCACACAAAGCTGCAGTGAAGTCTGGTGACTGGTTACCTGGTTTACTTCCCATGACTTCCACATCTGACTCTTTCTGTGACCGTCAAGTTCACATCTGTGCACCCTACCACTCAGTTGTCCTGGGAAGGTGCCCTTCTTCCTCAGCCAGATGAGGGTCCCTCATTCTTGCATCATTTTCCTGGAGGTCACAAAGATCTCTCACCTGCTTCAGGCAAGTATTACCTCCCTCCAGCACCTCCAGGTAGGACCTCAAGCACTGTCACAGATGTTTTAGACCATCACCCCCAAGACAACCAACCATGCCAAGAAGGAAGGCTTTTGCCAGGACCTTGTGTCTTCTATCTTTGGACCAGGAGACCACTGCTCCTCCTCACCTGGATGTGTCTTGTTACCAAATATGTTTCACAATGAGTCTGGATGTGTATGTCCTCTCTGGTGCTTCAGAACACTCTGGAACATCCTGTTGCTCTAGTCAGTCCAGTACCTCTAGGATCCACCCACACTCACCCTGTCCTCTACCAAGTAGACCCCTCTTGCCCTCCTCCTCCCTGGCTTCCCCATATTGGGGATTTTCAACTGTCTTCTCCCTAGAGCCTCTCCCACTGGCTGGCTACCGATGCACATGGGCCCTGGTGGTAGAATGGTACACCTTGGTATACATTTACTTGCCCCAAAGTGAGAGGACTGTTGGCCCCAGAAAGATCTCTCAGCAGGCAGGAATGGTGGTAGGCTTCTCTTTACTATAAAGGTCCTTCTTCCTACTGGCTTCTAGCCAAGGGCCCACTACAGTGGGTACAGTGGCTGCCCCAGTTTTGCCTGGTACCCCATAAATCTTTACCCCCAGCACAGACACCTAACATGGCCCCAGCCTATCAATTCTGACTTCCAAGCCTGATGATTTTTATAAAATTACACTCTAACAGGGACTGGAGAGGGTTGCAGACTTCAGTTGAGAGTTTGATGCAGACATTAAAAGTGTCAGCGCGGCCTCAGGTTGAGAAAGCTCTTATATTGTGTTCTTCTAGAGAGAGGGAACTGCTCTGCCTTGATGTACCTTATTCACCCTCTGCAGGGCACCATGCTGGCTTTGGGGGTGCTAGAAACTTCCAAAGAAGTGTTTGAGTACACAGTGTAGGGGGAGGTCATTCAAGCAGTGTGGGCTGAAAGCAATCCCATATGCTAATGAAAGGAAGACCTTGGGGTGTGCAAAGCCAAAGACAAGAGTGAGACTCCCCTCCATGGAAGGTGGGGTCTCCAACTGAGAAGGCGTTAACTTGAGCATTCAGCCACATACCAGAGGTCGCCATCCATGCTGCCTCTCCCATCTTTTTCATGCTTCTACTTTCTCTTTCTTTCTAGAACCAGAGGTGCTCAACAAAGGCCTCTTCCAGGTAAGAGGAGATGTCCCTTCAATAGGAAGCCATTGACAGGTCAAAGCAAGAGGTCACCTAGGATTTAGGGAATATGGGCTTGAGTCAGATGAGAGCTTCACTGGAAACCCTTTGTCATCTCTTCACGATGGAAGGTTCAGCAGCCAGGGTGGACATCTGAACAGGTCAGGATAAGGCACCTGGCATCTTTCTTCTAATGTTCTGAACTTCTCTTCCCCACAGAAAACCCAGAGACCAAAAGAACAAATGAACAGGGTGTGTCAGCTCACACCTATAATCCCAGAATTCAGGAGGCTGAGGCAGGGGGAGCTTGAATTCAAGGCCATTCTGATCAGCATGGCAAATTCTGTCCCAATAAGAAAGGAAGAAAGAAGGAAGAGAAGGAAAGAAAGAAAGAGATAAACCCAGTTGGTGTTTTGGTATTGCATCCTTCTAGCGCCCTTCTTCCATTGGTGGTAAATTTTATTATTTAATGGTATTTTCTGGAACCTTCCAGAAGCTTTCTTCTTGCCTGTACTGCATTGGGCCAAGCATGTTTTCCTTGGGGTCTAACAGCAGACAAAGCGCTCTGTGAGGAAGGTGGCAAGGAGAGGTTATGAGCCAAGGGCAGTGTCTTTGTAACTCTTCAATCCAAGTGAGGAAGGGAGCCTCGGGCACAGAGGAGGCTGCCTCTACTCATCAGCTGGGGGGCTCTTGACACCCCTTCATGGACGATATTAACTTAATACAAGGACTAATTTTGCTAAGATCCAAACCTTAATTAAACTTGGACTAGTACATATTGTGTCACTTGGTAAGCCAGGATGGACAGTAGGACCCATTGAGGTGCCACAGAGAAAAGGCTCTTTGATGGTTGATCCTTAGTGGCTACTGTGTTGACAGGCCTGTTGGTGGTCCCATCAGCTGGGCAAAGGAACATGCTTGGTGAGAGAAAGTTAGCCCTCCCTGTACATCGTGCTTTGTCCCTAGGCTTCCTGTTATCAGGCATATAGCATGAGAGGGTACCTGAAGGTACCAGGGCATTACTACAGCTGCAGAGCTTACTACAAAAGCAGACACCTGGGAAATCCCTTCAGATCTGTGGGCCAAACTCACCCTATGCCCTTGTACACAAAGGAAATAAATAAAGCAAGAATTCTGGGAGTGGAATGGAGTAGCTTTGGCTTGCTGAAGCTCTCCTACAGACTGTAGACAGGGCCACTAGCTGCCCAGCCCCAGTGGAATTTCCAGGAGGCTCAGACACTGGCTTTCAACTATTCTTTCAAAGTTAGTCTGAACAATGGAAACAATTTCTTGTCAATATTAAAATCCTACCCCCCAAAGTTAGTCCCAGAAAATTAGAATACTGGTCATTGTAGGAAGCCGGGAGCCACACAATCTCTACAGTTTAAAGTAGAGCCATTTACAGAAACCAGCAAGGCAGAGTTCTCAGAAGAGATCGCCTCAGTAGTTTTTCTCCTATAACTTGAGGCCACCAAAATGTCATCACATCTCAATGGTTCTATGTCTCCCAGTCATTAAAACCACTCCAGTAGAGAGATAACAAGAAACTGTTTGTTGAGAAATATTGTGACAAGGTAGCCTTTCCTTATTCAAGGGGAGGGGTGCATGTGCACGTGTGTGTGTGTGTGTGTGTGTGTGTGTGTGTGTGTGTGTGTGTGTGTGTGTGTGTGTTCTTAGAAACAGGAATTTAAAATTCTGGCCTTTCAGTTTTCTTTATCACTATGTGTCTTAAGTAAAAAATATAGAAAACTCAAGGACATTTTTACACTGTCCATGTCTAACATAGAGAAATATGTGAACGTGGTGAGTCCCAGGACACTCACAATTTCTACTCTCAAACAAGCTACTGTGCTTACAAGCACCAGAAAGTGAAGTGGTCCTGCATCATTTTGCTTGTGTGAACCTTTCTAGAATGCCCTGTACTATTCTTATATCTTTTCTGCCAAGAGGGAAAAGAAACTGCAGCAGCAGAAGGCAATGGAGGAACTGCTGCTAGCTCCACAAACCCATGTGACTGAGCCCAGGCTTCCACGGAGAACTTGTGCACTGTTTGGCCAAGCCACAGCCATGCAGCTGAAGCTGGGAACAGTGAATCAGTGGCTTCTGTGAACATCTGTGTCAGGGAAGCTGTGGCCCCAACACCACCCAAGGGCACCACACTAATGAATGACTTATTCCTATAAAGTGCACAACTTGTCAGCTTACCAAAGTAAAGTGGAAGTATAGGGCCACATGGATGTTTACAAATTATATCTGAGGGACCGTGCCTGAGAACTTATTGAACGTAGCAGCTCAAGGAAATGGGCAACGCCCTCACCCAGATCACATAAAAAAATGACACTTAACACCATGGTGGTGACAGAATCCTTCATCGACCACCAGGTATGTGTATCTATCTGGAAACCAACAGGCAGAGAACTTTTCACTCCCCTGGGCTCAGCTGAGTATGGTACCCACTGTTTGGCACGTGGGGCCATAAAATTTGGGTTACCCTTGCATTCCACGCTCACCCATCTGTCTGGATCTACTGATGTGCCACCATGGTGGCTCCTTCTGTCCTACTGTTTCACCGTATGCACCTATCCAGTTGGGTTTGTTCATATCTATCCGGCTGTGTCTGCATCAATTCTCTTTCTGTATGGGCTCTTCTTTCACTGCTCTTGTAAGCTTCACATCCTGAATGGTCCAGCCTCTTTAACCCTTATGCAGCCAGCCTGTAACCTACAAATACATAGGGATATGATTACTGGTGGTATGTAACTGTGCCCCGAGAATTGATGTCGGTAATTAAGATGGTATTAAAAGAGGCAGTGGTGGCCATCCAAATGATTTTGCTAAATTACAGCCACTGAGACCAATGTGCCTTGTGAATTTGTCATCATTCAATAAATTCCGACATTGTCAAGAGATGCAAGCCTGTTTGTTGCATAGTGCAGTCCTGATGGTCTCCGCCATTGTGATGTATTTCAGTGCCTGTTTCTTCTTTCAAGAGCATCACTCCTGTCACCTCACTCTTTCTGCTCACTGTCACCTGCAGTCTTATCTCCTTCCTCTCAACACCTGTTTCCAAGGCCACAGCTGCAAAATGAAGGTCCTGTACAGAGTAGCCCACCCAGCCCAGGTCATCCCCTCAGGGTTCCTCTCAGCCTGTCCTATGTGCACCACACATAACAGCCACTCTGGCTCCATGTGCCCCGATTCTAGAGTTCCTTTCTCAGAAAACCATACATTGGAAAGATGCAACAATGACTCTCAACAGACACAGCTCTTGCCCTCCCAGAGTCAGAAACCTAGCAAAGAAACACACGCTGCTGTCACAAGACAGCAAACAAGAAATATAAACTGTTCGTAGCTATAAAGTGTGACAAAACTGTGCATAACTGAGTCCTCGGAACTGGCTCGCATGAGGCATGGTGCTTCCTGGGAACATGAAAAGCCAGTAAAGCATTAAGGACGTGTGAATAACTAGCTAAGGGTGGGTGACTGCCAGCAGCACAGGCAAGCGGAGCAGCTGAGGATATGCTGGGACAGCCTGTGCACTGATGGGCTTTGGAGACCCTGCTTGTACTCTAAGTGCTGCACTGGAGCCTTGGGAGCCTGCTGGCTACTGTTGCTACCAGCTCTCCATCAGATCTGGGGCAAGCGCCTGCTGGTGACTGTTGCTACCAGCTTTCCATCAGATCTGGGGCAAGCACTGTGTATCAAGTACCATGAGAGCAGCAGAGGATGGTGGGGAGTGAAGGGAAGCCCTCATAGGCTCGTTACCCCTGCACTGCTGTGTGTCCCGGATACGGGAAAGACAAGAAAGGTTCGCTGTGATTCTGGGTTTCAGGAGCCCTCACTCCACCCAAACAGGGAGGCCTGGGAGAGTGGCTCAGTTCACAGTGGCAGAAGCAGGTGGCTGAGGTGTCTTGTATCAAGCTAAGACAGATGGGGGCTAACCCAGAGTCGGGGTATTATGCTCCAAGACCTTTTCCTAATGCTTTACTTCCTACAGGATCCTTTCCTTAAAGGTTTCACATTTTCGTAAAACACTGAGAAACATCCATTCAAAACAGCAGCCTGAAGAGGCCACATTACTTGGTGTTTTGAAACCTACATTTTTGCCAGGCAAAAATCTCAGAACTTGGGGAGAGAGAGAGAGAGAGAGAGAGAGAGAGAGAGAGGAGAGCGGAGAGAGAGAGAGAGAGAGAGAGAGAGAGAGAGAGAGAGAGAGAGAGAGAGAGGGAGAGAAGGCAGGAAGAATCATGAATTCAAGTCTAACATGGGCTACACAGTGAAAGCCTGTCTCAAAACAAATGTGGGTTTTTTGTTATTCAAATAGGAGGCGGCAAGAAGCTCAGGAGATGACTGCCACTTAAAAGATAGACTGTGACAGTTCCCAAGAGAAGCCCCTGGACCTCCTGGGGAAGGAAGCATGGACAGCAGGCTTAGGGGTTGGCCATAATTTCAACAAGATGTGAGCAGATGACTGTCCTCACCTGTGGATACGTGGCCCTAAGATTATTAGATGGGGAGCAATGTCCCACACTATGTCCTAAAATGGGGGCTGAGTGGTGGGCTCTCAGCAGGCTGCATGTCTGTGGAAGTGAGCTCATTACAGCTTTGGACAGTGGCCTACTGGAGAGGGACAGTTCTTTGCCCAGGGCCCATAATTTTTCAGATAAGATCCTCAGACTAAGCTGAACACACAGCCTTTGACAGTCTGGTGCATGACCAGGGAGGTGCTCAAGGAGCAGAAAACACAACACAACACAACACAACACAACTGAACACAAGGCCGGGGCTCCTTACCGGGTTTTGGAGAGTCGGGGCTTCTCAGTTGAGGAAAGGTCTAGAATGAGCTCTGAAGGATGGACAGGAGTCGGGGAAAGGGCTGGGCCCTCCTATATCAATCACTGATTAAGAACATGCCCTATACAGGCTTGCCTGCAGCCCCATCTTAGGGAGGCATTTTATCAATTGAGGCTGCCTCCTCTCTGTTGACAATTGCTTTTGGTAAGTAGACATAAAACTAGCTACCACAGCAGTCCTCTGAATTTATTCTGAACAGAATTATATCCTGAAAAAGAACCATATTATCTTGGCTTCAGGGACTCTAACTGTAGATTCTTCCAATAAGATATATGCTCAAGAGGGCAGTACTCCCAGAACGTCCTCCGCTCAGGATTCAGCCGAGATGGATGGAGTCCATGCAGCTGGCTTGAACTATGAGGAGGGGATGGAGTGAGCCCTATAGCACTGTAAGAGAGAGGCTTGAGCAAATCTGAGCTCCTACAGTCTGGGGAGGCACATCCCAGCCGGAGACACCCTACTCTAGACTAATTTTCTTGAGAAAATACAAGTTTTCATAGGCTGCTGAACGCACTGCCTCCTGGATGGTGTGAGTCACGACAAACACACAGCAGTACAACGGTATCCCGAGAGTCTATCAGGATTATTTCTGAACACATAGGGCTATAAAAAAGCAAAGTTATATGTTTGTATAAGTGTGTACATAAGAAAAGAAATGGGAGAAAGACCAAATCCAATCTTGGAACAACACTTTCCATTTGCTTGGCTAAAATCTTCTAAAACTAAGTGTATGTTTTGAAATTTTTCTTAAAAAATACTGGCGAATTTATCTCACTTTTCCACTTGAAGTGTCTACATTGATGCTTCCTCTTTAAATCATGTTTTTAAAACATGGCTGGTTGCAACTGAAGTTTCAATTTGGTTTCTTTTAATGGTACCTTCTACAGACTAAAACTACACCAAGGAATTTCTGAGAAAAAAGAAAAAAATATATAATTTCTCTGGATCTGGTTGAAAAGGAACTATACAATTTTCACCAGCTTTTTGTTCTCAAACATTATTTTAGGACTAAGACCTGATATGAAGAATTTGCATGTAATTATCTGACATTTCAATAGATAGGAATAAAATTTGTGAGAAAAAAATGAACCATACATTCAGATTACAGGATTGAAAGCTGTAATAAAATGATATTTAAAGAGTGGTTTCAGAACATTGTAACGATAGAGAGGGAAAGTATCACCATTTTTTTAATAAGAAAATGTCCTCTGCGTCTGGAAAGAACCTATCCCGAGGCCCATACGCCGAAGCCGCACCTGACCATGTGACCAGGTCTGGAACCATTTTTCTGCCTTAGGCTTCTATGGCTGTGATAAGACACTACGATCAAATGCAACTTGGGGAGGGAAGGGTTTATTTCATGTTATAACTCTCAGGTCGCACTCCATGACGGAGGGCATCAGGGTAGGAAATCAAGGCGGGAACGCCCAGGCGAGACTTGAAGCAGACTTGGAGGGATGCAGCTTACAGTTTTGTTCCTCAGGGCTTGCTCACTTTACTTTCTCATTCATCTTATACCTGCACGGAAGTGGCGGCGTCCACGGTGAGCAGGCGCCCTTTCTCGAATCAGTCATTGATCAAGACAATACCCCACACACTTAGCTATAGCCCTGTCTCATGGGGGCATTTTCTCAATTAAGAACCCCTCTTCTTCCCAGATATGTCCAAGTCTCTGACAAATTGATAACAAAACAAAACAAAACAAAACAAACAAACAAACAAAAAACCCAAGCAGCTCATCACAGCTCCTCTCCTTTAGCTGGCTGTAAGACTCCCTCTGCGGTCTCAGGGGCGCCCTGAAGACGAGATTCTCACGCACAGATAAGAAAGACTACCAAGATAGGGAATGCTGATTGTTACCTTGACAAGCAGCCAGTAGGCAAACTTCTAAGCATGCACATCGGGGAAGTTTCTAGACTGAAGTAGGAAAACCCACTCTAAATGTCGGCAGCCCCGTTCGGTGGGCTGGCATCCTCGGGAACGGGAAGGAGCAAGCAGACTAAGCATTCATTGCTGTCTGTTTTGCCACAATTCCCCCACCGCTGGGTCTCCTGGAACTGTAAGCCAAGGTAAGCCCTTCCCCCATTTCGCCAGATATTTGATCACAGCAAAGAGGGAAACGGTCTCTAATGCAGCTGCCCCCTTCAGCAGTTTTTGTCCAGCCAATAGGCCACCGCCTACTGTCTGCAAGGACCATCCCTCTTCCTTAGCAGTTATTAGCTAACAGTAGTTAGCAGTTAGCTAAGCTACTGGCTGGAGATAGGAGCTCTTTCCCATCACTGCTGGGGCATTCTAACTCCTCAGAGTTCTATCCAAAACCCTTCTGCCCTCACTGAAGGGGCTGTTTCTCCTCCTAACTTAAAGTCACACATCTGGGCCTGGGATGTCTCCACTCTTAGAGCCTCCCCAGAGCTGTCATCTGTGGGTTCCTGTGTCTGTGACCGTCACCCTCAGGCTACCAACAGCTTCTCCACTTGCTGTGGCTCTGCGTCTTTTAACACCCAAGCTCTAGGAAAGCCTGTCAGTTTTCCTCCTAAAAATGTGGTGATTCTGTTTACTTTAAACAAGTGCTCAATCCATTTATCCACAAATTTCGGGAATTCCTTGTTTTTAATAGCTGAGTAGTATTCCATAGTGTATATGTACCACAGTTTCTTTATCCACTCTTCTACTGAGGGACACTTAGGCTGTTTCCATGTTCTGGCTATTATGAATAAGGCTGCTCACGTATTCTGGTGCCTCACATTTGACCATGTCCCCTGGAGGGGGAGACCTGGTGGCACTCAGAGGATGGACAGCAAGTAGCCAAGAAGAGACTTGATACCCTATGAGAATATATAGGGGGAGGTAATCCCCCTCAGGAACAGTCATAGGGAAGGGGAATAATGGGAAAATGGGGGGGGGGGAATGGGAGGATACAAGGGATGGGATAAACATTGAGATGTAACAAGAATAAATTAATTAAAAAAAATAAATAAATAAACAAGTGCGTAGCTTCCAGGCTGTTGTGGAGGGTTTTTTTCCTGGGATGCCTCAATTTCTCCTCCACAGACAGGCTGTCCTCCCAGGCTCTTAACTGTTCTCCACAGAAAGATACTTGAACCGGCCATAGTGGCATATACCTGTATTTCCCACAGCAGGGAGGCTGACACAGAAAGATCCTGGTCTTGGGCAATACAGACTAACCAGACACACAGATGTGTAATGCAGCATTGAGCATGTCACAATTTCACCCGTCCATCACTAGAGCCATCCAAAACTTCACTGCTTTCTTCTTTTGTATTTGTTTTTTGAGACAGGGTTTCTCTGTGTCCTAGACTTGCTTTGTACACCAGGCTGGCCTCGAACTCACAGTGATCCACCTGCCTCGGCCTCCTGAGTGCTGGAATTAAAGGCATGTGCCACTACCACCAAGCAATGTGTAGCCCAGGCTGGCCTCGAATTCGTGATCCTTCTGCCTCCGCCTCCTTCAGCAAATCCTACTGGCGTGTGCCACCATTACTGGCTTCATTGCTTTCTTACCACACTTATAATGAAGGAAGACACCCAACTATCCAGATACGTCCTTCAAGATGCTATGGACGACAGCCCTAGGCTTTCCCATGTTCTAGTCCTTGGGCCTTGGCTATTTGACCCCAAGGCAAGGCAGATACACATCATCCCTACAAGCCTACATACTTAGCACTCTTAAGAAAATATCAGAGTTCTTCATGTGGCAACAATGCTTTTTTCCTGTCACATATATTGTAAACAATGGGCAGATTCTGGATTGCAGAACTGAAGAGCAGCCAAGTTTCCTGCACCCCCACAGAAGGTCCCAGACTGTCCCTGAGGAGAGGGTGTGGAGGAGGTGGCCCTGGTGTTACATCATCCTCAGCAGCGTGGAAGCACCTCCCCGGTCTCACTCAGCCAGCCTCCCTGGGAGGAAGGGTGGTACTTCAGACCTGGATGCTTTCGGATGAGTTTCAAAGCCAGTCGTCTGATAGACAAAGTTTTAGAAGCTGACCCCTTTGGGAGCTTGGGGGTGTGGCAATAACGGACTCTCTCATGGTGAGTGCGGTGGGCTTCCATGGTAGGTGTCCTTCAGGGTTCCTTAGCTGAAAGATGGCAAGGGTGATTCTGAGCAGACTCTTCCAGAACTGCTCTTGAGCCCTCAGAGCAGCCTATTGGCAAGGGCTGTCAGGACTGGGCCGGACACAGCCAGCCATTGTTCCATCTCATTTCTTGGGTCCCTATTAAATCATTTCCCTGTTTCAGCATGTGTAAAAGAACCAGAAGAAAAAATATACATAAGGAGAAAAAGAGTCACCCAGTGGCCCTTGGTCCCTTGGCTCTAACAACTGCTCAGGCTCATATGGTGAACAGGCAAGGTAGACTTGTTTACATCCCTTACCCATGTGTCCCAGCTAGGGGTCTATTGCTGTGACGAAGCACCCTGACCAAAGCAACTTGGGGAGGGAAGGGTTTATTTGGCGTACACTTCCACATCACTGTTTATCATTAGAAGGGAGTCAGGACAGGAACTCAAGCAGGGCGGGAACCTGGAGGCAGGAGCTGACACAGAGGCCACGGAGGGGTGCTTCTTACTGGCTTGCTGTCCATGGCCTGCTCAACCTGTTTTCTTACAGAACCCATGGCTGCCAGCCCAAGGATGGCACCACACACAATGGGCTGGGCTCTCCTTCATCAACGTTAATTAAGAAAATGCCTTACAGCTGGGATCTAATGGAGGCATTTTCTCAATTAAGGTTCCCTACTTTTCAGTGACTTTAACTTGGGTCAAGCTGACATAAAACTAGCATGCCATGTAACATTAAGTATCTTTCATGATGTTTAAAGAGCTCAGATCATCTGTGGCCGTGCGGTATCTCTGCCTGCGGCTTTTCCACCTGTGATAGCCACTTGAGACCACAGAGGCGTGCTCAGATGTATACTAATGTTCTCATGGAACGCTTTGTGTCTAGAGGAATGAAGTCGCACATGTCAAGCCCTGGGGCTAGTTTATGTTGCAATGCCTGTTCTATTCAGCATAGTGTTCTGCCATCCATGATTCAAGAGCATCCCCAGGGACAACAGCCAGCTGACTGGCCCTTGACCTCACAACAAGAAATAAAGGAAGGTTGCTGAAGCCAGGCATAGGGCGATCCTACTCTTTAAGAAACACCAGAAGGAAAGGCCATGTGCCCGATGGGGATCAGGTGTTGTGTCGGTGGCACAGGTAGGATGCTGATGAAGAAGCATCCTCAGGGTCGGCCAGTTGAGTGGCAGATTGGAAGTCAGAAGCACTGGGACTTGATTGTACACACTGATCTCAATTGTGCTATCATACTTGATGGCTTGGAGTCTTCAGTTATTCTCCAAGATGAGAACAAGTCTCT
The DNA here is from genome assembly GCF_903995435.1 of Acomys russatus. NCBI lineage: Eukaryota > Metazoa > Chordata > Mammalia > Rodentia > Muridae > Acomys > Acomys russatus. The sequence goes on along the minus strand of NC_067154.1, from coordinate 1,808,409 downwards.
CTTTGTCTGAGATTGAAAATTCATTATCAAACATTAAGTAAATTGTGTTGGTCCAGAAGCTCAAGATGCAATTTCAAATAGGTAATTTAACAATAATATCATTTTTACAAGAGGGAAATTTACTTCAGCATTATGTCAGCAGCATCATTCTTTTTTCTTTCTTTCAGTATTTCTCAGGCAGAAACCATATGCTAAGCACCGCTCTGGACACACCTAGGGTATACCGGATGATCTGTTGGTAAATATTTAACAATACTTGGCATTGTGGGGGCTGGGACAAAAAAAGAGTATGATCTGATTCAGAGCAGCTTGCCCATTACTGTGGTGTAAGTATACCCCCACGGTGAACTCCCAGGGATGTTCCAATCTGCTTTGGTTTCACTCAGCACAGGACAAGTCATTAGAGACACCTTCAGCCATCCCAACCCTGTCCTCATGACTTCCTTTCCGACACTCCTCTGGCAGGTGCCTGCAACATAACATCTTTCCCTCACCAAGTATTTTGGGGACCGCACATAAATGTCCTAGCAGCTATACCGGCTGCGATCCACTCCCATCATCCTTGGCTTTCTTTCTTTTTCTTTCTGAAGCATCATACAAAGCATTGGCTTGTTTATACATGAAAGACTGGGGTTCATTTGAAAACAAAACCAAAAACAAACAAACAAACAAACAAACAAAGGCTGGGCATGTGATGCAGTGGTCAAGCTCTTGTGTAGAGTGGGATAATCTCTGAGTTTGGGTCTAGGTACTGTTGAAAAAACAACAGCATTGCCCAGTGTCCCTCCACACTCTTCTGAATGTCTGGACGGCGTACCCTCTCTCTTCTGCTCATGCTCAAAGAAAGAGAAGCTCTCACTGAATAAAGGATAAAGTGGCACAGTTTTGCTTGGGACCACCGAACTGTAGCTAGAGTGAACTGCCTCCACCCAGCAAAGGCAGAGGCCGAGGGACGATGTGAGCTTTGTAGGCACGTCTCCTTTCCTGGAGCCTCCCAGGAAGAGGCTTCCTGGGGTCAGAAGACAAGTGGATGAGAGAGAAATCAGAAGGGCCCAGGGCAGAGCTGTCTGAGGGTGCTAAATATTTCCTGGATTTTCTTTTTTTTAATCGGATGCAATAAAATGGGGAGAAAATGAATTGTGCAGAACTTTTGCCAGTTGGGGAATTTGCAGTTCACTGTATTTGCCATGTTCCACTTTACAAAGCTAGGTCTCAACCCTGGTGGATAAAAGGATATTCTGGCACCCCACAAACAGGAACAGACTGGCCATGTCACCTCCTAAAGGCATGTTGAGTGCAAACCCAGGTTTGCTTCAAAGAAAACATGTGGGACCAATATTTGTTCCAAATCCTCTTACTACATGATGTGGGATGTGTGTACATATGTAAGTGTGCATGCATGCTCATATGTGGGGGGTGTACATGTGTGAGTATGCATGCATGCTCATATGTGGGATGGTATGTATATGTGTGAGTGTCCATGTTGATTCATCACAACTTGACAAATTAGGAAGGCACAATGAGTCCCATCTACAAGATTGGTCTTGAATGCTTTGGTTTTCCATTATCTCCCAGTTTCATGAACTCATTGTATTCATTGGTTGGGCATGAAGAACAGTGGTTGATATTGGGCTCCTTCCTGTCACTTTTTGTCTTATTTTTTGAGATAGATCTGTCACTGGACCTGGAGCTCTCCAATTCTGCTAAAATAGACCAGTAAACGCCAAGGATTTGCCTTGCTTGCATAGGACACTCTTATAGGGATCCTTATGCTTGCATAGGACAAACTATAGGGATCCTTATGCTTGTACACTTTACCAACTAAGTTGTTTGCACACACTTTACTAACTAAGCCCTCTCCCCAGCTCTGTCTGCAGTTTGTTGGTCTCAACTTGCAACGCGGCAGTCTGTCACTCCCATGGCTAGTAGTATCAGCCTGTACCTTGCAAATCATAACAGTATCAGATGTAGCGTGCTTGGGTACAGATTTATTGGATGAACAAAAGGAATCCAAGGGACATACAGAGTGCATTGTCCCTGCCTCTACTGCCAAGGGCCCAGGGAGAGTCTCTACAACATCAGCTTTCCTACTTTCCTCATGATGTTCTGTGCTCACTCAAGACCAGCAATATTGTCAGCAGTCTAGCCTCTGTTCTTGGCTAATGGACACATGCTGAGCATGTCTCGGGCAATTTTATAGGCTGGAGATGGTAGGCTTTAACTAGTTAGGTCTAAAGCTTGACTGTGGTTTCTTTGCTCTGTCACTTTGAGTCACCTATTATGAAGTATATATAAGTGACCATGTAAAGAATGGAACCCAGAGCCAGGCATGGTGGTGCACGCCTTTAATGCCAGCACTTGGGTGGCAGAGGCAGGCTGGTCGCTGTGAGTTCGAGGCCAGCCTGGTCTACAAAGTGAGTCCAGGATAGCCAAGGATACATAGAGAAACCCTGTCTCAAAAAACAAACAAACAAAAAACCCCAAAACAAAAAAACAAAGCAAAACCAGCAACAACAAAAACCCCCAAAGAATGGAATTCAGAACAATGTGCAGGAGCGAGCACATCCTGTCTATGCATGAGCTGGTGGAGACAGAACGTAGGGGAGACTTGGAAATGAGCCCACGGATATATCACCTGTCCATCAGTACTGACTTTTATAGGAATTACTTGCATTTACAGCTTGTGCACACATGGCTTACTTTGACCAAGGTGTTTCCCAAATAGATACACAAAGAGGTTCAACTAAATTCATCTAAATTCTTGACCAGAGAGCTACATCTGTACCTCACAGAAGACACCTGATGACCATCATGCAGATGTAGCCCTCTCTTGTCCATTTATAAACCCCACATCCTTCAACCGCTGTAAATTCATGCTCCTCCGAAGTTTCTTATGAACCAGCTATAAGACTATGAGTTTCTTAATTCACATACTAAATAAAACATTTTACTCATTCTGATTTCCTATTTGTATGCAAGTCATGATATTTAAGCATTACCCTTTAATGGTTATATCATTACCATTTTGTGTGTGTGTGGTGTGTGTGTGTGTGTGTGTGTGTGTGTGTGTGTGTGTGTGAGAGAGAGAGAGAGAGAGAGAGAGAGAGAGAGAGAGAGAGAGAGAGAGAGAGAGAGAGAGAGAGAGAGAGGTGGGGGTCAATTGCACATGTTCATATGTGTTGTGCACGTATGTATGTCCTGGTGTGAATATATGTGAGCATGCATGTGAAGGTAAGAGATTCATAGGTGGACACTGGGTATCTTCTATCACTCTCCATCTTACTTTTGGGACAGGATCATTCACTGAACTTGGAGCTCATCCGTTCACCTAGACTGGCCAACTGGCTGGTGAGCCCCACCCCCAATCCTCCTGTCTGCCTCCCTGGATCTAGGATTATAGCTGCATACTGCATGTCCAGCTATAAGCATGGGTACCAGGGAGCTGAATTCGTGTCTTCACACTTTTAGGACAAAGCCCTTTACAAACTCAGCCGTTGAGCCAACCCATCACCATCACTTTTTCACTTATTGATGCACCCCCTCATTCAATAGCTATTGCAGTGACCCATAGTGCCAGGCACTGTTAGCTCCCTCCATGGGTTTGTAATTGCAGCATGCAGATATTGGAGTTTGGGATGCAAAAGCCACTATTGGTCGCAAGGTATTTTAAGTGTTTGCATGCAGATCTGGTCCCAAGAACAATGTTCAGATACATCTGTAGCCTCTGACCATTCTCTCAGCAATAGGAAGGATGTTTCACCCTCCCTCCCCTTTGTTTCCAAAAGTCCAGAGAACACAGAAACCTACAGTGTGTTTCATCCTTTCACTTTCCCCAGACATTTCACTTTGAAACATCTGACAATTTTACAGGAGATGCAACCCTAAAGGAAGTTGCCTTTTAACTACTGACAGATCTGAAAGTGTGGAAGCCGTTTGGTCACCTTTCCATGAGAGTAGTAACGAGGGAGTTACTGAGCGATTCCATGGCCTCAGATTCCATATATGTAAGTCACAAGAAAATACATGTCACAGCACACAAGGATAATAGACTTAGTGAGACCTTTGATTCTTTTGTCAACATAGATTTCACTGATTGACTCGAGATGAGCCCAACCTGTCTTTTACCACTCAGGTACTCTAAAATGAGCACACCAGGGGCCTTGTGAGGGGAATGGATGAGTTTGAGGGTGAGTCTTCTGCCCCCCCCCACTATAGAGTGCTTCTGTAAGAGCACCAGTGGCTGGGCACCCGCTGAAAGAATCAGCTGGCCAGAGAGAATGCAGACTTAAAAGGCGTAATATTAAGGGGACAGACAGAGGACCCTACAACCTTGCCACCCAAGGAAGGTGAGGTGGGGTGTGGCTTTCGGACATCATCTCAAACACAGCCTGCCGTTATGGGACTGTAAACTCTCAACCTGGTGGGGTTACTTTAAATCAAAGGCTGGCATACCCACAGCTGCAGAAGGTAGGAATGCCTATGAAAATAAATACCAGTTAGATGATGATTTCATGCAGTTAGCTGCAGTGGGTGGAGGCTGGAGGCAGTAGCTTTTAACAAGTTTCATTTGAAAGACTAACTTGGTGTGGTTGTCACGACAGTTGTGTTTGTAGCTGGGGTTGTATTGCTAACAGATGGAACCCTGGCAGCTTCCCCTAATCCAGGCAGACCTGGCTGAGTGAGTCTAGCACTAACCTTCTTACCCCCGTGTCCTCCTCCGTGTTCATAAACAGAATACATTAACACCACTCTGGTCAAAACACCCATAGAAAGATCCATCTGTCCTCCGCTTTTCATCTTCGTTTGTCCTTTGAGAATTTACTAAAGACTATGACAAATCTGGAGAGAATTACTGCTGGAGGCCAGCAGAGTGCTTGGCAAATGTCCTCCTCCACGGCATACCCTGCCTAGCCACCAAACAGCCTCCCATAGTATGGCCTCCAGGAAAGGACCACAAATCACCAGGAAAGTCACAGTGGCAATTCTGTAAGTAGAAAAGCCGTTATCAGAGCAGTTGCCACCCTGGGAGCAAGGACCAGTTTATAGTCAAGAAACAAAGAGCCAAGATCTCTGTCGAGTAAAAACTCATGATCTCATATGGAAACAAGAGTTGGACATTTTGTTTTGTTTTGGTTTGATGAGATATAATCTCACTCTGTAACTCAGGCTGGCCTCAAATTTACAGCAATCCTCCTGCCTCTGCCTTCTAAGGGCTAGGACTATGGGTATGAGCCTCTTTGCAGGGCTTCAGTTTTGATTTTTTGTTTCTTTAAAGAAGCAAAACCTCTTGAACTTTGCTGTATTTTGAGACAGAACGTTATGACACACAGATACATACACGCAAACAGCTTCAGCCAGCAGTCGGCACATTGGCAGGGAACACCCAGCACTGAGTTCCAGGAACTCCTCCTGTATGCAAACCAGTCAGCAGTCCTGGCCTCTGAGTTCCCAGAAGAAAGGATAGTTTTTTTCTGCTGCTGAAGCAGCCTCACCTTCACACCAAGGCATCTGGCCTCTCTCTCTCTCTCTCTCTCTCTCTCTCTCTCTCTCTGTGTGTGTGTTTGTGTGTGTGTGTGTGTGTTTGTGTGTGTGTGTGTGTGTCTGTCACTCTCTGTCTCTGTCTCTCTCTGTCTCTTTCTGTCTCTCTCTGTGTCCCTCTCTGTCTCTCTGTCTTTCTCTCTGTGTTTGTCTCTCTGTCTCTCTCTGTCTGTCTCTCTGTCTGTCTCTCCATCTCTCTCTGTCTCTCTGTCTTTCTCTCTGTCTCTCCCTCTCTTTCTCTCTGTCTCTGTCCTCTCTGTCTCTCTCTGTCCTCTCTGTCTCTCTCTGTCTCTTTCTCTGTCTCTGTCTCTCTCCCTCTCTCTCTCTCCCTCTCCCCCCTCCCCCCTCTGTACAGAGACATACATGCGGCTTGGGTACCCATTGATCTGTTACTAAGAAAGGGAAATGCATCTCTGAGCAGCAGATTCTCTCTGAGTAGGTTACGATGGTTCTTTTATTCTTGACTAGTTGGAGGCCATTTGTAAAATGCTGATACAAATCATTATAGAGTTCCCAGAGCCCCACCTAGCCACTCAAACAGCTGGGCCCAGAGGACTGTGCTCCCATCTTTTTGGCCTGTTTGAAAACTTCTCCAAACTTCAACCATTCCTTAAAGCTTGCAAGGGCTCATTTATTCATTCCTGAGGCACCGGGCGGTGCATAGTGGGGCAGGGGGCCAGAGTAATGAGAGTCCCTAGGAAAGCCATCAGGGAACGATGGGTTTTTAATCAAGCCCAAAAGAAGAGTTCTTCCAGCAGAGAAAGACTATCTCATTCCTTATTGAGTTTAAAGCATTTTTTAATATTCACCAACACAAATGAGGACTGGGTGGCAGGATATAAGTCTTCTCACTGCTGGCATCTGTAGTGACTGACCTCCTTCCCCCACTGTCCTGGACAGCTCCAGGGGAGCTCACGGCACAGGACCTTGCCCAGCCTCTTAGTTGCTGGCCTGGCATGGTAGTGACTCAAGAGCAGGACAATTGGGACCGAAATTGATTTGCATTTTTAAAAGTTGGACATGTGAGACTTGATACCCTATGAGCATATACAGGGGAGGAGGTCTCCCTTAGTCACAGTCATAGGGGAGGGGAGTAAGGGGAAAATGGGAGGGAGGGAGGAATGGGAGGATACAAGGGATGGGATAACCATTGGGATATAATATAAATAAATTAATAAAATAAAATAAAATAAAATAAAAGTTGGACATGTGACATCTCTGAAAGGAGTCCTAAGTGTCGTCTGCTGGTCCCAGAAAGACACCCCTCTTAAGGAGTAACTTTGCTCCCTACCCTTCATTCCAGAGTTGATGAAAGCTCTGCAGTTTCTGGAAACATAAGCTTCCTTGCTGTCCAAGTTTCCCTACACCATATCCTCACTTTGTAAATACCTTTTTATAAAGCAAATAGCAAGTTGTCCCAACCTGGGCATGCCCCTGTTCCCTGCAAGGCGCCTGCATGAAGCAGGGCAGAGATTCTCCAGCTAGGTTCTATGAAGCCCTTCTGCCAAGGGGTCCATTCGTAGCAGATGTTCTCAGAAGTGGTTTCCTTTGGAATTCTAATTTATTTATGTATTTAAAACAGTTTGAGGGGAGGGGCTGAGAGCTGGCTCAGCAGTTAGGAGCAGTGACTGCTTTGGCAGAGGACCTGTGTTTGAATCCCAGCACCCACATGGTGACTCCCAACCATTTCTAATTCCATTCCAACTCCCTCCTCTGACGTCTGCAGGCACCAGACAGGCAAGTTGTGCATGCACATACATGCAGGTGAAATACTCACATGAACTAAAATAAACATATCTAAAAAATATTTTAAATTATAAGACATTTTTTTCTGGGAAAGGATTATCAGATTGGCAAAGACTTCTTTTTTAAAAGGTAGAACAGAAAGAACAAGGCCCTGTTGTCTTTTCTTCTCTTACTTGCTTCTGCTCCTGCAAAGAGGCTATATCTTTCTTTGGGTTAGGGAGTCTCATACCTGGAGAGTTCAAGCTGACTCTTCCTTTTCTAAGATTCTCCTCACTGGTTAAGAGGGGTAGGCCTGTGAAGCAATGGTTTGACATCCAAAGTCTTTGTATTAGACACAAGGAGGGTCTTTATACAACTCTACGCCATTTCTGTTTGTTTGGGGGTTTTTGGTTGTTGTTGTTTTGTTTTGTTTTTTCTTTATTTAGACCAAACTGCCTTGCTCATTCTTCACTGAAGCTTTTCTTGTAGACAGACTTTTTTTCTTGCCTTACACTGGAAAGCTGAGGAGGTGGCCTAGCCATAGGGTGACTGCAGGTAGGCGGGCACCTTGCACTGCTTTGGTTGCTCTGAATAGTGAGCTACCTTGCCATGGAATGCTACCTAGTGCTGAAAATTAGTAACCTGAGCACTGGAGCCATGCTTAGGAAAAGCTAAGCCTTTCCCACAGTCCTCAGCACAACAGCCCAGGCTGATGAACTGACTTAGGAGGAGGCATGCTTGATATTTTAAAAAAATTTTTATTTAAATAATTTATTCAGATTACAACTAAATTGTTATCCCATCACTTGCATCCTCCCGTTCCTCCCTTCCTCCTACTTTCATCCTATTCCCCTCCCCTATTCCTATCCACTAGGTCTATGACTGAGGGGGACCTCTTCCCCCATTTTATGGTCATAGGCTATCCAGTCTCACCTGGGTAGGCTGCTTATTCTTTCTTTTAGTGCCACCAGGCCTCCCCACCAAGGGGAGGTCATCAAATGTAGGGCAAAAGAGTCCACATAACTGTGGAGAATGTTCTGTTCATTGGCTAGATCAGAGTAGGGGTTCGATGTTTACTACTTGTATTGTCCTTGGTTAGTGCAACAGTTTGAGCAGACACCCCTGGGCCCTGATCCACCTGTCACGATATTCTTCTTGTAGGTTTCTAAGAGCCTATGGATCCTTCTAATTCCCCATTTCCTATATTTCTCTTACTTAGACTCCCAGTAGGATTTCCTCACATCTATCCCAATCTCCTGGTAAGTGAAGACTTTTATGGAACACGCCTTTTGGGGTAGTGCCCAATTATAAGTGAATATACCATGTGAGTCTTTCTGCTTCTGGGTTAACTCACTCAGTATGATCATTTCAAATTCCATCCATTTGTCCACAAATTTTTGGATTTCCTTGTTTTTAATAGCTGAGTAGTATTCCATAGTGTAAATGTACCACAGTTTCTTTATCCGTTCTTCAACTGAGGGACATTTAGGCTGTTTTCAGGTTCTGGCTATTATGAATAAGGCTGCTGTGAACATGGTTGAGCAAATGTTCTTGTTGTGTGGTAGAGCATCTTCTGGGTATATTCCAAGGAGTGGAATAGCTGGGTCTTGAGGAAGCCTTATTCCCATTTTTCGGAGAAAGTGCCAGATAGATTTCCAAAGTGGTTGTACAAGTTTGCATTCCCACCAGCAATGAAGGAACGTTCCTCTCTCTCCACACCCTCACCAGCATGTGGTGTCACCTGAATTTTTTTTATCTTAGCCATTCTGATGGGTATAAGATGGAATCTCAGAGTCATTTTGAGTTGCATTTCTCTGATGACTAAAGATGCTGAGCATTTCTTTAAGTGTTTCTCAGCCATTCGATATTCCTCTCTTGAGAATTCTCTGCTTAGTTCTGGGCCCCATTTCTCAGTTGGGTTATTTGGTTTGGTTGTGTTTAATTTCTTGACTTCTTCATATATTTTAGATATTAGACCTTTGTCAGATGTAGGGTTGGTGAAGATCTTTTCCCAGTCTATAGGCTGTCACTTTGTTCTGTTGACAGTGTCTTCGGCCTTACAGAAGCTTGTCAGCCTCATGAGGTCCCATTCTTTTAATCGATTTAGTGTCTCTGGTTTTTTTGTTGAGGTCTTTAATCCACTTAGACTTGAGTTTTGTGCATGGTGACAAATATGGGTCTACTTGCTTTTTTCTACATGTAGACATCCAGTTAGACCAGCACTATTTGTTGAATATCCTTTTTCCATTGAATAGATTTGGCTTCTTTGTCGAAAAGTCAAGTGACCATATATGTGTGGATTCATTTTTGTGTCTTCGATTTGATTCCATTGATCAACCAGCCTATTGCTGTGCCAGTACCATGCTGTTTTAATTACTGTTGCTTAGTACATTTGAGATCAAGAGTGGAGATTCCTCTGGAGGATCTTTTATTGTATAGGATTGTTTTAGCTATTCTGGGCTTTTTGTTTTTCCATATGAAGTTGAGAATTGATCTTTCAATATATTTTTAAAATTTTGTAGGTATTTTGATAGGGATTCCATTGAATCTGTAGATTACTTTTGGTAAGATGGCCATTTTTTACTATGTTAATTTTCCCAATCCATGAGCAAGGAAGATCATTCCATCATCTCATGTCATCTTCAGTCTCTTTCTTCAGAGTTTTGAATTTTTTTTCAAACAAGTCCTTCACGTGCTTGGTTAGAGTAACTCCTAAATATTTTATATTGCCTGTGGCTAATGTGAAGAGTGTAGTTTTCCTAATTTCTTCCTCTGCATGATTGTCGTTTGTATATAGGAAGGCTACTGATTTTTTTGAGTTAATTTTGTATCCAGCCAGTTTGCTGAAGGTGTTTATCAGCTGTAGTAGTTCTCTGGTGGAATTTTGGGGGCCACTTATGTACACTATCATATCATCTGCAAATAGGGATAATTTGACTTCCTCCTTTACAATTTGGATCCCCTTGATCTCCTTTTGTTGTCTTATTGTTCTGGCTAGAATTTCCAGTACTATATTGAAGAGATATGGAGAGAGTGGGCAGCCTTGCCTTGTTCCCGATTTTAGAGGAATTTCCTTAAGTATCTCACCACTTAATTTGATTTTAGCTATTGGCTTGCTGTACATAGCCTTTATTATGTTGAGGTATGTGTCCTGTATCCCTGATCTCTCCAAAACCTTAAACATGAAAAGGTGTTGGATTTTATCAAATGCCTTTTCTGCATCTAAAGAGATGATCATGTGTTTTTTCTTTCAGTTTGTTTATATGGTGGATTATGCTGATGGATTTCCATATATTAAGCCATCCCTGCATGCCTGGAATGAAGCCTACCTGGTCATGGTGAATGATATCTTTTATATGTTCTTGTATTCATTTTGTGAGCATTTTATTGAGTATTTTTGAGTCAATGTTCAGAAGAGAAATTGGCCTGAAATTCTCATTTTTTGTTGGGTCTTTGTGGGGTTTAGGTATCAATGTGACTGTGGAATCAGAAAGAATTTGGTAATGTTCCATCCATTTCTATCTTTTGGAGTAGCTTGAAGAGTATCAGTATTAGCTCTTCCTTGAAGATCTGATAGAATTCTGCCCTGAAACCACCTGGCCCTAGGCTTTTTTTTTTTTTTTTTTTTTTTTTTTTTTTTTGATTGGGAGACTATCAATGATTGCTTATATTTCTATGTTTATCTGATCGTGATTCAATTTTGGCAAGTGGAAACGATCAAGAAAATTGTCCATTTCCCTTAGATTTTCAAATTTTGTGGCATATATGCTTTTAAAGTAGGATCTTATGATTCTTTATATTTTTTCAACATCTGTTGTTATGTCTCCCTTTTCATTTCTGATTTTGTTTATTTGGATAGTGTCTCTCTGTCTTTTAGTTAGTTTGGCTAATGGTTTGTATATCTTGTTGATTTTCTCAAAGTACCAGCTCCTGGTTTCATTGATTCTTTGAATTGTTCTCTTTGTTTCTAATTTATTGAATTCAGCCCTGAGTTTGATTATTTCCAGATGTCTGTTCCTCTTGGGTGTTTCTGCTTCTTTTTTTTTCTATGGCTTTGAGATGTGTCATTAAGTTGCTTATGTGGGATGTTTCCACTTTCTTTCTAAAGGCGCTTAGTGCTATGACTTTTCCTCTTAGTATCACTTTCAATGTGTCCCAAAAATTTGGGTATGTTGTTCCTTCATTTTCATTGAATTTCAAGATGTCCTTAATTTCTTTCTTTCTTTCCTCCCTGACCCAGGTGTCACTAAGTAGAGAGTTATTTAGTTTCCATATGTGTGTAGGCTTTTTGTTATTTCTGTTGTTGTTGAATTGCAGCCTAAGACCATGGTGATCTGATAGGATACAAGGTATTATTTCAATCTTCTTGTATCTGTTGAGGCTTAGTTTGTGACCTACTATGTGATCAATTTTGGAGAAGGTTCCCTGGGATGCTGAGGAGAAGGTATAATCCTTTGTGTCTGGGTGAAAAGTTCTCTAAATATCTGTTAGGTCTGTTTGATTCATGATGTTGGTTAATTATGTTATTTCTTGGCTTAGTTTCTGTTTCAATGACCTATCCTTCAGTGAAAGTGGGGTGTTGACATCTCCCACTATTAATGTGTGGGGATCAATGTGTGATTTAAGCTTTTTAAATAGTTCGTTTACAAATGTGGGTCCCCTTGTATTTGTAGCATAGATGTTCAGAATTGTGATGTCATCTTGGTTGATTTTACCTTTGATGAGTATGAAGTATCCTTCCTCATCCCTTTTGATTAATTTTGCTTGAAAGTCTATTTTATTAGATAGTAAAATGGCTATACCAGCTTGCTTCTTGTGACCATTTGCTTGGAATATTTTTTCCAGCCTTTTACCCTGATGTAATATCTGTCCTTGTGGATGAAATGTGTTTCTTGAAGGACAAATAATGTTGGATCTTGTTTATGCATCCATTCAGTTAGTCTGTGCCTTTTTATTGGAGAATTGAGTTCATTGATGTTGAGAGATATTAATGACCAGTGACTGTTAAGCCCCTTAATTTTTTTTTAGCCCCTTGGTTTTTTATGTTTGTTACAGTAGAGAGTTTGTGTGATTGTGTTTTTACGATAGTGTAGTTATCTATTTGCTGTGTAGTTTTGCTTGTAACTTGTCTCTTTGGGGTGGAGTTTTCCTTCTAGTAACTTCTGTAAAGCTGAATTTGTGGATAAGTACTGTTTGATTTTGTTTTTGTCATGGAATATTTTGTTTTCTCCATCAATGGTTGTTGATAGTTTCACTAGGTATAGTAGTCTGGCTTGGCATCAATGGTCGCTTAAGGTTTGCAGGACCTCTATCCAAGCTCTTCTGGCTTTTATGGTCTCTGCTTAGAACTTGCATGTAATTCTGATAGGTTTGCCATTGTATGTTCTATTGCCTTTTTCTTTTGCCACTCTTAGTATTTTTCTTTGTTCTGTATATTTTGTGCTTTTATTATTATATGGCGGGAAGATTTTCTTTTCTGATCTGTTCTATTTGGTGTTCTGTAGGCCTCTTGTATGTTTATATGCATCTCCCTCTTCAAATTGGGGAAATTTTCTTCTATGATATTGTTGAAGATATTTTCTGGACCTTGGAGTTGGGTGTCTTCTCTTTCCTCAATGCCTACTATTCTCAGGTTTCGTCTTTTCAGGGTGTCCTTGATTTCTTGGTTGTTTTGTGTCAGGAATTTTTCAGATTTAGCATTTTCTTTGATGGTTGTTTTGAGTTCTATGATTGTATCTTCTACTCCTGAGTTTTGTTCTTCCATTTCTTGGATTCTGTTAGAGAAAGTCACCTCTCTGTTTCTTGCTTTCTTCTCTAGGGCCTCTTGATCCTGTTTTTCTTCTGTCTGTGACTTAATCATATTTTCCAGTTTCAACTTCAGATATTGAAATGTTTTATTGATTTCCTTCATCTGTTTGCTTGTATTTTCCTGAGTTTCTTCCAGTGCCTGTCTATAGGCCTCTTTTATGTCTGTAACCTATTTGGTAGCATCTTCTTGTATTTGTTTATAGTTCTTATTCATTTCTTCCATTATCATCTTCATTAACAAGGGTTTGTGGTCATTTTCTTGTATCTCTATTGTGTTTGATTTCTCAGGACTGCTTTCTTTGAGATAGCTGGGAACTGGAGGTGCCAAATTGTTTTGGTTTTTGTTGTTTGTATTTTTATGCTATCCTTTAGTCATCGTGCTGTCTCTGAAGGTTGTGAGGTAGCTTCTGGTGTTCTTTACTGGTCGTTAAGAGTGGATAGTTGGTGAGTGATTATAGGTCATGTGCCCTTGCCTGTGGGAATCAGGGAGTTCTTCCCTGGAACAGGCAGGTTTCTGTTCCAGGATACTTTGCTCTATACCTTAGGCTCTGGACTGTGTCATCAGAGGTAGGCTTCTGCCTGGTGCCTTTCATGCTACTGCTGTGATTCAAACCAGCTATATTGGGGCCCAGAGTTCAGATTGTGCGTGCTCTGCCTAAGCAAGGTGCTCCCAGCTGCCTGGGATTCCCTGTGGCCCCTCAGTCAAGTCCATGCCTGGATCAGACTCACTGAGTTGTGGCTGCCTTTCCGACCACAGTATAGACACCTCAGGGCTGTCCAATCCCTCCAAAGAGTGTAGGAGATCCTGCCAGGTCATAGGAACTGTCCAAGCTTGGTTCTATCTGCCCAAGTCTGCAGGCTCAGTCTGCTGCGTCCGGGTTCCATCTGGACCCATTCCAACTACAGGCTGTATGTGCTCTGGCTGGAGATAGGTGGTCCCAGGCGCCTGGGCTTCCACGCTGCCCCAGTGCTCTCCACAGACTGGCATGGGGCGGGTAGGGGAGTCCAAAGACAGATTCACCCATTTCCCTGAGACTTCCCCAGGCCAGGAGCTCTGGTGTTCCACCATCCCACACACTGAGTTCAGCCCAGCTGGAGTCTGCAGGTGGGTTCCATTCCAGCATCTGGAGAGTGGGTTCAGGACCTCTGTGGGCTGTTGCTTGACCTGGGTCCAGGCCTGCCTGTGGTCTACATTGTGCAGGACCCCACTCACCTAGTGTTCTCTAGTTTTAGCAGTCTGTGGGTTCCAGTCAGGTCCCTTGTCTCCATGCAATAGATCAGCTAAAGTGTGTTATGGGTGCCATTATCTTGGAACTCCCATGCTTGATATTTCAAGATTCATCCAGAAAGCATCTTCATGTTTTCCACTCATAAACAGCAATTCAGGGTGATTCTTTTCTGCACACAGAGATCAACATCCATGGATGAATCAATGAATATAAATAAGATGTGCCAAAACCATGGTGTATAAAGTAGATACAACTGCAACAAGTACAGGAATGTTTTTCAGGTAACATGGAAACAAGTTATGCAGATTGCAGAACAAGGTTGCCACAACAATGGTGGAGTCTTCTGATCGGCAGAGAGTAGGCAATGCACTGGGTGAGGAATTAAAGACTATGACAGTCACCCTATCCCTGAGAACAGATACTAAGTGCTCGCCATGACAGTGCCTGTGATCTCATCATTCCTGGGGTTGAGGGAGGGGGCTACATAGTGTGACCAACATGCAGTACAAAAAAAGAAAAGACAGTCAAGCAAACAGAGACATCTGCAATACAAACATGTGAATTTTAAAGGAAAGAATAAAAGAGTAAGGGCTCAGGTGAGCTGAATAAAGCTTCAGTCGTTTCCAAGACAACAGCAAGATTGGACTGACAGGACACAGGTCAACACTAGGAAGCTTGGCAATTAAAGTTCAAGTAGAAGGAAGAATAGACTCGTAACTATTTCAAACAAGGGAGCACATCAAGAGATCAGAGCAAAGCCAGTCAGACTACAGGGGCAGGCTTCATTTGCACAAAGCAAGTAATGCAAGAGCATACTGCCATTTCGTGATGTAAATATTGCCGTTCTTTCTTATCTGGTTCAGTGGTGCTGAAGTATTGGTGAAGGTGATTTCACCAGGACTAACTCCCACAGAAAATGTATCTTAAAGGTGATGGGAAGTGGAGCACAGATAATCCAGGAACTGGTACAATTGTTACTCAGTGAAACAATGTTTAATAAAACATTTGTTGGCTGACATACTCTCTGCATATTCACTTGGTTAGGCCTCAAAGAATGCTGGAGGAGATGCTACCTTGCTGGTGGAGATCACAGGATCTGAGGGAAGGTGTGTCCCTCAGCTTTCTGCTCACTGCAACAAATGTCTGAGATAAACAACTTATAAACAGAAAAGGGTTCTCCAAAAATATAAATAAATAATGCAAGCTGTATTGCCTATTGCATGCTATTGGCAAAAGTACGGTTTTCAAATCACAATCAGTGCCCAGAAATTAATTCCTCTGTACATTTATCCAACACATACACACACACACACACACACACACACACACGTTAAAAGTGAAATGGAAGATCTAAATATATGAGAAAATGATTCATAATTACAATGTTTTCTGCTTTCAAAAACAGTGATTTCTGATAATTTCTGAGGGACTTGTGTGAAATCTCTCCTGGAATCATATGTGTGTGTTTTTATTATAATGGATATATACAAGTTAAAATGTTTTATATATCTTGCCAAATTGCTACTATTGACTCTACTCATTTTTATTTGTATTACTTTTATTTTAAATTCCATGTTGTTGATATTTACCAAACAACACTGAATTTTTTTTCTAGTAGTATTTCCCCTTTTCCAAAATTGTTACATTTAACTTTTTCTGCATAATTTCTTGGGACGATAGTTATAACTAAATTGTCGGGCTTTTGTTTGGTTGGTTTTGTTTTTAAATTTTTCTCACCACTTAGACAGCCCTTATCTCTGTATATTTATTTTTCATATGTTTTTTAAATCATTTGTATGCCTGTGTATTTGTTTCAGTGTATCCGTATGTAAATACAGTTGCCCACAGAGGCCAAAAGAGGGAGCCAGGTCCCCTGGAGCTAGAGTTATAGGCAATGTCAGCCTCCTGACATGGGTACTAAGAACTGAATCCAGGTCCTCTGCAAGAACAGGAGATACCACTAAGCTCTGGGGCCTCTGAACTCCCTGGCATCTTATTTTGTCTTTCCTTTTTCTGTCTTTTCCCTCTTGTATTTTCTTTTCTCTACCTGCTGCCTTCTATTAATCCTTATTTCCTCCTATAAAGTATATCTTATCTGGAGAATAGTATAAGTACATTTGTCATTCATGTCTTAAAAACTGAACTAACATATTTCAGAAAACAGAGAAAATGGTTATTTGGTCCTCATTGTTGAAGTTTCAGGCCTGGATCGGCTAGCTATGCCTCTCTTTGGCTTGTGCTGACATGACACATAACTAGGGGTGTGGGGACAGAGCTCTTCCACTCATCCTTCTGATATGAAACAAGAGCAAGGAGGTGATAGGGTCCTTTGTTCCCTTGATGCCACACCCTTGATGACTAGAACTCCTCCCACGAAGCTGTACTTCACTGAGCTCTGTCTCTTAAAGGTGCCAGCTAATGGTGTGAAGCTAGGACAGTGATTGGTGCATGAACGCTTGGGTCACTCCAGATCCACGCTGTAGCATAGAGGATGCTGGGCCTCCCCTACTCTGCTGTCTCAGGTATGTATGTAACAGGGTCATAGCACTAAGCCATGGAGTTCCTAGTACCTCAACATCCTTATCATCTACTCAAGAAGAAACCCATTAACTCTCTGTATTTCCCTAGTCAAGAGAGCCAGCCCAGAAGTCTGTAGCTGGGTCTCCTGTCTAGGGCAGAATCTTGGCCGAATATTACATTCTTATGAAAGTTTTAAAGAGAATCCACTGAGCAAGCCTTACCTCAGACCAGGGGAGGTAAGTTGCTCACTGCGGAACTTACTTCTGGGTGACCCCAAGGCCATCCACCTTGCTCATGGAATACCTGCCGGGGGATTTGGTCAGTAAACAGTGCAGACAATGGGAAATCAGATCCATCTCTAGTACCAAGAGCTCACAGAGTGCCACTCATGTGTACATTTTGGGGATACCTTAAACCTTTGGCTACTTGAATTGTTTCATAATTTGAGCCTTTCTTTTGTTGGCATTTACTTAAATAACCCTTCAAGTGATCAACTCAGTCTGGGAGCTCAGCTTATACAACTGATTTTGAATGCTTTTTCATTTTTAAAAATTATTTCTTCCCCATCTTCAGCAGGCTTCTCTGAACCCCGCCTAGCCCTTGGCTATGAGTCTCTGCATCTGTTTCCATCAGTTGACATATAAAATCCTCTCTGATTACAATTGGGCTGGGAACCAGTCTATGAGTAGAGCATCGTTAGGCATCATTTCATGGACTGTTTTTTATGTTTTGTTTTTTTGCCAGTCATATTTGGTTCTATTCTAGGTCTCTGGGCTACTTAAGATCTGGTTTCTGTTGGGCTAGTATCCAATTATACATGAATATATACCATGTGTATATTATTGGATCTGGGATAACTCACTCACGATGATCATTTCTAGTTCCATCCGTTTGCCTGCAAATGTCAAGGTTTCCTTGTTTTTAATAGCTGAGTAGCATTCCATAGTGTAAATGTACCACAGTTTCTTTATCCATTCTTTAGCTGGATATTTTGGCTATTATGAATAAGGCTGCTATAAATATAGTTGAACAAATGTCTTTATTGTATGGTGGGGTGTCTTTTGGGTATATGCCCAGGAGTGGTATAGCAGGGTCTTGAGGTAGCCCAATTCAAACTTTTCTGAGAAAAGTGCCAGATTGATTTCTAAAGTGGTTGTACAATTGTGCACTCCCACCAGCAATGAAGAAGTGTTGCCCTTCTTCCACATCCTCACCAGCATGTGGTGTCACTTGAGTTTTTTATCTTAGCCATGGATGTCCTGAGAGTCTTCACTCAGTGGGGGGTTGTGACAGATGCTGGGACTTGCTATTATGACTCCAGGTCAGAGAAGTGTGGGAGAATGGGGAAATGGAATTACCCAGAGAGCCCTGGAATCCTACAAGAAGATCACCAAGGCTGGTGGATCTAGACCCAGGGGGCTTGCACAAACTACTGTACCAACCAAGGACAGTGCATGCAGTAAACATGGAACCTCTATTCAGATCTAGCCAATGGACAGTGCATTCTCTACAGTCATGTGGAGATTGGGGATTGACTCTGACATGAGCTCTGGTGTCCCCTATTTGAACACTTTTCCTTGGTGGGGAGGACTGATGGCATGCAGAGGAAGGGTAAGCAGGCTACCAGCCTGAGACCTGATAGGCTGTGATGATATGGTGGGGGAGGAGGTCCCCTCTGTCACAGGCTTAGGGGAGGGTAATAGGGTGAAAGAAGGAGGGGGGAGTGAGAAGATACAAGAGAGGGGATGACCATTGAGATATAATCTGAATAAATTTTTTAAATTTAAAAAAAAAGGGAAAAAAGGTCGGGTTTCTTATCCTCCAAGCATTGACAAATGTGGGCTACCTCTCATGACATTGGTCTCAAGCTGGACCAGTCATTGGTTAGCCACTCCCACAATTTCTATGCCACCTTTATCCCAGGACATCATGTGGGGCAGGAAAAATTGTAGATCTTGTAGGTCGAAGTTTCTGTGGCTGGGTTGGTGTCCCAGTCCCTCTGCTAGAAGCCTTGCCTGGTTATGGGAGACAGCTGGTTCAAGTTCTACACCCCCATTACTAGGAGTCTTAATAGGTTCTTGGGACTTTCCATTGCACTAGGTTTCTATCTAATCTTTGAGATGCCCTCCAGTTCCTGTTGTCTCTCCTAGTACTCCCTCCATCCATCCTCTCCCAACATGATCCCTCCTGCTCCTGTCCCCACCCACTCCCAGTCACCTGCAATATCTATTCTATTTCCTCTTCCCAGGGAGAGCCATGTATTCCCTCCCCCACCCCTCCCGAGCCCTTCTTGTTACATCACCTCTCTGCAAAGACTGTAGGAGCCAAAAGGGTTGAGGACTCCACAAGACAAGAAGGCCCACAGAATCAATCAACCTGCACTCAGAGGGCCTCCCTGAGACTGAACTGACCATCGGGAAACCCAGGCCCTCTGTATGTACGATGTAATTGTGTAGCTTGGTGGTTTTATAGGACTCCTAACAGAGGGAGCAGGGGCTGTATCTGATGCTTTTGGTTTCTTTGAGACCCTTGTCCTCCTACTGGGTGGCCTTGTCCAGCTTTAATATGAGGGGAGGCACATAGTCTTATTGCAACTTCATATGCCATATTCGGTTGACATCCTGGGGAGGCCTGTCCTTTTCTGAATGAAAACTGAGAAGGAGTGGATTGGGAGGGAGGAGGTGGGGGTGGTAGGTGGTAGGCAATGGAGGAAGGGAGGAGAAAGTGTAGTTGGGATGTAATATATGAAAGAATAAATGAAATAAATAATAAGTAAATAGGGGAAATTATAACAGATCATCTAAGACACGAAAGGGAACCTGTTCCACTTAAATGGAATGCTAAGAGTGAATTCAAGACAAAGGAGAAAGAGGAAGAACAAATTTGCAAGACTTGCCAAGCTTCACTTTCCACACCTTTGAAGGCTCAGATCAGAGTCCATGGAATCATGACCCTCCATGTATGGCATAATTGTTTTTGACTATTGACTAAACACAACCAAAGTCATATGGGAAAAAAGTGTCAATTATAGGATTGACCAGATCTGACTGGCCTGTAGGCATGACTGGGGGAAACTGTGGGAAACTCTTACGATTGTTATTAAATAGATGAGGGCCCAGATCACTGTGGGAGGCACCATTCCTTAGGCAAGTTGTCCTGATATATTATATATTATATATATATAAATCTAGATAAGTGTGAGCCTACAAGACAGCCAGCAAGAAGCACTGTGATAGTTTAAATGAGGATGGCCTCCACAGGTTTATATGTATGGATACTTGGTCCCTAGGTGATGAAACTACTGGAAAGGATTAGAAGGTGGCCTTGTTGGAGGAGGTGTGTCACTGGGGGCAGGCTTTGAGGTCTCAAAAGTGCTTGGCAATCCCACTCAGCTGTTGCTGCTTTGTGCTTTTGGATGGAGGTGTGAGCTGTTAGTACCACTCCAGCACCATGGCTGCCAGCCTGTTGCCATGGTCCCTGCCATGCTGGCCATGGACTCTAAACCTTTGGAGCCATGAGCCCCAGCTTAAATGCTTGCCTTTATAAGTCGCTGTGGTCAGGTGCTGTATCACAGCAATAGAAAAGGAACTAAGAGAAGCATCTTCCATCGTGCTGTGCTTCCTTGGCTGTGAGCAAGTTCCTTTGTTCAAGTTAATGCTGCACAGAACAGCAATCAGGCTTCCTGTCCTAACTTCCCACAGTGATAGACTACAACTGGTAAAATTAAATAAACTATTTCCCCCAAATTATTTTTTTTATTTTTCTGGATTATAGTATAATTGCATATGTAAATGATATATTATAATTGCATAATTTTCATCTTTCCTTTCCTCCTTTCAAGCCCTCCATTATGCCCCTTCTTGCTTTCTTTTAAACTCATGGCATCTTTTCCCATTAATTGTTATATACAATATCTTTATACATATATGTCCCTAAGTATACAAATACAATCTTTTCAGTCCATATAGTGTTACTTGCATGTGTATGGCTTGACTTTTTGGTACTAGATAACTAATTGGTGTGGTCTTCACTGGGAAGACCAGCTCTCAACATTTCTTAGCCACCTATAGTTCATTGGGCAGGGCCAAGGCCTTGTGAGCTTCACCCCCCCACACACACACCTCCCCCATCCACACCAGTGTGTTTATTGGTGTCATCACTGTTCAGCTCACACTTAAGCAGTAACTACTGGTGAGACACTGTGGGTATAGAATGAATTTAAAACAAAGCAAAGCTTCTGAGACACGCAGATTTAACGTCTCATTAATCAGAGATCTTTCTAAAATTGTACTAATTATGAAGGCTTCTATATAGAAGCATGATTTAATGTCTATGATACAACCATCCAAACTACCGCAGAAATCAGTTAGTCTAGTGTTGTTTATTGAGAAGTCTAGTAAGGAAAATGTCTCAGGGCCATAGATCCTCTGACTTCTCCACAGATCTGAAATGATGCTCTTTTTTCTGTTTATGTATTTATATGACCCCTCCCCAACCAGGACTTATTTATAGCCACTTTCACAAAGCTACTTAAAACATTGTTTCTATCACATTTAGCGAAAATAATTGCTGCACGGAAAGGATTTACAAAATAGTTGCCTAAAATATTGGTGACAATAAAAATCTTCAAACCCATATTTGAAATTAGCTTGAAACAAACAAAAGTGCCAGCATATATTTTAAAGCCTCTTAAAGCATCAGAAAACATTCAAACCTAATGTAACACAGATGCCTTGCCATGTCCTAAGTAAGCCAGGAAAAGGTCAAGGTTTGAGCTCTCGCAGGCCGAGTTGTGGCGTTTCCTTTTCTCTGGCTTGTGGGGCCATCTGTATGGATTAAAGAGAGCAAACAGCAGTAACTCAGAGTGATGCTTCCCAGGAAATATACTGTCCTCACACTTTACACCAGAAGCCTCCAGGAGCTCAGCCCCTTTCATTTGATTTCTACTGTGGAAACATTCCCAAAGGCTGAAGGACCAGAAAACTGCATGACAGCGCAAGCTGTCTATATACTTTCCTGACAGAGCTGTGCATTTTAGATGCATGCTTGCTCACTCTCTTCCACTCAGTTTCAACTCTTCTGCATTGAGGACCCACCCTCTGTTTTGTAGACTGTCCAGCAACCTAACTTATCTCCCCAAATAACAAAGTGTTTTGTTTTGTTTTTGTAATAGAACCGCTCTTACAGATTGACACATGTAGGAATATGAATACACCAGGGTTTTTAAATCATGCATACACTTTACCTGTGAATTTGTTTGAGTTTTGCTTTGTATAATATATATATATATATGTGTGTATATACATGCATATATGTATACATACATAGAGTGTATATATGCTTACATATATAGTGTCTGCTTACCGTATGTAAGGAACTGACAATAGTTGAAAACACAGATATCAACCAAGTCTAACTTGCTGAAACAATGAGTTTTCTGGGGGTCATTTACAGGAGTATGAGTGAGAGTTTACTTACAGGAACTGAAATTACTCAAAGACAGCAGCATCACCAATGCCCACCCCAGCATGCCTGACAGCTCTCCACAGCTGGAAGGTGGAGCACAGTGCACAGCCTGTAGGCAGCTCGACAGGTTGGAGGGGGTCCACTCCAGGGGACTAAGCTGGTCTCTGCTTCTTCCCACAGCTGGACTTGTCTGAGAGTGACTCTCAGCAGTCTTGACTGCTTATATACTCTTGGAGAGGAAGAGGCCTGGTGAATCTGGTCACTTTTAGGGACTTCCTGAAGGTTTGTGGAGTTGTTTGTTTCCTTCCTTTATGAGCTTTTCTGAAGGATGGAATGAATGGAACTGCTATTCAACACCAATTGTAGGTGATAAAAAATGGGTTCTGCTGTATAGAGATCTCCCTTTAAAGAGTTTAACTCACCAATCAAACTAACAATCAGTATCTGAAGATCCACTACCCTTGGGAGAGCAGAGGTACTTTGATGTTTACAGCAGCTTTGATCCCTGTGTAAGGGTCTACAGTGAATTCAATGAATATGTACTGTATGCTACACTTCTCTGATAGACATGCTGGATTAACGGTGTGAACAGCATTGACGATCAAACAGTAGAAGATAATTATACCTAATTTAATCCAGAAGAAATATATTCCTTTGCTTTTTAGAAGAAAAAAAGACAGGGAAAAAAAAACCAAATGAAATCGGCATCACTATGTAGTCTCAATGTTGCTGAGAATGCCTATGAAGAAGCTCATTGGAAAACAATCCTCCAGCACATGGCGAATCACAGAACTCAGGGGATGCTTACTTCTCAGCTCCATTCAGAGGCCCAGTATATTTGTAAAGAGTACAGCAGAAGGAAGGTGGCCCGGCCAGGCTCAGGAGTGGACTGCTGACATCCCTCTGCTCCAGCGCATTCCTGCAAAGGTCAGGCCTCAGAGCAATAGCTGCGAATGCTGCCTGGGGAACTGTGAGACTTGGGAACAAGAAGTCAGAGACTGGGTCCACCTCCAAGCCTCTTTTCATCCAAAGAGGTCGTCAGAGCTCTGTGTCTCTGCCCCTTCTTTTCAACTGCTTTTAACTTTTGCAAACACAGAAAAGCAGCTGAATTCTTGTGAAGCCTTTTCTTTTTTCTTTTTTTTTTTTTTAATTTTAATTTTTATTTTTTTGACTCTGTACCTGTAAAGAGAGAGCAAGCTCCTTCTGTTTCTCTAACAGGTTTGCCTCTCCTCCCATCTCTGTGCTCTCTGCTTTGCTGTGTATGCATTTCAGCCCCCATCACCGCACAGAAACTGCCCTGTCATCTGCTTTTCAACTCAGGCTCAATGTTCACATGTGCCACCACCTCTGGCTACTTTTTCCCCCCTCTGGCACCTTCTCCAACAACTGGGCAGACGGCCAAGTGCTTTGCCACTTTAGTAGCTCAAGGAGTCTACCAGATAGTGTTCAGACTGCAGAGATGACCTCACAAGGAATTTATTTTTCCTTTTCGGTCTCAATTTTGTGAGTCAGACACAGACTGATGGATTTCCTATGTCAGGGCAATGAGACGGGAGTTACTAAACCAGTATGGAAGTCCCAGACAGCTCTCTGTAGCTCAAGAGATCCTAAGCAGGGAGACATGTTTGAAATTGGACCTATCTCCCCCTGAAAATGAGACACAACATCTACCCTCGATACCTCTGTCAAATGTCCCTACGCAACAGGTTGACACCTTCAACACACCAAAGTCAATAAAACTCAAACTTATGGTTTTCCCAGTAGAGGTAGCTCCCAAGGGGACAGCGTTTTCCATTCCTGCAGTAGGTGTCAAGTTTAACTGTGTGATATAAATGCAGGGTAGCCAAGTCGCTACTGACTTCCCAGACACCTTGACTTTAGGCCAGTTGGGCCCATCATTATAGCCACATGTAAATAACACTCATTACTCACCCGCCGGTTAAAGGAACCCCTCGGGTCATGTGGTCTTACAAGCTAACTTCTGGGGAATCCAAGGGGCTCAGTGGCTCGGGGTAAGTTTTCTTTCTCAACAAACATATGGAAAAGCTGAAGTATAAGCGAAGGGCATGCTGGGAAATTCAAGGTCATTATTTTGGCTTTTTATAGATTTCCTGAACTTTTATGGACTTTCCAGGGATGGTCTCAGGCACTGAGTTGAGTTTCACCAGAAATATCAATTATTGGGAATAGAGAAATTCCTAGTCTGTAGCTTGATCACTTAACTGCCCAGTAACTACAGGAGTCTTTTTATCAGCAACAAGTTAGTAGCTGATATAACATTTTCAGGGACTCTGAGTTTCTTCATAAAATTCCAGTCTTAAGCCAATGTACCGACTTCTCACTGCCCTGTGGAAGGAGGGGAGATGGTTTCCAGTGAAAAGCGTGCCTCTCCCCTGAAGTGAAACGCTAGCCTTCCATCTCTAACTCCTCTTTCCTAAGCTCCAGCTATTGGCCTATTTTCTGGTGAGCTGGGCAAGACAGTAAGGAGTAACGCCACACGTATAAGTGGCCCAGTCAATGACATCATCAAATGATGCATGTGTGCTCTTGCACGCACGCACACGCACACACACCCCTCCAGCCCCAGATATTCTCATCTTCCTTGTCTCCCTGAGGACCGCTTCTTGCCAAGGAGTAAAGCCTAATGAGTCTGGCCAATGCATGGGCTGATTTTAGCCTCTTTGATCTGAAAAAGAAAACAACAACAAAAAACAAAACAACAACAAACAAAACAAACCAGGTGCCTCTGTGCAGGTGTTGTCTGAGTAATCGAGGGCAGTGACTAGCTGTAGAGAGCCAGCTCCTGTCAAAGAAAGTGCTGTACTAGTGTGGCCCAAAGGTTCTGCTCAGTCTACAAATTATTGTGTCACACAGAGGACATGCTTCATATTCCGGAGCCTCCATCCCTTCATATGTGAAACTGGCACATTACTATCTCACAGCCGTTAGTGAGCAGCACAATGTCCTTAATACTGATTAGCACTCAGTATTAGCACCGGTATCATGGTATATCACCTGGTTGAATGAGCCTTCTTTAGAAGTCCAGAAATCTGGGCTCCACTTTTCTCATTGCCGTGACAAATGACCTGATAATTCCAAGAGAAGGAAAGAAGGATTTATTGAGGCTTACAGTGTGAAGGGATAAAAATCCACCGTGGTCGGGCTCATGATGGTGGGGGCATAGGGTGAATACATCTAGACGAACTAGCAAGCAGGAAGTGATGAATGCTGGGATTTGGCTGGCTTTCTCCTTTCCCTCCTATTTTTTATTCAATGTGGAACCCCCTAGTCCATGGAATGATCATGGAATGATGTCAGCCACATTCAGTGTACTGCAGGTCTTCCCACCCCAGTTAAACCCCTCTGCAAACGCCTTCCCAGGGACGCCTGGACGTGTGCCTCCCTGGCAACTCTAAATCAAGTCAAGCTGACAGCCAAGATTACCCATGACAACTTCTTTACATGTGTGACAGTCAGTCATTTCATTAGGCTTGAAGCCTTCATCCCACTGGAATGTTGGAATAAGCAAAAGTAAAGATGCTTAAAAACATTTCTATGCTGTTGTACTATGCTGGAAACTAATAGTGTTCCTGTGATGCTTAAGAGAAAACAATTGCTCAGCATAGATATAGTTAGAATATGGACTTGCCCAAAGAGGGCAGGAGAGGACCAGGGTGAAAAGACAATGCCAGATGCTCAGGAAGAAAAGCTTGTCTCGTCCCTGCATGGACAGTGGTTTCTTACAACAAAAATAGCCCTGTTTAAACAATCCACTGCAATTATCGGGCCAGAGTTTAGGTTTGTCCCACCACATTGGAGAGAAAATTCTCATTGACAACTGCCCAGGATGGAAAATATTTGTACTTAGATACTTCAGGGGGCATAAGGGGTTGTTTTACTTTATTAAGGTATAATTGTATATATAAATAGCATAGATGTGCACATTCTGATCTGTTTTTAGCTGACATAGCCTCTACATTTATGGGCACAATGTAATAAATCTATGCATATATCAACACACAGTGCACATGATTAAGGCAAAGCAATTGTTAATTCTATCTCCTTCAATGATTTGCTGTTTCTTTATGCTGGGAACCTTTGAGTTCTTGTAGTAATTTTAAAACATATGGTAGATCTTTGTAGATTGTGATTACCCTAACTAAGTAGCACAACTAGGTAAGGCATTTTACCTGGTTTACTCATACCCACAACATATTTCCAGGGTCCATGTATACATAGTAAAGGATGGTTTAGGATCATAGCTGTGGCCCTCACTTGGGAGAATTTCATGACAGACATCTTCATTTAAGAGTAGGAAGGACCTGAAAAATGTCTGAGGAGGAAGAAGGTCGAAATTGCCGAAGTTGTACTCTCTTTTTATTATCATTTTATAGGAAAATATCAATGGGTCCCTGGGTCCCTTATGTTCCCTGACTTGACTGGTTTCTCAGACTTGAAGTGCTGCTCTTTTTCCTCTTCATCTCTGATCTGTCTTTCACAATACACGAAGTGCATTCCTCTTATTTTTCTCCTCCATCCTGACACGGGAGAGTGCGGGCTGGAAATGGTATAGGGAGGTTGACCTCAGAGCTAACTCAAGGTCACTGAAGCAATCCAAAACTCTTGTGCAGAGTCAGCATGCCCAGAGAGCACTGCACACATGATATGATTAGCCTAGACCCAATCTTACCCCCGTACCCTTTCTCTTTCAGAGAGGTCAGAGGTTGGGCATCAGTAACTGCAGTGCTGATAAAGTCTCCCAGGTTATTAGTTTAAAATGTAATACGTGCAGTAAACTTCAAACCCCTACCCAGATCTAGCTAATGGACAGGACATTCTCCACAGTTCAGTGGAGAGCGAAGTCTGACTTTCACACCAACTCTGGTGCCCCATATTTGACCACGTCCCCTGGATAGGGAGGCCTGGTGGCACTCAGAGGAAGTATAGCAGGCTACCAAGAAAAGACTTGATACCCTATGAGCATATACAGGGGGAGAAGTTTCCCCCTCAGTCACAGTCATAGGGGAGGGAAGTAAGGGGAAAATGGGAGGGAGGGATGAATGGGAGGATACAAGAGATGGGATAACAATTGAGATGTAATATGAATAAATGAATAAAATATTAAAAAATATTTAGTGTTGAAAATCAAATTATCAAGCAAAAAGGTGAATATATTACTAATGTTTCTAAGACTTACTATTTTAAAATTCATTTCAAAAATATAT
Source organism: Acomys russatus (assembly GCF_903995435.1). Classification (NCBI taxonomy): domain Eukaryota; kingdom Metazoa; phylum Chordata; class Mammalia; order Rodentia; family Muridae; genus Acomys; species Acomys russatus. The sequence continues at coordinate 1,780,898 of NC_067154.1, read as the reverse complement.
GTCATTCAAAGAGAGTTTTACAATTTTACTAGTTAAACTAACATTTAATTTTTCTTTATTTGATATTTATTAGGTACTCAATAAATGTATTCCATACACAAAAGAATAACTAAACATAGATGGGGATTCCTTTCTTTGTGTCACCCTCAGCACCAAATTTATGTTTTTGAAACATTTGTTCCACTGCCCACTGGCTTTGAACCATGTTCTATGTCTGGAACTTGATTCTTGCCCTTTTGCTTTCAATGTATCTCTAAGGAAATGTGCATGTACCAAACAGGATCCTAAGCACTAAAGATGGAAAGAACAGTAAAGAAGTAAAAATTAAACAGTAACACCTCGGGAGCTGCAGTAGCTAAGACAAAAGAGCAAGCTAGCAAACGAAAAAAACAAAAAACAAAAACCAAAAAAACAAAACAAAACAAAACAAAAAAACCTTTTAAAAGTAGCTTTCCTCTCAGATACACAGTGTACTTGCAAAACTGAAAGCAAATCCAAACAATATATTCCAGTAAATTCCACCATAAAGGTAAAACTAGAGTTCTGTGAATGCTCCCAAAATAGGTGTTCAAACAGGACTTTAGTAGGAGGCGGCCTGTGATAATATTCATTTTCAGGGACAACAACAAAAGAATTAGATAGACATCATGATCAAGTGGGACTTGGGCCAGGTATGCAAGACTGGTTCAACATTTCAGGATCAAGGTACTCAAGCATGTTAAGAGAATAAGGAAGGAAATTTATATGTATATACCAATAGACGCAGAAAACATACTCAACAAAATATAGTATTCACTAGTAACAGAACACTGCAGAGAGCCAGAAGCAGAGGGAAGCCCTCTCTAAGTGAACAGTGCCCACAGGTCCCTACAGCAACGTTACACTTGGTTCTGAGACTCCGGATGCTCTGTCCCTAAGATGAGGAGCAACGCCAAGATGCCCCACCTCACCACGCCCGCCCAGGTTTGCATCAGCAGTTCTAGCTAGCTCTGTAACACAACCAAAGGAAAGAAATGAGGTCCAGATTGGAGAGAAGGAAACAAGTCCTTGCTTCTTCAGAGACCATCTTCAGAGACACCTGATGGTCTGTGCAGAAAATTCCAAAAGACACGACAAAAATACGTGGAACTCAAAGAGAATGACAAGGGTTTGCAGATAAGGCCCGTGTGTAAAAGCAGGGGATTCTCCATATTGGGAAATCAACTATTCGGAATTTGATATTTAAATCACAGTGTTGACATTTGTACTTTTAAGTTTATTGAATGTCTGAATAAATGGAGAACCATTCTACATTGTGGAAAAGGAAGGTTCAACACGGCTGAGTCGGCTCTTCCCCCAACTTCATCTGCCCATACAACCAATGTCAACTCCCAAACCCCAGCACACTGCTTTGTAGAAATGATCAGTCTGACTCTAACGTCTGTAAGGAGAGACAAACCATGTAGAAGAGCTCCTCGATCACGGTCCCAGTCTCCCATTTGGGCTCCCTCCTTCTTATCTTAATCTCTGTGGGGTCTCTTCACATACACATACCACATACCCAAAGCTACATGTAAGAATGCTTGCTTTAATTCTTTTATCCAAAATCCTGCAGCGCATCCCGTTCCAGTGATCAAAAGTTAAGGATCCCACATGTCTCTCCAGAACCTTGTGTGTCTCTGCCTCCTGGCCTCCTCCACCCCACCTGCCATGTCACCTGCCCCGTCTGTTCCTTTGCGATGCCAAACACAGCAGTAGGGCTCAGGGGCTCTTCTTGCATATTCAAATTGTTGAGTAGCCTTTTCTTTCAAAAAGTCTTTGTTCAGATGTCACCACCCCCGGGGGCCCAAGAAATGATAAGGTCCAGCTGACACAGTGCTTGCCATGTAAGCATTAGGACACACGTTCAGAATTCAGCACCCTTTAAAAGCCAGGTCCAGTGGACCATGCCTGCAGTCTCAGTCCTTGGGAGGGAGAAATAGGAGAACTCCTTAGAGCTTGCTGACCAACCAGTCTAAGCAATTAATGAACTTTGGTTTCAGGGAAAGACACTGTCTTTAAAAATAAAGAGGCTTGGAAGATGGCGCAGTGCAGGGAGCCCTTGAGCCTCAAGCCTGAGCAATTAATGAACTTTGGTTTCAGGGAAAGACACTGTCTTTAAAAATAAAGAGGCTTGGAAGATGGCGCAGTGCAGGGAGCCCTTGAGCCTCAAGCCTGAGGTCTGCCAACTGGTTCTAGACCCCAGGTAGAGCGCAGGATGGCTGTGACAGCCTGTCTGTAGTTCCAGCACTAAGATGGTAGAGACAGGGTCCTGATCAAGCTGACTATCTGGGGTAGCCCAATCAGCAAGCTCTGAGCTCAACTTAGAGACCTTACCTAATGAACAAGGTGAAGAGCAATCGAGGAAGACACCTAGTGTCAACCTTGGCCTCTAGATGCACACCTACATATGAGTACACCCACTCACACACATGGGTACATATGTGCACACTCATATCACTCCATACACACAATAAAATATGCATGAAGTAGAAACACCATGTTACCTCTGGCACACACACACACACACACACACACACACACATACACACACACATACACACATACACACACACACACACACACAGACATGCGCGCGCGGACACACACACACACACACACTGTCACAATCTCACAGCCCTTCTCAACAGCCCTCTGTATTGAGTTTTATCTTTTCTTTACATTGCTTGTTACCTGTATGATTTTATCACACAGGTTATCACCAGGTCTTCGTCAAACACACACAAACAAAAGCATGAGCACAGGAATCTTGGCAGTCTGGTTTATGATGTATCTCAGGAGTCTCAAACTAGTGCTCGACACACAGAAAGCATTTGATTAATATTTCTGAATGAACTAATGAAATCTAGGTGTTCTGAATATACACATCTTCAAAAGAGTGGGTTATGGAGTCCAAAGGTTTGGTTCACATCTGTATCTGCCAAGGTACTGAATCTCTGTGCCTCATTTTCCTAGTCTGTAAAAGGGGTGATTATTGTGTCTGATTTGGAGAATTGTTATTTAAAAAACTACAGCTGTTAGTACATTTAAAGTAATTAAATATTGATTGTAACACAATAAGTGCTCAATAAATGCTAGCAGTTTCCTCTTTAGATTTGGGAAAGGAACTGAATTTGAAGCACATGGTTTGTGACTTTAAAAAAGCTTTAAAATCATGTGTGCATGTGTGTGTGTGTGTGTGTGTGTGTGTGTGTGTGTGCATGTGTGTGTGTGTGTGTGTAAAATATAGAAGATAGACAACAAAAAGTAAGGAATGTACATGCCACTTGAGAGCTATTTAAAATTTACGTCTTTTCAAAGCTATCTTCTCCAATTTCCCACCAAGCAAATCTGCCCCCTTCTTAACAAAAAAGCACAGTGTATGGGAGCAAGCTCTTTCCTCCCGCTGTTAAAAGCACACCCAGGCTCACTCCCATCCTTTCTTATCTTCTTTTGTCTTCACAAAGGATGTAAACTCCTCTGAGCACCTGCCAAAACCTGCATTCTTCAGCCTTTCTGCTCCCACCTCAAGCATTCCTCATCCTCTGTCTATCTCTACTATGTTACACACACACACACACACACACACACACACACACACACACACACACGCTTTTAAAACTTTTAAAGTTACAAACCACATGCTTCAAATTCAGCTCCTTTCTCCAATCGCGTCTTTGTTTCTTTCCCTCCTCTTTCACTACAAATCTCTTACAGCAGTAGCATATACTGAATATCCATCTTTTTCATCTCATGTCCCTTTCGTTACTGCGTCCTACAGTCACTCCTTTAACTCCAAAGAAACCGCTGCCCCCAGCACTGTTACAGTGGTCTCCTTGCCTCCCAGGTGGTCGCTTTCCTCTCTTCTAACTTGCTCCGTTTGTATCTTGGAACAGAGGAACCTCATCCACACACCGTTTCACCATGTGTAGCATCAACAGATCATTCCTCATTCTCTCCCAATCCCTGGGATGTGTCTGGCCAGGCTGGACCCCTATTTCCTCATTCTCTGTCCCATCAATGCCAGCTCCCCAGACTCGCCTTTGGTTTTCTCTCAGCATTTACAAACATGGTTCACAATTGGTATCTCCCAAATGTTAGTTGGCTACCTCTAAAGAAAAAAAAAAAACATAATTCCATAAGACATCTGTCCTTAAATTAATCTTTACAGAAAGGCTCTGGGTCCCTAACTGGTACATTTAAAAAGGATGCCTTTGTCATTTAGGCTTCTACACCTAAGAGCGATGCTGCCCTGTATCCATACATTCCACCTAGCAAACGTTTGGCAGGCATCCCAGATTTCTGTTCGCTTCTAGCCTCCACATCATGTTACCAAGCCCTGCAGATTCTACCTTCTTAACATCCACTCAGAGCCACACCATTCTCTCGATCCCCAAAGCCATTACCTTAATCCAGGCCCTCACCGCTTCTTGCCTGGATTACTACAACTGCCTCGTAACTGGGCTCGCTGTCTCTAGCCTGGCATGGTTCCAATCCTTACTCCACACAGTTAGCCAATCTGTTATTTCTAACACGCAGATCTGATCATGTCGTCCCCCTGCAGAAATCCCTTCAAGGGATCCCCAACGCTTCCAGGATAGAGTGGAAGCTCATTAGCTTAACACGGGATGTCCATTGCGGACACCTGTGCTCATGCGTCCCTCCTCGCCAGCTCCTCACCTTCAGCCTTACACTAATGAAGATTACCCAAGTGCCCCAAGCTATTTCGTGCAAGTGAGGAGGCAGAATGCCTTCCCCTCTCCACTCCCATCCCACTTGGCTGGCTGCTGTTCATCTGTATCAACAGACCGTCTCACAAGACTTACCCGGCAATACTCAGCCATCCCTACGTTATTGAATACATCCCTTTCGTAACCACTTATACTTACTGATCATACAACGGATTGTGTAGCTTTCAGCTAGCATCCTCAAATCTTTCAATGATGGGTTCAGACAGCAATACTATTGCCTCCCTTTAGTGAGGCATAAGCTAAGACTTTGAGAAGGCCTTGCTTAGGCCACCTGTTTCAATTCTTAATAGCTTAGGGTGACCCACATTCCCTCCCAAACCCCTACCCTAAAATGACGATAAAGACAGATTCATTTTTCTAGCATGTTCCTGGTCAGATAGATATGCCACGTAGCATGTTCTTGACAGGGAAAGGCACCAATAAGGTGAGTCCAGGAATAATAACCTAGAGTTACCTCCGTGGCCGGGGTTGACCTTCTGTACACAAGGCTTGGATCTCCCAGCAATCTCGGAGGAAGGAGATAGGCAGCTTTACTGGGTTCCTGGCACTAGAGGCCTCACTAGGATCATGGGACTAAAGGGAAAAGCAACAAGATCAAAGGCCTGACTCTAGTAAAAAAAAAAAAAAAAAAACTCATAGAGTATCCAGCAGAGGTAGACTCCACCAGGCAAGTGCAGGGCTGGGAAGCATGAAAGAGCCCAGCTAATAATGTCTCCATTGTTAATTGATTGGCACTATCAGCAGGATGGATGAAAAGGAGCTTAGCATCTGACTCTGCACCCTTGCCCTTGACTGCCTGGCCCAGGTTACATCCCCAAGTCTGCTGCCCTCAGCAGGTGGCTGGACATCCCCTTGTGCCCCACCCCAGGTCTTCCCTTCCTGGAAGGAGAGCCTATGGAGGTGCCTACAGAGATAATGTGGATTTTAGCTTCTTAGTCACAGTCTGCTGAGGCGCACAGATAAGAAAACGAAGCCACTTTCATCTGCACTTGGAAAATCTAGAACAAAGGGTTTAGAACACACACCGGATGCCACCAGTAATAACATCGTTGTTCAAATTTCCTGCTCGGGTTTTAAAATTTTTCTATCTTGAAGGACAAAGGGCACATTTCCCTCTCTAACAAAGACCTCTGAACCCACTCTTCTAGTTGTACCTCAGGGAAAGTCTCCACAGAGGGCATTTTCCACATTCTAAAGCTACATTGGCTTCTCCCGTTCTTGAAGTTTCTGCATGAGCTGCGGACACCCACATGTTCAGGCCTCACACCCCCACTCTGGTGGGAACCCGAGATTTTGTGGCATGCTCCTTCCTTCCCCCACATCCCTCTTTGGCCATCCAGAGCATCTTTCTCCTGAGGGGCTGGAAATGATCATAACCAGGAGAGGCGCTCCCGGGTGGGAGGAGCTCTTCCATGGAAAATCTTCCAGGGCTTGGAAGTGCAGCTCAGGCCAGAGTGGAAGGGCCTTGTCCTTGTACAATACTCCACCCTCACATGTAGCCCCTGCTAGGTCATGAAAGGCCAATAGCAGCAATAATCTTTTCAGCATTACAAATAACAATGACAAAACCAAAGCACATGTGCAAGCTTTAGAAAACAGATAGGCAATACCTTTTCCATCTGCTCCATGCATTGTGCCTCTACTCTTCTGCTGCCACCCTTGCACAGGCTCTGGGACTGACCTGACAGGGGAGTCAAGACGATGGAGAAAAAGGTGGAGAGATGGACAGAAATGCTAGGTCAGGTGACCTGGGCTCTCTGGTAGAGAAACCTCAGCACCTCAACAGCTCGGCGCGTTTATTATATACAATTAACAGACGGGCTGGGTTATTGCACACAGCTGGTCAAGGAGGCTAGGTTCGTGTTATAGTGATGGGTCAAGGATCCAGGTTTAGCTAGTCTCTGTAGGAGCTCAGTCTATTTGGGAGCAGGGTCATAAACATCTGTGTGGAGGTGAAGCTACAGTAACCGTTTTCTGCATCCACTATCGACATCCACCCATGGGCCAGAAGGGAAGGCGTTGGCAACCCCCTCTGGCTCTGAGGCTAGGGTTGTTGATATGGCTGTGCCCGTGTCAGCAATATACATTCACTCAGGGCCTCTTACACTCAGGGCTTCCTCCCACATTCATCAGTTGAGAGTCAAAGCAAGGCTGAGAGTAGGAGACTTGGCAGTGGTGATATGGCAGGATTTCTTGCTTAATCTGGTGACAAGTTTCCCTGCATGACTTCAATTTGTCCCAGGTGACTTCTCTATACTTGTATCAGTCCCAGTAATGCAGTACAAAACTGACGTCTGAGGTTCTCAAAGAGACGGGACTGAGTGGGATGGAGTCATGTCTTGCTGATCAACAGATAGAAGGCAAATGTTGGGGGCACGCATCCATGCTTGTGTGTTGTTGCTGTTGCTTCCTCCTTTTTGCAGTCGAATGTTCTACCACTGAGCTATATTCCCTGTTTCTTGTCCTTTTTGAACCAAAGCCAAATCAAACAAGGCCCTGACAGATTTCAAGATAAGACTGCCATTGTCCCAGGAGCAGGGAGTTAGGCAAGGCAGTTACTGCAGGAATGAGGGAGGCCACCCTAAGAACAGGTGTTCACAGAGAGTTGAGGCCCTCCTGGGAGAGTCAGGCAGCTCTATGGAGAGAATGTACCTCTCCAGAAGCCCATCTGAGTTCTTTTCCTTCAAGGGTAATTGCCTAAAATCTCACTAGCCCATTTCCATGTATTCCTTTTTATAGACTTTAACACAATTTCTCAAACAGCATGAACCACAGGGTGGTTGATCAGAGATTGACTCAGTCTGAGTTGCTATGCAGAATCTACCTTCCTCAGAGTTATTGATTACCAACAGTCTCTTCTTGTCCTTACTTGGTCTGGTAGCCCTCCTTCACTTTCTAATTGCTTTTCTAAAATATTGATTTTATTTTAATAATATGTATAGGGATATATGCATATGGGTTGAGATGCCTGTGGATGCCAGGATAGAACATCAGATTCCCTAAGAGCTAGAGTTACCAGCAGTCATTAACCACCATGGGGATGCTGGGACCCCAACTCTGATGCTCTGCAAGAGTAACAGGCATTCTCAACCACTGAACCATCTCTCTAGCCTCCCAATTTTTCAAAATGAAAGATAACCAATGAACACACTGTTCTTATTAGAAGCATACTGCTTTCTTATGTTATTATGTGATTTGTAAACACACACACACACACACACACACACACACACACATATACACACACCTGCTGCAGGCTTTGTTGATTCAAGTACCTGCCTACGGTGATGAATGACGAATAGCACACATGTAGATCACACATCCCCAAAGCACGCAGTGAGATGCACAGGCATGGAACGCTAAGGTGTTCTTGATGAGACCCTTCCTTAACTTGGTGCCCGCCTACATTTCCCAGCACATTCTTGTCTATTTGAACATAGTCAGCTGAGAGTGAGATGGCCTTTAGGGATACATCTTCAGTTTCTGAACAGTAAAAAACAAATCCCACTCCCAGTGGCTGGGCCACGCAGACCAGCCTCCACACACCACAGCTGGTCTCATGCCTCCTTCTTCCTGTTCCTAAGGAAATGGTTTTGGGCCGATCTAGAGCAGCAGCATTGCTAGAGGAAGATTCATAGCTGTAATTAGTTTGTCTTCTCTGACTACGAGTAACAGAGCAGCTCCTGTATGCAGTGAGAATTTAGGTTTCTTTAAATACCCAGTTGTATTATGTGAATATGTTTTTGTTTTAATCACATGTTTAGGAATATGGGGCTGCTGCAAATTGTCCACTAGCAGTTGACTATAATGTGTCTTGTGCTCTGGCATGGGTGTGTTTTTCCCCCAGCTGCTGATAGTTTAATTTTGGGAGCCCTTCCTAGGGTATAAATGGGGAGAGCCTCAAGAGGACTGTGGTGATGGCTGCTCTCCTGCTGCTGCTCCTCCTGCTGCTCCTCCTCCTCCTGCTGCTCCTCCTCCTCCTGCTGCTCCTCCTCCTGCTCCTCACTGCTGCTGTCCTCACTGCTGTTGTCCTCACTGCTGCTGTCCCCACTGCTGCTGTCCTCACTGCTGCTGTCCTCACTGCTGCTGTCCTCACTGCTGCTGTCCCCACTGCTGCTGTCCCCACTGCTGCTGTCCCCACTGCTGCTGTCCTCACTGCTGCTGTCCCCACTGCTGCTGTCCTCACTGCTGCTGTCCCCACTGCTGCTGTCCTCACTGCTGCTGTCCTCACTGCTGCTGTCCTCACCGCTGCTGTCCCCACCGCTGCTGTCCCCACCGCTGCTGTCCTCACCGCTGCTGTCCTCACCGCTGCTGTCCTCACCGCTGCTGTCCTCTCTGCTGCTGTCCCCACTGCTGCTGTCCTCACTGCTGCTGTCCCCACTGCTGCTGTCCCCACTGCTGCTGTCCCCACCGCTGCTGTCCCCACCGCTGCTGTCCTCACCGCTGCTGTCCTCACCGCTGCTGTCCTCACTGCTGCTGTCCTCTCTGCTGCTGTCCCCACTGCTGCTGTCCTCACTGCTGCTGTCCCCACTGCTGCTGTCCTCACTGCTGCTGTCCTCACTGCTGCTGTCCCCACTGCTGCTGGTCCCCACTGCTGCTGGTCCCTGCTGCTGCATTTACTTGTTTGCTGGATTGCTGGATATTCTTACAATGGATATTGGACTTGCCCCAAGGAACCCAACACCCCTGATCAGCGGGAAGTAGTCTAAAAAGGGGGTGTCTATGCCCCGTTTCGCTTCTAACTTTCTTCCTCACCTACCTTTTGGAAGGGATTTGGAGTGGAGAAGGGTAGAAGGTATAAGAACCCAATAAAATAGATAAGCAAATATGCTTATCTGACACCTGTAGTCTGTCAATCTGAACAGCAATACTATCTATGAATATAACTGCCTAAGAAAGGCCTGTAGCTTTAGCAGAATATTTAATAGCTCAGATAGGGACCAATATCTTATATCCAGTAAAAGCAAAGTGAGGATGGATGCACAGGAAGAAATAAACATTTCAAAGAAATAAATACCAGCTAGAAGTTGGCCGACTTAGTAAAATGCCAGAATAAAAGCTGAAGGTGGTGGTGTGCATATCCAGACCTAGTGCTGGGGGGAGGCCAAAACAGGTGGCTCCCTGGAGCACACCAGCCAACTAACCAAGCCAAATCGATGCCCTCCATATTCATCGAGAGAGTCTTCCTCAAAAAACAAGGTAGAGAGCCTGCACACCCAAGGATACATGTGCACCACCCACACAAACACATGCATAACACGCGCGCGCACGTACACACACACACACACACACACACACGCAAATCCAAAGAAGCTCACAGAAAGCCACTTGTAGTAGCCCACAGATGATAAACATAGATCCATTTCCATATTAAAACCTGGCTAGTGATATCTTATGCCAAATGCCAACAGACTGAGAACTGTCCTTGAGAGAGAATACCTTATTTCTCCGGCAAAACGACACAGGCAGAGAACATCATTTCAGGCAATGGAAAAGAAAGAAAAACCAAGTGTCACAAGGCTAAGGTGGAGTGGAGTAACACTTTCCCTCCACTGCCCCCGCCCCAGGGTGCAGTGAGGCAGCTCAAGCCCAGCACTATCTTGCCTGGGTCAGCTGAGTTTGGGGTAGGAACTGGAGGTGCGAGTCCCTTCATCCCAGAATCACTGAGCCGATCTAACCATGTGCAAAGGCCCTTCGGCTCTTGCCTCCTTGCCTCCTGCCTCCCTATTAGCACTTCCACGGTGATGTTCACTCTGCGCAGGCAGCTGGGGCCTCTGACTGTAATTTTAATTCCTGTTAGGTGGCGAGCCGCTGGGAGATCTGTACAGGCATTGCCTTAAAGTATTTCAAGTCTTCTCAGCCTCCAAACTTTTCAAGTGTTCTCTCGGAAATACCCAAAGACCGCATGCAAGACAAGAGTCCTTGTGAAAGGAAATCCAGCATCCACAAACATGAGAGTTCTTCAAGTATAGCAGGCTAACATTAACCTAAAACTTTCTAACCAGGAAATGCGTGCCTAGTAACAGCCACCAGCCCCAGATGCATCTGCCCCACTCTACACAGAAATGTCGGCTCTGTAGGAAGACAGAGAACAAGTGAGAAAGGAAGATTGAGAAAGGAAGTGTATGAACTGTATAGGCTCCTCATAGAGGAAGCCGGGTCAAGACTTCCTCCCTAGTAGACAGGGACATTCTTGTTGACAGTTCCAAAGTCACCTAGAGGAAATGAGGTGTCTTCTTTAGGATTGCCACTACTGTGGCAGAACACTATGGTTATAAACAACTTGGGAAGGAAAGGGTTTATTTCAGCTTGCAACTCTTGGGTCTCACTCCATTGCTGAGGGAAGTCAGGGCAGGAACCTGGAGGCAGGAGCTGATGCAGGGGCCATGGAGGGGTGCTAGTTACTGGTGTGATTGCTTGTGGCCTGTTCAGCTTGCTTTCTTATAGCACTCAGGACCAATAGCTCAGGGATGGTATGGCCCACAGTGGGGTCCCCTCAATAAATCATTACTCTAGAAAATCCACTACAGGCTTGCCCACAGGCTAATCGGGCAGGTGCAATTTTCTCCACTGAGGTCCCCCTCTTTTAAAATGACTCTGACTTGTGGCTAGTTAGACATAAAACTATCCAGAAGGATAGACTGGGCCCTAGCAAGTGGAGAGTGAGGAGATGGCATACAGCAGGCTGCGTGTTCCTTGTCTCAAGGTTTGAGGGTACAGTGAGATATCTTTTGCATAAAGACTTTATTTGTTTCTTACTCTAACAAAGTACTCCAGTTGGCTGCTTTATAAAATAATGAGGCTTATTTGCTTCCCAGTTCTGGAGGGTAGGAGTGGAAGACTGGGTGTCCCCATTTGTTAACAGGTATCTGGGAAGGCCTTCTTGGTGGCATGGTGATGACATGGCAGATGGCATCATGACGAGAGCGCAGAAGAGAGAAGTGAAGCAATACAGAAAGACAGAAGGAGTCACAGGTCAGAAGTTGCTCTTTTGTAACAGCCCATTCTCAAAGGAAAGAACTAGGGTCCCTCAAAAACCATGGTAATCTCTTCCAAAAGCCCCACATTCTACTAGGTCCCCTCTTCAAACTCTCACCACCTCAATGCTCTCGTGCCAGGAGCCATACCAGGTGAGCCCTTGAGGTGGGGGCAGGGAAGGGTATACTATATCCAAGCCTCAGCTGACTCTAAATCTAAATATGTAATGAATTTGTTTCATATAATCCTCATACACAAAACCTGAAGGTAATTTTTCTCTAATATTTTTTAATAACGTGGAGCATTTCAAGTTGTGAAAATTTCCACTAGTAGTGTCTTATTGATTCTGAGGCATATCAGACTTTGGAGATTCAGGAGACCTTGTCTGTATTGAATAGAAGTGCTGGTGGCGGTCTGGCTCAGAGGTCCCTGTAAGCTACACTCACATCTGCATGCTGGGGTGCCTGTAAATTTGCTAGCAGGACGGATTAAGGCAAACTAAACTAAGTCTTTGTGTAAAGTAGAATTTTTATATCCAAGAATCAAGAATCTTCCAGTTAAGCGGTTCCTTAGAGGAAACTTAATCCAAACGCCCATGGATTAATTGGTGCAGAAATTCTTTCCTTAAACATACCCTGCAGTGCTTTAGAACACATCATTTGTTCTAGCAATAGCTCAAATTGCTAGAAATTTCTTTCAAGCCAAACTCGCTTCCTTGAAACTTGCCTCCCTAGTCATGCCCTCTGGAGTCTCACCAAATCTTCACCCTAATCCCCTTCGCAGCTGACAGCTTTTCAAAGGTTTAAAGACAGCTATCTTGTCCCCATTATGTCTTTTCTTCCTGGGGCTAACATCTCGAATTCTCTCACCTGCTCTTTGCATTACAAGACACAGAAGCCACTCACTGCAGTGCAAATGCGTCTCAGACAGGCCTTAGTTTGTCAAAAAAAAAAAAAAAAAAAAAAAAAAAAGTCACACTTGCTTTTAAAAATAAATTTCAATGCAAAAACTGAATTATTAACCCTTTTTGTTTATATAGTACTGCTTAAATATATGGATACAGACTGAGAAAGGCAATGGAGGGCAATTTCATCAGTGTGTATCAGCCAGAGTGTATATTTACCCAAAGACAGATGGAGCGGCCCACTACACACCTAGGCTGTATTGGGCAGTCTGCTGTTCTCACACAAGCATTTATAGCACATTACTATGCAAAATGGAAGGAGTTTCATGACTCCTTTATAATAATCTCTCTCTCTCTCTCTCTCTCTCTCTCTCTCTCTCTCTCTCTCTCTCTCTCTCTCTCTCTCTCTCTCTCTCCCCCCGCCCCCCTTCTCTCTGTCTCTCAGTGTGTGTGTGTGTGTGTGTGTGTGTGTGTGTGTGTGTGTGTGTTTCCCATGAAAGCCAAAGGTTAAATTTATCTATTTTCTCAGGTTCTTTCCACCTTGCTTTTGAAGGAACAGTTTGTCAGTAAGCTTGGAGCTGACTAGCTCACTGACTGGCTAAAGTCATTGGCTAGAGATCCTCCAGCCCCTCCCACCCGCTGTGCTGACAGGTGTGCTTCCATCTCCATCTTATTTCTGTGTGTGCTGTGGAGCAAACTCAGGTCCTCACCCCGAGTGCCAGGGACTTTACCTACTAGCCACCTCCCCATTATTAGCTTTTATAATCTTCGAATAATCTCCAGTATAGTCTTTTGAAAACACCATCATATATGTGATTTAATGTTAACCAAAATGTCTTTATATAGTGCATACCTTCTTTGCTTTAGAATACAAAACTCTACCATGCCAGGCCTTCAAGGACCACACATCATATTATCTTTGCACTGTGTATTGTATTTACTCGTAGAGTGCCCTAAATAATGAGTATCTTATAAATCTCATGGATTCACTAAGATCGTCTTTCCATATTCTTCCTGAATAAATTGAGTTTACAAAATCAGAAGGACTTTGTGCCAGGGAATGCAGGTTTCAAAAAGGAGAAACGGAGTGCAAGTACACCTAATGAACCTGCATGAGTCCACTGACCCATCCATTTACCACAGTGCAAACGACAAACTTCGGCCAAAGGGGGAAAGGGGTCAGAATGGTCCATTCGCAGCCATTGCAGAACTTCATGGCATCTCTAAATCCTGCCAGCTCAGCTGCTGGACACCTGCTCTAAGAGCTGGGGTCCCCAGGTTAAATGTGTGGCACTGTGAGCACAGTTCTTTTTTTTTTTTTTTTTTTTCTCAATTCAACATGTGAGCACAGTTCTTTATTGTGGCTATGAACAAGGAGGAAGAGGAGGAGGTGGAGATGTGAGGGCAGAATTGACCTGTTTCATTTTGGTTGCTCCTTACATTTCCTACCTTGCTTTATGGCTCGACTGAAATTGTGACCTGGTCACATATCCATCATTCTAATTAAATTGACCCAGTGGATTTTCCCCCATAGCCTAATAGAAGAAACAGCTATAATACAGCACAAGGTTTGGTTCATTAAAAAATGAACCAAAAATACGATCCTGTCTGTGAGAAACAATGAAGACAGCAGACGAAATCAACTAAACCACTTCCAGAAAGATAACCAAGAGCCAAGCAATAAAATAACTGGATTTTTTAAAAATCAAGACTCAGCTGGTTCATGACTCCATCCCAAAGTTCGCATGGCATCAACAGGGACACAGTCCAGCACCTGCTCTCAGTCCACATTTCCTACTGTGAGGCCATCTAGCTTGAGCTCTGATCCTCTTCTCTTGTGAAACATCCCTGGGCTGCCACAGCCTGTGCCTCCTTCCCCGGAGGAGGATGAGCTGGGTGAGGAGAGATAGTTTCTGAGCCTGCAGCACACTTGGTTTTCTTTAGTTCTAGATGCTAGTACTAGTAGTGACTTGTCTTCCTGAAATGTCATAAATACTCCTCAAGGTGGTTTGGATGAGAATGGCCCTGTGGGCTTGTATTTGAATGTTTAGCCACCAGGGAGTGAACTGTTTGAGAAGGATTATTGAGAAGGATTAGGAGGCGTAGCCTTGCTGCATGAAGTTTCCAAAGCCCATGCCAGACCCTGGTTTCTCTTTCTCTCTCCCTCTCCTCCCTGCCTGCCTGTATGCCTGCAGATTAGGAGGTGCTCTCAGATATTTCTCCAGCACCTTGCCTGTCATGCTTGTCACCGTGTTCCCCATCATGCTGATAATGGACAAATCCTCTGAAACTGCAAGCAAGCCTCCAATTAAATGCTTTCTTATAGAAGTTTCCATGGTGGTGGTGTCTCTCCACAGAAATAGAACGCTAAGACACTTCTATCTGGTGGTTTATCACGATTGCTAAATTCTCTTGTGACACGAAAAGCACATGTGAGGCGGGTCCCTCAATCCCATGTAACATCTTAGGTGAGGGACCTTTGTAGCGTATCGAGTATATAAATGCAATATAATAGAGGGTCCATAAATAGGGGAAAGATATATAAGAGGGAGGGGAAACACTACACTCTCAAAATTGAAAAATGTGGTGGTGGATCTGGAGCTCCCATGTATTTAGATGTTAATTGTTTGCACCACCCCCACCCCCGCCCCTCACTGAGATTCTTACTATTCTATAAAAAAAAAAAAAAGCTCACATATACCAAATAATGTCATATAACCTTGGCTCCAAAACTGTCCCTGAATGGGCAATAAATGCCTATACCTGGGTTGGGTAGAAGAGAGGTAAGTGGATCTCAGGTTTGAGGACTTGAAGAACAGAAGGATCACAGGAGAGGAGAGAGGGAGCCGAGAGAGGCACAGGAGGGGAGGACGAAGAAGCAGAGTCGCCATGGGTTAAGCATGAGCGAGCAGCACACGGCCAGGAGGAGCTTGCGCTGAGGGTTGGCATGATGAAGGGGAGCAGCCCAGACTGGAAGCATGAGCAACTTTTTATGGGGATGATGCATGGGGAGCAGCCCAGATAGGAATAATTGAAGCAAGTGTCATGGGATGTGGGGCTGGGAGGTAACAAGGTTTGGATGTGGGATTTTGTCTGCCCAGCCCCAATGGCTTAAGGCATATTAAAATCTAACAGGTGTCCATATCATTTATAATAATAAGTTGAATAATAACCAGTGTAATAATTGCATGCATTAATAACAAATATTAATAGCATTTTCTACTACAGAAAAATAAAACCCAAAGAAGCAGAGAAACAGAAGAAAAGGTGGTTGGCTCTTCCCAAGGAAGCATAGAGGAAGACAGTCCCTTCACATCCATTGGCACATACTTGTCCTGAGTCCCCATTGTGTTTGGACTTTGTACTTAAGCCAAGTGGGCCTTTCACATAAGTTAATACTGGAACTCACTTACGATTACCAAATCTCATCCAGCAAAGTTGCCACAGAGGGAGCCCAGGAAGCTCTAAAGAATCGCGCAGCATAGACTCCCTTCATGGTCCATCGTTTGGCACCCCACAGTGCATAGAAATTGAAAACACACACCCTTGTGTCACACTTGTGCAGGAGAAGCATATAATTTACATTTGCTTTAAAACCCAGTCTTTCTCCCGACTTCATGGAAAGCAGGTGTCAATTATATGCACAACTGCACATAAACATGACAATACAATACTAGTCTAACCTGCAGCTTTTTTTTTGTTGTTGTTGAATTCCCCTAAATGTTCCAAGTGACACAGTACTCAGTTGAAAGCTATTTATAAGAACCTGAAATAAATTTCTATATAAGAACATTTTCAATTATTCAGTCAGTGTGATTTTTTTTTTTATTTCTGAGATGACAATGTAACTACATCTTTCCTACCTTCCATTTCCTCCCCTAATACCCCCCATATCCTCCTCCTCCTTGATCTCTTGTAAATATATGGTCCCCCTTTTTCATGAATTGTTATACCAGCCATAGGGTATATGTCTGTGCATAAATACACACACACATACACACGCACGCACACACATATTTATATATTCCTAAATGTGACCCGTTCAGGCTTATATTGTTACATGTATGTATGGTTTCAGGGCTGACCATTTGGTATTGGATAATCAGTGGATGGGCTCTTCCCAGGGGAAGACAATTTTTCCCACTCTCAGCATTTCTCAGTTGCCTAGAGTTCTTTGTGTAGGTTGAGGCCTTGCAGGTTTTCCCCCTTCCACCTTGAGATGTCTATTTGTGTTATTCTTGTTAATCTCATGTTTAGGCAGCCATGTTGGTGGGACTTTGTGAGTATATCTTCTAAGGTTACTAATAGAAACAATCTCACAGCGAACTGCCCGATCCTCTGGCTCTTCATTTTTCTATGTGTCTCTTTCAAAATGTTCCCTGAGCTTTGGGTGCAGGAGTTCCACAACTCAGCTTTTCAATTGGCTGTGGTTTTCTGTGGTGCTCTCCATCTGTTGCAAGAAGTTTCCTTGATGGGAGGTAAAGACTCCACTTATTTGTGACTAAGAGGACATTATACTGATTACCAAAATGGTGGCTGCAGTTCTTCTTCAAGATCCAGGACTTCACTAGCTGTGGGTAGTTGGCTAAGTTTCAAGTACCAGGCATGAAGAGGTCTTGGGTCTAATTAGAGAGCTGTTGGTTACTGCCAAGGTTTGTGTGCCACTATTATACCCTTGGGGTTATCCTGCCATGCTGGTCATTGCAGTGTTCATAGGGATCATAGTTGAAAGGAGCTGTTACTTGCTGCCCTCCTTTGGAATTTTACACGGTGCCTTTGGGGAGGAGGCATTCAGGTCTGTTTCCAACTCAGAGGCCTCTCAGCCCTGCTCCTGAAGTGCATGGCACTAGGGACTTACTGTCTTCCTCTGGGGACAGTAGTAGTAGTCTATAAGTTTTTGGAGTTTCTTGGAAGTCCTTATTAACAATTCAAAAACCAGCTTCTCATGTCTAGTGTTGGGGTTTTTGTTAGATGATCTTTGACTCTAGGAGGGAGCCATTGCCAACCCTAGTGAGTAAAGCTCATTTAAACTATATATGTATATTAATACATAGACTTATATATATTGTAGAATTTATTGTTAGGTAAACATTTAATAGTAGTATGATTCCTTATGACTTTTACAGACATCCTTGCTGTTATTTTATCCTCCTTCCTCCTACTTCTGTATTTATCTCTGTCTCTCTTCCTAGTTAGATCCCATCTTTTTCCCATTTTCCTGACCAGATTATTTGTTCCTTGATATTCTCCCTCTCTACTGCTCCCTTAAGTCTCTCTCCAGGCAATGACCCCTTTTTATTTTTCTTGTTTCTAGGAATGTACTCATATCTGAAGATTTTGAGGAAGGATCTTCTGATGAGAAAGAACATGTGATTTTTATTTTTCTAGGTCTGAGTTACATCACCCAATATGATCTTTCCTGGTTCCATCCATTTACATGCCAAGTTCATTATTTCATTTTTCTTTACACATGAATAGTAGTCCATAGTATATATGTACCACATTTTCATTATCCATTCATTGGTTGAAGTTTGTTTCCATTTCCCAATTATTGTAAATAGAACAGCAATTAACATGGCTGAGCAAGTGTCTATGGAGTTTGATGCCGACTCCTTTGGACATATGCCAAGGAGTGATGTAGCTGGGTTACGTGATAAATTATTCTTAACTTTTTTTTTTTTTTGAGAATTATCTACACTGATTTCCATAGTGGCTGAACCAGCTTTCTAACCCACCAACAAATAAGAATTCCTTTTACCCAAGACCACCACCACCATTATTTTTTAATAATATTTTGTTGATCTTCACCACTCTGACTGAGGTTAGAAAATCTCAAAGCTGCTTTTATTTGCATTTCATTAATTGCTAGAAATAATGTCAGTTATTTGAGATACTTCTTAACCTTCTCATCTTTTCTTCTTGTGAGAATCCTTGTTCAGGTCCCAGACTGGACAGAGCGCTCGGTTCCACCAGCTCTAAGACTCTGGTTAGACACAGTGTGCAGTTTGAATCCAGAATTCCTGGCTGAGATTGGTGGTCAGTTCGGGCCCTGAGTCAATAACTGACCACAGCACGCACTTTGGGCCAAAAGGCCCTAGCGGAGCTTGGTGCGTAGTGCCAGCCCAAAAATTCTATTTCCCGAAATTTGTGGATAAATGGATTGAGCTAGAAATGATCATAATGAGTGAGTTAACCCAGAAGCAGAAAGAATCAAACGGTATATACTCACTTATATCAGCATACTAGCCCAAGGGGCATGTCCCACGAAAGCCTTCACTTACCAGGAAACTGGGACAGAGGGGAAGGCATCCTATTGGGACTCTAAATGAGAGACGCATGGGAGAATAGCAAAATAAAAGGATACAGAGGGTCCTAGAAATCTACAAGTAGAACAATATGATAGGCAGATTTGGGCCCAGGGGTCCCGCTCAAACTAAGGCACCAGCCAAGGACAATACAGGAGGTAAACTTTAAACCCCTTCCCAGATCTAGCCAATGGTCAGAACATTCTCCACAGTTGAGTGGAGAGTGGGATACGACTTTCTCACGTACTATGGTGCCTCACATTTGACCATGTCCCCTGGAGGGGGAGACCTGGTGGCACTCAGAGGAAGGATAGCAGGTTGCCAAGAAGAGACTTGATACCCTATGAGAATATATAGGGGGAGGAAATCCCCCTCAGGAACAGTCATAGGGGAGGGGAATAATGGGAAAATGGGCGGGGGGAATGGGAGGATACAAGGGATGGGATAAACATTGAGATGTAACAATAATAAATTAATTTAAAAAAAGATAAAAAATAAATAAATAAAAAGAAATAATGGAATTTTTATCATACATAAACTAATAGTCTTGTAAAATTTCCTAGTCCAGCCAGCATTTCAGAGGGGAGCTTTGGTGAGGCACACTAGATATAGATCTTCTATCCACCTACTCTCCTAAAAAGCAAATGTTTCAAGGAAGGAAAAGTGTTTCACAGTTATACACTTGATTTGAAATGTCTATGGTTTGAAATAATTTATGCAACTTAATAAAAATCACAATGACTGCCCTCTGCACTCCATCCAATCCCTACAACCTGCCAGATCTCCACCTCCTTCTCTATGGTCTAGCCTTGTGAGTCTCCCTGACCTCCCACCCATGCCTTCTCCCCAGCCTGCCAGATTTAGCCCAGGTCCCACATCCAATGCGCTGTCTATTCTGGCTTCCTCTACCTGCAATTGATCTCTAGGCTTCTGCTATGACCCTGCCTTCTGATACCATAACCTATGGGCCCCTTCATGCAAATCCAACCATTATAGGCAGCAAAGTGACCCAGGCTTGGACTAGGATGGGAGGCACATCCCACACACCAGTCCAGTGTCCTCTGTCCATCTGACTTCATCTCACCCAAGCTATTTCCGATCTCTAGGACCAAACTGCACACCCATCCTCTCTTATTCCCCAAGCTACACTGCCCATATCATACCTAAAACTAATAAAAAGAAGTCCATATATCCAGATTTCTTAGCAAAAATACCAAAAATATGAAAGATCAAGACAGTATCTCCTCTCCAAAACATACCAGTCCTGTAGAAATATTTTCCAGTGAGAGTTTCCTAGATGACGTAGGACACAGAATTGAAAAGAGAAGTCAGACACTCTTTCAACTATTCGAGGAGTGTAAAGAAGACATCGAGTTTAAAATTTAAAGAAGACATATAGAGCTCAGGGAAACTAAGAAGAAAGAACTTAAGGAGAATAAGCACTTGATTGATGCCTAAGGAAAAATGAACGTAAGGTTGAAGGAAATGACAAAGATGATATAGGACTTGAGAATGGAATGCAATCAGGAGGTAGAAATTTTAAATAGGACTCCATCTGAAACAAAGATGAAACTTAAAATTCCATAACTCAGCTAGAAAACTCAAAGTAGCATGGATCAAGTAAAAGGTAGACTATGAGGACTTGGAAATACATTAGAAGCTTGATATCAAGCAAGCAAGGAATGTGAGGGGAAAAAAGAAGATTAAACAAAACAAAACACAGTAATTATCACACACAAAGTATAGAACACCATGAAATTGAAATACTAAGAATACATTACAAGTAAAGTGTATAGGAAGCTGCTGGAGGAAAAAATGTGTCATGTATATAAAAGAAACCTCATCATAATAACAGCTGATTTCTCAGTAGAAACTCTGAGCCTAGAAGAGCCAGGAGTAACAGTGCCAAGTCCTAAGAGACTGTGATGGCCAGTCTAGACTAACAGAATCAACACAAGTACCTGCCATCACTGAAGGGGAAAGAAACACTTTCTACAATACAGACAGCCTAAAAATAATTACATCCAACAAACCAACCCTCAAGAAAATACAGGAAGCAAGATTTTAGGTTAAAAGGACAAGAGTAGCAGAGAGACCATGGAATGAAATGCTAAGCACCAAGTACCCCTGAGAACACAAACACCACCACCAAAACTCAATAACACAAAGACGACAGTCAACACTCACAGTTCAATAATAACTTTACATTTCAATGCCTCAGTTCTTCAATCAAAAGACATAGATCTACTAAGTGTATCAAGAAATAAAATCTATTTATCTGTTATCTACAAGAAATATGCCTTAGTCTTAAAGATAGACACTACCTGAGAGTAAATGGATAGACAAAATTACTCCAATCAGCTGGGACCAGGAAGCAAGGAGGCATCATTATCCTAATATCTGACAATATAGACTTCAATCTGAAAACATGTGGCACTTTGTTCTAATCAAGAGAAGACATTGCTATCCTAAACATATAAACTCTGGGGCATCCAATTTCATTAAAAATAGAATGTGCTGCCAGACTTAAAGATGTAGATTGACATTAATCCCTTAACAGTAGGTAATTTCAGTGTCTCATTTTCCCCAATAGAAAGGTCATCTGGATAAAAAATAATCAGAGGCACATCAGAATTAATTGACATCACGCATCAAATGGGCTTATCAGATATCTACACAATATTCCATCCAAACACCAAAGATTACACATCCTACTCGGCAGCATATGGAAGATTTTCTAAAATAGATCATATTCTGGGACACAAACTTGAAAGGGCTGAAATCACTCTTTGTATCATATCTAACCATAATAAAACTAAGCATTAACAGCAAATGATTCTCTAGTAAATACACAAACTCATGGAGATTAAACAACTCACTACTGAATGATGAATGGGCCAAAGAAGAAATCAGAAAAGAAATTTAATAATTTCTAGTACCAAAGGAAAATGAGGACCCAACACAACAACAACAAAAAAAACATTGAAAGCGGTTCTATGAGGGAAATTTATAGCTCTAAGTGATTATATAAAAAAAATCAGAAGGAACACAAATAAATGGCTTATTGATAAAACTCAAAATGTTAAGAAAACAAAAACAAACTAAATCCAAACCCAGTTGATGACAACAAATAATAAAAATTAGAAGTCAACTAAATAGAAACAAAGATATCAATGCGAAGAATGAATAGACCTAAGAGCTATTTCTTTGGGAAACTGAACAAGGTTCACAGATCCTTGTCCCAACGAACCAAAAGAATAAAGGCTAGAACCCAAATTAACAAGAACACATTACAGCAGACACCAAAATAATTCAGAATATTACAAGGGAATACCTTTAAAGCCTGTACTTCATTAAACTGGTAAACCTATAACATATGAGATTCAAATCATAATAAAAGTCTTCCCAGATTGAAAAGCAAAGTACAGCATGAGATGGATTCACCACAGAGTTCTACCCAATACTCAAAGATCTATGCTTTCCTTAAAATACCCAGAAAAATTAAAAAAAAAAAAAAGAACAGAAGAAGCACCCCAAACACCGTCTGCAAAGCCAGTACCACTTTTGTATCCAAACACGGTAAGGACACAATATGCCTTTAATCCCAGCACTTGGGAGGCAGAGGCAGGCAGATGACTATGAATTCAAGGCCAGCCTAGTCTACAAATCGAGCTCAAGACAGCCAAGATAACACAGGGAAACCCCATCTCAAAAAACAAACAAACAAACAAACAGCAACAACAAAAAGAAGAAAGAAACAAAGAAACAAAGAAAGACAAAGTCCTGATGAACAGGGACTGAAAAATGTTCAATAAAATACTTAGAAATAGAAAGCAGACATCCATCGAAAAGATTACTTACTCAAAAAGGGTCCAAAACATACAAGTCAATAAATGCAATAAACCATGTAAATGGACTGAAAGATAAAAAAATCACATAATCATTTCAATAGATGCAGAAAATGTCTTTGACAAAAAACAGCATGCTTTTCTGACAAAAGTCTAGAGAAGGCAGGACTAGAGGAAACATATCTCAACATAATAAAAGCTATACATGAGAAACTCACAGACAATGTCATCTATGTTTTACTGAAAACAATTTTCTTATCTTATATATTCTGATCAGTTCTCCCTCACCCAGCTTTTCCCAGATTCTCCCCATCTTCCCATCAGTTCAACTATGTGCTCTTTTTTCCTCTTTCTTTTCCACAAAACCCAAAACAAACCAGAATAAAAACAAACAAAAGAAAACTAAAGAAAAAGCACAAGAAAAACACACATATGTACACAGACAAAAACCAAAACCAAAATTAAAAAAAAAAACAACAAAAAAGCCCAAAGCCATACAAATGCAAAATTGGAAACCACAATATTCAAACAAAAGACTAGTTAGATTTTTTGTTTTAATGTCCAAAGTAATTGAGACAAAAGTCAACGAAAATATCATTAAGTTCACTTTGTTTTGGCCACCTACTGCTGGGCATGGGGCCTACCATTAAATGTGGTTTATATACCCACAGAGACTTCACTAGAGAAAACTAAATTTTCCTTTTCAGTGGATGTCAATTGGCTATAGCTTCTTGATTACAGACGGGAGCTGATGTCCATCCTTTCAGGCCTTGTGCATGCTTTCATTTCCTTGTGAATTTTTATGTGTTTCAATCCTGTTGTGTCTAGAGGGTCTTATTTCCCTAGTATCTTCCATCCCCACTGGCTCTTACAATCTTTGTGCTTCCTCCTGAGCCCTGAAGGGGAGAGATTTTGTAGAGAAATCACATTTAAGACTGACTGTTCAAAAGTCTCCTACTCTCTGCACCTTGCCCAGATGTGAATCTCTGTGTCGGTTCCCATATACTGCAGGTGGATTCTCTGATGTGGGTTGAGTGAGGTACTAATCTATGAATAGAGCAGAACATCTTTTGGAATCATTGCATTGTTATGCTCCTTTAACAGAACAAGAGTATTTGATTTTCCCCAAAGTCCATGGCCTGTCTAGTCTCAGGCTCTTGGCTACCCCAGCAGCATCAGGATGGGTCTGCCTCATGCCAATACCATCTTTTTTTTTTTTTAATTTATTTATTCTTGTTACATCTCAATGTTTATCCCATCCCTTGTATCCTCCCATTCCTCCCCCCCCTACCATTTTCCCATTATTCCCCTCCCCTATGACTGTTCCTGAGGGGGATTTCCTCCCCCTATATATTCTCATAGGGTATCAAGTCTCTTCTTGGCTACATGCTGTCCTTCCTCTGAGTGCCACCAGGTCTCCCCCTCCAGGGGACATGGTCAAATGTGAGGCACCATAGTACGTGAGAAAGTCGTATCACACTCTCCACTCAACTGTGGAGAATGTTCTGACCATTGGCTAGATCTGGGAAGGGGTTTAAAGTTTACCTCCTGTATTGTCCTTGGCTGGTGCCTTAGTTTGAGCGGGACCCCTGGGCCCAAATCTGCCTATCATATTGTTCTACTTATAGATTTCTAGGACCCTCTGTATCCTTTTATTTTGCTATTCTCCCATGCGTCTCTCATTTAGAGTCCCAATAGGATGCCTTCCCCTCTGTCCCAGTTTCCTGGTAAGTGAAGGTTTCCGTGGGACATGCCCCTTGGGCTAGTATGCAGATATAAGTGAGTATATACCATTTGATTCTTTCTGCTTCTGGGTTAACTCACTCATTATGATCATTTCTAGCTCAATCCATTTATCCACAAATTTCGGGAATTCCTTGTTTTTAATAGCTGAGTAGTATTCCATAGTGTATATGTACCACAGTTTCTTTATCCACTCTTCTACTGAGGGACACTTAGGCTGTTTCCATGTTCTGGCTATTATGAATAAGGCTGCTATGAACATGGTTGAGCAAAGTTTCTTGTTGTGTGCTGGAGCATCTTCTGGGTATCCTATTCCCATTTTTCTGAGATAGCACCAGATAGATTTCCAAAGTGGCTGTACCAGTTTGCATTCCCCCCAGCAATGAAGGAGTGTTCCTCTCTCCCCACATCCTCGCCACATGTGGTGTCGCTTGAATTTTTGATCTTAGCCATTCTGATGGGTGTAAGATGGAATCTCAGAGTTGTTTTGATTTGCATTTCCCTGATGACTAAGGAGGTTGAGCATTTCTTTAAGTGTTTCTCAGCCATTTGATACTCCTCTGTTGAGAATTCTCTGTTTAGTTCCAAGCCCCATTTCTCAATTGGGTTATTCGGTTTGGTGGTGTTTAATTTCTTGAGTTCTTTATATAATTTGGATATTAGACCTTTGTCAGATGTAGGGTTGGTGAAGATTTTTTCCCAGTCTGTAGGCTGTTGCTTTGTTCTCTTGACAGTGTCTCCTGCCTTACAGAAGCTTCTCAGCCTCATGAGGTCCCATTTATTAATGGTTGACATTAAGGCCTGGGCCGTTGGTGTTCTGTTCAGGAAGTTGTCTCCTGTGCCAATATGTTTCAGGCTCTTTCCCACTTTTTCCTCTAAGTGGCTTAGTGTCTCTGGTTTTATGTTGAGGTCTTTAATCCACTTGGATTTGAGTTTTGTGCAAGGTGACAAATATGGGTCCAGTTGCATTTTTTTACACATAGACATCCAGTTAGACCAGCACCATTTGTTGAAGATGCTATCCTTTTTCCATTGAATGGATTTGGCTTCTTTGTCAAAAATCAAGTGACCATATGTGTGTGGATTCATATCTGGGTCTTCGATTCAATTCCACTGATCAACCAGCCTGTTGCTGTGCCAGTACCATGCTGTTTTAATTACTATTGCTTTATAGTACAGTTTGAGATCAGGTATGGAGATTCCTCCAGAGCACCTTTTATTGTACAAGATTGTTTTAGCTATTCTGGGTTTTTTGTTTTTCCATATGAAGTTCAGAATTGAACTTTCAATGTCTTTACAAAATTGTGTAGGTATTTTGATAGGGATTGCATTGAATCTGTAGATTGCTTTTGGTAGGATGGCCATTTTTACTATGTTAATTCTCCCGATCCATGAGCAAGGAAGATCATGCCATCTTCTCAGGTCATCTTCAATCTCTTTCTTCAGAGTTTTGAAATTTTTTTTTATACAAGTCCTTCACTTGCTTAGTTAGGGTAACTCCTAGATATTTTATATTGCTTGTGGCTAATGTGAAGGGTGTGGTTTTCCTAATTTCTTCCTCTGCAAGCTTGTCATTTGTGTATAGGAAGACTACAGACTTTTTTGAGTTAATTTTGTATCCAGCCAATTTGCTGAAGGTGTTTATCAGCTTTAGGAGTTCTCTGGTGGAATTTTGAGGGTCACTTATGTACACTATCATATCATCTGCAAATAGGGATAATTTGACTTCCTCCTTTCCCATTTGGATACCCTTGACCTCCTTTTGTTGTCTTATTGCTCTGGCTAGAACTTCGAATACTATATTGAAGAGATATGGAGAGAGTGGGCAGCCTTGCTTTGCTCCCGATTTTAGAGGAATTTCCTTGAGTATCTCACCATTTACTTTGATTTTGGCTATTGGCTTGCTGTATATAGCCTTTATTATGTTGAGGAAAGTGCCTTGTATCCCCGATCTCTCTAAAATTTTAAACATGAATGGGTGTTGAATTTTATCAAATGCTTTCTCTGCATCCAAGGAGATGATCATATGGTTTTTTATTTTCAGTTTGTTTATATGGTGGATTACATTGATGGATTTCCATATATTAAACCATCCCTGCATGCCTGGAATGAAGCCTACTTGGTCATTATGAATGATATCTTTGATGTGTTCCTGTATTCGTTTTGCAAGTATTTTATTTAGTATTTTTGCATCTATGTTCATAAGAGAAATTGGTCTGAAATTCTCTCTCTCCTTGTTGAGTCTTTGTGAGGTTTAGGTATCAATGAGACTATGGCCTCATAGAATGAATTTGGTAATTTTCCATCCATTTCTATCTTTTGGAGTAGCTTGAAGAGTATCGGTATTAGCTCGCCCTTGAAGGTCTGGTAGAATTCTGCACTGAAACCATCTGGCCCTGGGCTTTTTTTGGTTGGGAGACCATCGATGATTGCTTCTATTTCTGTAGGGGAAATGGGACTATTTAGCTTGTTTATCTGTTCTTCATTCAACTTTGGCAAGTGAAATTGATCAAGAAAATTGTCCATTTCCCTTAGATTTTCAAATTTTGTGGCGTATATGCCTTCAAAGTAGGATCTTATGATTCTTTGAATTTCTTCAGTGTCTGTTGCTATGTCTCCCTTTTCATTTCTGATTTTGTTGATTTCAATACTGTCTCTCTGCCTTTTAGTTAGTTTGGCTAATGGTCTGTCTATCTTGTTGATTTTCTCAAAGAACAGCTTTTGGTTTTGTTGATTCTTTGGACTGTTTTCTTAGTTTCTAATTTGTTAATTTCAGCCCTGAGTTTGATTATTTCCAGGCGTCTACTCCTCTTGGGTGTTTCTGCTTCTTTTTTTTCTAGGGCTTCCAGTTGTGTCGTTAAGATGCTTATGTGCGATGTTTCCAATTTCTTTTTAAAGGCACTTAGTGCTATGAATTTTCCTCTTAGCACTGCTTTCAATGTATCCCACAAATTTGGGTATGTTGTTTCTTCATTTTCATTGAATTTCAGAAACTCCTTGATTTCTTTCTTTATTTCTTCCCTGACCCAGGTGTCATTTAGCAGAGAGTTGTTTAGTTTCCACGTACGTGTAGGCTTTTTGTTATTTCTGTTGTTGTTGAATTGCAGCCTAAGAGCATGGTGATCTGATAGGATACAAGGTATTATTTCAATCCTCTTGTATCTATTGAGGCTTGCTTTGTGACCTACGATGTGATCAATTTTGGAGAAGGTTCCATGGGGTGCAGAGAAGAAGGTGTATTCTTTCTTGTTTGGGTGAAAGGTTCTATAGATATCTGTTAGATCCATTTGACCCATGGCATCGGTTAATGATGTTATTTCTCGGCTTAGTTTCTGTTTCAATGACTTATCCTTCAGTGAGAGTGGGGTGTTGAAGTCTCCCACTATTATTGTGTGGGGATCGATGTGTGGTTTAAGCTTTTTTAGGAGATCTTTTACAAATGTGGGTGCCCTTGTATTGGGAGCATAGATGTTCAGAATTGTGATGTCATCTTGGTTGATTTTACCTTTGATGAGTATGAAGTGTCCTTCCTCGTCCCTTTTGATTAATTTTGGTTGAAAGTCTATTTTGTTGAATACTAAAATGGCTATGCCTGCTTGCTTCTTGTGACCATTTGCTTGGAATATTTTTTTCCAATCTTTTACCCCGTGGTAATGCCTTTCATTATGGGTGAGATGTGTTTCTTGGATGCAGAAGAATGTTGGGTCTTGTTTATGTACCCACTCAGTTAGTCTGTGTCTTTTTATTGGAGAATTGAGGCCATTGATGTTGAGAGATATTAATGACCAGTGACTGTTAAGAGTCTTAATTTTGATGTTGTTTCCAGTCGAGCGTTTGTGTAGTTGTGTTTTTCCATGGGATAGTTATCTATTTCCTGGGTAGTTTTGGTTGTAGCTTGACCCTTTGGGATGGAGTTTTCCTTCTAGTACCTTCCGTAAAGCTGGATTTGTGGATAGGTACTGTTTGAATTTGTTTTTGTCATGGAATATTTTGTTTTCTCCATCAATGGTTATTGATAATTTTGCTGGGTAAAGTAGTCTGGCCTGGCATCTGTGGTCTCTTAGGGTTTGCAGGATCTCTGTCCAGGCCCTTCTGGCTTTTATGGTCTCTGCTGAGAAGTCGGGTGTAATTCTGATAGGTTTACCATTAAATGTTATTTGGCCCTTTTCCCTTGCAGCTTTTAATATTTTTTCTTTGTTCTGCATGTTTTGTGTTTTGAATATTATGTGGCGGGCAGTTTTTCATTTCTGGTCAATTCTATTTGGTGTTCTGTAGGCCTCTTGTATATTTATAGGCATTTCTTTCTTTAGATTGGGGAAATTTTCTTCTATGATTTTGTTGAGAATAGTTTCTGGGCCCTGGAGTCTGATGCCTTCTCTTTCTTCAATGCCTATTATCCTCAGATTTCTTCTTTTCATGGTGTCCTTAATTTCTTGGATGTTTTGTGTCAGGAGTTTTCCAGATTTGGCATTTTCTTTAATGGTTGATTCAATATCTATGATTGTATCTTCTAGCCCTGAGATTCGTTCTTCCATCTCTTGGATTCTGTTAGAAAAGCTCACCTCTGTGTTGCTCGCCTTCTTCTCTGAGGTCTCACGTTCTTGTTTTTCTTCTGTCTGTGTGTTTATCATTGAATCTATTTTCATTTTCAGATCTTGAACTGATTTTTTGATTTCTTTCATCTGATTTTTTGTATATTCCTGAGTTTCTTCCATTGCCTCTTTATAGGTCTTCAGAGCTTGAACCGTTTTATTTATTTCTTTCATCTGGTTGTTTGCATTTTCCTGCAATTTTTCCAGTTCCACTCTATGTGCTTCTTTTATGTCTCTCACCTGTTTGTATGCGTCTTCCTGCATTTGATTACGAATTTTATTTGTTTCCTCCATTATCATCCTCATTACTAAGGATTTGAGGTCATTTTCTTGTATTTCCATTGTATTTGAGTTCTCTGGGTTGTTTTCTTTGGGATAGCTGGAAACTGGAGACGCCATGTTGTTTTGGGGTTTTTTGCGTATGCTTTTTCGTTGTCCTTTAGACATCTTGCCATCTTTGTTTTTGTTGGGTAGCTTCCAGAGTTGGATGGAGGGTGTCTGACGATAGATTCACTTGTTTTCTCACGATTTCCCTAAGCTGCGAGCTCAAAGCTTCACTGGTGTGGATGTTAGGAGGTTAGCCCTGTTGTTCTGGTCTCTCACAGCCAGTGTTCTTCAGCCCACCTGTGCTGTGGATCCTGCAATTATTCTGGGTCTCTGAATGAGCGTTGGGTCAGGCCAAGGTATCCATAGCCTTCTGTGTTCCCTGCCAAGTCCAGCCAGGAGCACTGGGCCCGAACCACGGGCTGAACTCAGCTAGATTCTCAGGGCCTGAATCGTCTGCTAAGCTCAGCTAGGGATTCTGGGCCCAAAATGCACACAGAGTCCAGCCAGAATTTTTGGGCTGGGACTATGCACCAAGCTCCGCTAGGGCCTTTTGGCCCAAAGTGCGTGCTGTGGTCAGTTATTGACTCAGGGCCCGAACTGACCACCAATCTCAGCCAGGAATTCTGGATTCAAACTGCACACTGTGTCTAACCAGAGTCTTAGAGCTGGTGGAACCAAGCGCTCTGTCCAGCCTGCGCCACAGCAGAACTGCGGCTGCTCTGAGTTAGCACCAGTGGTGGAACCAAGTGCTCTGCCCAGACTGTGTCACCGCAGGGGAGCTGCCGCTGAGTTGAGGTGGTGCCTAGGATGGAACTGAGCACGTCACCAAGCCTGCGCCACAGCAGGAGAACTGCAGCTGCTCTGAGTTAGTGCCAATGGTGGAACCAAGTGTTCCGCCCAGACTGTGTCACCGCAGGGGAGCTGCCGCTGAGCTGAGGTGCTGCCTAGTGTGGAGCTGCATGCTCAACTAAGCCTGTGCCACAGCAGGGGAGCTGTGGCCACGCTGAATTAGTGCCTCAGGCAGAATTGCTTGCTGGGCCGGGCCAGTACCCGGGACTCTGGGGCCGAACTGTCCGCCGAGTCCAGTCTGGGTCCGAAGGCTCCACGCGACCCAAATCCTGCCCCGAGTCCCCTCTCCCGCAGCAACTCCCACCAACCACCATACCAATCGCCTCCACCGGAAGGCTATGAGCTGCAAACCTCAGCCACCGCTGCTGGTGCCGCTGGTGCTGCTGCCTCTGCTGCTGCCGCTCCGATCAGAGAAAATCCACGCTCCTCCCGTGTGCAGGGGCAGGCAGGTCCTCTGCACCCTGGTCCCTCAGAACCGTGGAACACTCCCGCTGCCGTGATATTTGGACCTCGGTGTTCCTGGCTCAGAAATCTGTGCAATTCCCTGGATTGTTCACTGGAGCCTCCAAACGCGGTCCATACTGCTCGCCGCCATCTTGGATCCCCTAAATTCCATTACTTCTAATAGTTCCCAAACCGATCATCCATATCCACCAATACTATAATTTACCATTAGATTTTTGTTTTTCTTGTGCTAATTACAACCGTTGTTGTCAAGTTAGGACCTACTGTATTTTGTGGTATGTTGATGAGTTTTTAAGATCTAAATATATATATATATATATATATATATATATATATATATATATATATATATATATATATATGTATATCTTAGCAAAAACTCACCTGAGGCATGGTTACAAGATTTACAGACATCATATACAAAATATTTATGATTTTTATATTCAACTGAATAGTATGCCCTATAACTAAAATCAGACTGACCTAAAAGGTTTGATGCTTTTATTTAATAAATATGAAATAGAATCGTTGTTCAATTACTGTTTTAGGTTCTTCTTATAAAATGAGAATTTATTTAAATTTTCTCTATGTTCTCCTTTTTATGAGACTTTTAAATTTTATTTAGTCTTAGAGTTACATCAGGAATTGATCTCCCTGAGTCCTGTTCGTCACCAAAACTAAACAAAAGGTGGTTTACCCGATGGAGAGTTAGTAAACATCACAGGCTAAGGATGAATATTTACATCCCCTTACTAGAACTACAGTGAAAAAATGCTAAATATTATAACCAAATCCCCCCCACCCTCTTGGTAATTTTACTCAATAGTGAAAGTTCCAGACACTGAGTATGTCAAGCTGGGATGCTCCTTTAAGAGGTTTCCCACCTCATGCTGAGAAGCTTGCTAGGTTGGCTGCTCACAGAGGGAACAGGAAAGCTTCACAATAATTAAGTCATCGTTTGAACTCTCTGAACAACATGATTTCTGGTTTGGACCATTTTAAGAAATGTTTTATAATGGCTATTGCCTACTTTGTAAGTGTACTAAAGTGTATTAGTAATGATTATGAAGTTTTTCTCCTCATTGATAATTTTTTAAAGTTCCTCCCTTTGTAACAGGAAAGTGCCTTTGGTAGTGGAGTTTCCACACCAAATATAACTAATTCGAATGTAATACAATGCCTCTACTCTTGATTGTTTTCCAAATCCGTCTGCTTCTCCACTGTTCCTTGGAAATCCCAGAGTGCATACACATTGGCCAATTTAAGAACCTGATATATTTTCCAGATTCCCACTTGTTACTCTCTGAGCCATAGCAACAAAATAGGAAAATTGGTGTATGAGTCACTTCTACCCAGGCTAAGAGTCTAAACATGGCTTCGGATTCTTCTTTGTGGACAGAAGAACAGAGCCAATGCAGAGGTTGTTGCACTACAAAGCTCACATCCAAACAAAAACCCCATGGAGATGGCAGTGTCTGGACCCAGTGCTGAGAGTCTGGAAGCTAAGCTAACACTTACAACGACAAGGGGAACACTTGGTGAAGGAAGATGCTAATGCACTTAGTTGCACCTTGATGCTTTGCTTTCATCCCCTTTCACTGTAGAAGAGCCACAGGGATGACACCCACAGTGTGGCACCCTCAGAATGAGACTTATGCAGTTCAGCCACTGCTCCTGATCACTTAGGATCCAGGAGACTGGCCGTGCGTTGTCAAACCCGCTGGCTGAAGTGACTCTTCCTACGGCTTAAATCAGAAGACCGTGGGAAAGACATGCCTCCCTTCTCATTTCCTCACTAGGTCCCCGCATTAAGGCAATCTCTGTTAGGCAGTTATGTGACTGCAGCGATAACACACGAGAACTCCAGGGGACATCCATGACAACGAGTACAGACTCTCCAAAAGTAGCTCTGGAAAGTCACTAAACAAAGAGATAATTATAGCCTTCGTCAAGCAACAAGAGAATCCTCAAGGAGGGGGAGGCTTCTCAGAATTACCTCATGCTCAAAATAGTTAGCAACAACAACAACAACAATAAAAGTATGAACATACAAAAGCAAGAAATTATGGCCCATTCACAAAAAAAGAGAAATGACCAGAATCCTAGACAAATACCTTGCCTGTTGTCTCAAAGAAATGAAAGGAACTAGAAACAAAAGACTTATGAAAACACGATAAATGGTAGAAATGCTCCTAAGGATCCATGGAAATTCTGGAGGTTAAAGTAAAAAGACTAAAATTTAAAATTTGTTTAAGGAGGGCTCGATAGTACATTTAAGTATTCAGAAGTATACAGAAGAGAGATTAAATGGATTTTGAAAAGTTTAATTACAATGACTCTAGCTGAAGAACAGAAAATAAAATATGGAAAAGGAACACACAAAACAACCTCAGGGTCCCTGTGTCACACTGTCATGTGTACCAGCACACACATCGTGGGAGCCCTAAAAGGCTATGAGAAAAAGAAGCAGAAAATGACACTTGGAGAAATAATGGCAGGAAAGCACCAGAAAAAAAATCAACTGAAAGCCTCATGGAAACATGCTATAACCAAGTGTCAAGAGCTGGAAGGGGTGGCACACACCTGTAATCCCAGCACGCTGGAGGCAGTGGCAGGCGAATCTCTGTGAGTTCGAGGCCAGCCTGGCCTACAAAGAGAGCCCAGGACTAGCAACACACACAGATAATCCCTATCTCAAGAAGAAAAAAAAATCAAACAAAAATACCTATCAAGTGTCAAAAGTAGTAGAAAGGAATAAGCTGATGAAGAAATGTCCTCTACAAAGGCGCCTCAGTAAGGTGAGCAGTTGATTGCTCATCAGATGAACAAACAGTCATATGATACACCTAAAGACTGAAGTTCTAGAAACTGACAAACAAGACTTCTTTATCTAGAAAGCACCTCTTCAAAAATAAGCCATAAAGTAAGACATTCAATGCTGAACGGTAGACACTGAGGGAGCCTGTCGCCGGTAGACCTTCTTATACAAAATACTAAAGTAGTTAGTCTCTGGGTCTAACTTAGTAACATTTGATGGTAAATCAGCATCATTGGTGATGACAATTTCATAAGAGTATGGGTTACTTCTCTTATTCCTGTGAATTCCAAAATACTCACCCCCAAAAAAGAGAAGTTTTGCTTGTAACTAGTTTTCTCTGTGACTAAGAAGGCAAATACACAAAATAATAGTTATAGTCTATGTTCTTGGACACACCACACATACAGAGATGTCATTAATAATCATGGCAACATAAGGAAGATTTGACAAGCATAGAGCTGGTGTGTATTAGTGATGTGATTTTGTATCAACTTCCACTCATTACACACTTGAAATGTTGACTATTATCTGCCAGGTAAGCACCAATAAAAGTGCTTTAAAACTACTCAACAAATGAAATGAGAGAGAAATAGAAATGGCGCAGAAGGGGAAAGGTCAGCAAAACAATATAGAGGAGAAGGAACACTAGAGGAACAGAAAGAACGGCAAGTAGGGAGATGCTGCAAAGACCAGGAGCAGCATGGCAGCAGAACGAGCTCTGCCTGACATGGCCGAAGCGTGCCAATCATAAGGCAGAAGTCAGCAGAGAAGAGAGAAAGCAAGAGCTGACTTTGTACTGCTTACAAGACATGCATTGTAATCCCCTAAACACAAATAAGCTGAAAGTGCTGAGACAGGGAATTTAGCTTCTGTATAAATAGCACAAAAGATGTGTGTGTGTGTGTGTGAGTGTGTGTGTGTGTGTGAGTGAGTGCACATGTGCACTGGCATCAGAACAAGAAAAGAAAACTTGTTACAATAACAAGTGATAGGAATATTATACCAGTGAAGTAATTGACCATCAATGAGATACAGCAGTGACAACACCAGACAGCTGAGACCCAATGCATGTGAAACAAACATTGACAGAAGTTAAAGGAGAAATTAACAGTCCTACAATGGCAGTTGAAGACTATAATACATCATTTTTCAAAATATATAGACCATATAGAGAGAAGGTTAATAAGGAAATAACTTCAACTTATAAACATAGACTGAGTATTTGCACATACACATATATAGATATAGATATAGATATCCTCTGAAAACAATATATAGCATTTTCAAGCTCACAGAAATATCTTCCAAGGTAAACATATGTCTGGACATCAAATAATACCCAGTACAATTTAAAATATCAAAGTAAAAAAAAACCATATCTTTCTAACCAGAGTGGAATGTAGCTAAAAGCCAAAAACTGAAGAAAAACTGGAACACACACATACATGTGTGTGTATGTGTGTGCGTATGTGTGTGTGTAAAGTGTATGCCATAAACACTTAAACTCCTGATAGGTCAAAAATTAAAAGATAGGTAAAATTAAAAGAAGAACTCAATACAAAAAATCTTTGGAATATGGAATATATATCCATGAACATCTATATTACAAAAGAAGAAAAAGTTGACAACTTTATCCTTCAAGGAAGCAGAGAAATGATAAAGGAAAACCAAAGCTTGCAGAGGGAGGAGACACAGAACAAAGACAGAGGAAACAGAGATGGGGGGGGGGGGAAGCAATGGAATCAACAGAGCTATACATCTGTTCTTTAAGAGGGTCAGAAACACTTCAGAAGGCCTTTATCTGGACCAAGTTTATACTCTTGGTTTTTGTCAGCTTGACACAAACCTAGACATCTATGCTAACTGACAAAGGAAACAGAAAGTCTGAAGCACCCACCACAATAAAGAGATTAGCTCAGTAATTAAAACATCTCCCAATCAAAAGAGTCCAGGATGGACTTTTTGGCTGGTGAGTTCACAACCCTTACAAAACTTAGAAACGGTTCTCCAAAACCAATACTACACTGCATCCAAAGCCAACAAAAGACTGTGAGAAAATCCAAGGCTTTGGCCCAGTGTGTACAGAGACACAAAACACACAAACACCAGCAAGATAATAGCGGTGGCGTCTATACTGGGATCAAATAGAGTTTATTCCAGGAAGTCAAGGCTGGCATAAGTAAGTTAGGACAAAAAACTTTCACTACAGAGTGAGCAGGGAAGAGAACATGATTATCCAAGCAAAGTAAAAAAGTAACTTGACAACATTTTTATAAGAAAAGAACTGCCTCAAAAACAAAAAGTGGATATGGACTAATGGCAGGATGTGATTATATTTTAATTTTTTATAAAAATTTAAAATTTAAAAGATTATTTAGAGAAGACCGCAACTCACATCAGCCTCAATAGGAAAAGCTGAAACCTACCCTTGTAAATAACACAGCATTAACAGGGGAATTTACCTTCACCATTGAGTGTGGTGGTACAGAAAGCAGAGTGTGAAATATTTAAAGATACAAAACAAAGCCACAGTAAAATACCACCTCAGCTCTACCCAGATAACTTCAGTCCAATGTGCAAAAGGTAGCAGGTTACCAAGTGCATTCAACTGAAGTACAAAATTGCATGATAGGTTTAACATATGACCCAGGCCCTCAATCCCAAGCATCTCTCCTGGCGTAAGTGAAAGCATGTACTCAGACACAATCTTATACACAAGTGTTTCTAGACATATGATTTGTAGTATCTAAAGGTTCAAAGCAACACATATGTTTATCAAAGGATGAATTATAAGGGAATTGTGATTTATATACAATGAACTGTTATTTTACCATGAAAATTAATGAAATATAGCTATCTATCTATATCTATGTAAAGTCTTTGGATACATTTGAAAAACATAGTAAAAAAAGTCTCATTATATGATACATTAATTAGGGTCTTCCAAAGAAACTGATTCAATAGAATGGATGGAAAGATGATAATGGTGATAGATATAGATTATAGATAATAGATAGGTAAATAGATAGGTAGATAGATAGATAATAGATAGATAGGTAGACAGACAGACAGATGATAATATAATGGACAGACAGAGAGGGGAAAGTGATTGTTAAATCAATAGAATTACTGCAAGAACTTGGCTCCAACATTTGGGGATAGGACTATCGAGGAATGGGGTGTCTTCATGAGGTGATGAGAATGTTTTTAAATTAGCCAGAGCTTGTGATAACACAGCACTGTGTGAGAGAGTGCTAAACACAGTAAATACTACTGAACACTATCCTTTGAAATGGTGGATTTCGTGTTCCGTGAATACCATTTCAAAAAGATTTTAAGAGATAAGGTCATGGGTTTGAGAGAAATAACTTAGTAATAGTTCTTAAGTGTGTCTAGAGAACAATAGTACAGGTGAGCATGTGTGTGCATGGAAGTGCATATTAGTGCCTGCACATAAGCATGTGGCCATGACTATGCTGGGAGGGACTGGTGATTGCTAACACAGAGATTTCTCTCTCCCAAGGTCACACCAACCTTCTGCAGGGGAAAAAACTAAGAGAAAACCACCCTTCTCTCATTCTCAGGGCATAACAGACAAAACAGAAGATGGAATAACCCGAGATGCACATAAGTTACTGCACAGAATGTCCACTCCTTGCTTATACACGGTGACTTTTCTCTCCGTGCAGAAAACCAGCAGGAACAGTTGTGTGCATGTTGTGTATATGTGTGTTGCAAATGTGTGTGCTGGACACAGATGCATGGAATGTGGAAGCAGCAAAGAGCGTGTGTGTCTGGCCTCTTCCAGACTGCGGGTCATTCCTGAGGCTGAGACAAGTGTTTTGTCTAGAAGAGTTTTGGTGACTCAGAGAAGAGCTGTGGAAAATGAGGCTAGAAACCTGGGGAAACATGAGTTTGCTCTCAACCCTCACTTTGTTTGGCTTGGTTTTCTCCCAGATGGATGGTGCATATAAAAGCACCCCCTCTCTGCCTTTCTATCACTTTCTTCTTTCTCTTGTTCCTCTCTCACTCTCACTCTCACTCCCTCATTCAACTCTCGCTGTCACGTACACACTCTACCAGAACTCAAAGTCAACATCATTTCACTGGCTCCTAAGATGGTTAGAATTCTACATGACTCGGTGAAAAACAAATGAATCAATGGGTACTTTGGGGTGCTTCCTCGAGTTTTCGTAGGCTTGACCCCATTTGTGACATCAGAGACTGACACTGTAGAGACTTAAGCTAGAATCTGAGTCCTGGCCCAGAAGGTCACAAGGTCACTGTCTAGCCTATGTAACTGTAGTTTTCCAGCAAAGAGCAAAGACTAACCATTGTTCCTGCCTGGAGTTGATCCAAATGGGTCTGTCCATCATCTGGACAGGAGAGCACTCTTAGGAAGCTCTGTGTTCCAGAAACTTTAGAAGTAGCCCCAAAGCCTACTTAGAAATGTAGGTGGCCGCAAATGTCCCTCCCTTGGCAGGTGTTTTCCTCTGCAATGACCTCTTTGGCCACTGACTTTTCTTAGTCTCAAAGAACCCCACTTCACCCTATAAAAAAACCTTCACCTGTGTTCTATGCTATCCTAGTATCCCATAGAGATTACAAGGGCCAGGAGATGAGGAGGGAGCAGAGCAAGATCTGGGTGATGACATGATATGACATGATGTTGCCTTCAAGGGAGTGGTGAAGACGGAGCCCACAGGTCTGGGCGACTCACTTCTTTGCACTGCAATCTCTACCAACTATGTGCTTGGATCCAGAATATGACAGGGAAAAGACTGCTTGGCGGAGTGTGTATGATCAAACCAGTGCCGTAATCCTTTTAGAGACCACCCTGCTATGATTTGGGTTTCTACCCCTTTAAGAGTCTTTGCATATTTTCCACATTTTCTTATTTAACTAGGGAAATGACATTGTATGTGTTTTCATTCCCACCCACCACATGCTTTCACACAAGGTCATAAAGTGGCATGGCCACAAGGAGTGGAGGCCTGCAGTGGGGTTAAATCAGGGCTTCACAGTTCATTTCCCACACTCTGTTATTTTGCATTAACACTCTTTACACCAA
This sequence comes from Acomys russatus, assembly GCF_903995435.1. Taxonomy (NCBI): domain Eukaryota; kingdom Metazoa; phylum Chordata; class Mammalia; order Rodentia; family Muridae; genus Acomys; species Acomys russatus. Next base: position 1,742,229 of record NC_067154.1, on the reverse strand, counting down.
TGTCTGTCACGTGTGGGCATTGCCCATTGAGGTCAGAAGAGAGATAGAGTTCCTGGAACTGTTGTAACAGGCAGCTGTAGGCCGCTAGATATACAAGACCAGCAAGGATCCCTAACCAGCCCGGCAAAGCCGCTTCTATTTTGCATGTGAACATCTTCAAAGGTGAAGCATCACTTTAGCTAAAGAAGTGGAGGGGAAGACCTGGTGGCACTCAGAGGAAGGATGCCAGGCGACCAAGAAGAGAATTGATACCCTATAAGCATATAAAGGGGGAGAAGTTCCCCTCAGCCACAGTCATAGAGGAGGGGAGTAAGGGGAAAATGGGAGGGAGGGAAGAATGGGAGGATACAAGGGATGGATAAGCATTGAGATGTAATATGAATACATTAATTAAAAAAAGTGTCTCTGTAGAATAAAGAACTTGAAGCTCAGTGGTAACTGTTGCTTCTTTGAACTGTGATGCTGATCACCGTGCTCCTCCACTTACAAGTTACAAGTTGGTGTTGTTGCTACTGTTTAAAACCAGAGCGTTTAGTTCTTGGTCCTCTAGTGTTACTAAGCATCCCACAGCTGTCTTCTTTGATGTGATACACCTGTTTCCTCCAGGCCTGACATGACCACCATCCTGAAGTAGTGTTTGCTGTGGCGTTTGACCCCCTAGTTACACAAGGAAACCAGCAGAACAATATATGTCTGCACTTACAATAGGACAGGTGACATTAGTCACAAGAAGGGGTGGGTCATAGGCCTGTCACATGGGCTTCCAGCCACTACTCCCTCCCACCTTCACCTGCCATGGGAGATTGCATAGTACATAAGAAGTGAAAGATTAGCTGGAAATTAAAAGTCGGACTCCGTGATTCAGCCTCTATGATGTCATGCGTGGTGGGGTGCACGATCTAATGATAGCTGGTTTTGAGTTGCATATGCTCCTAGAAGCCCTTACCCAAGATTCTGAAATAAACCCAATAAACTCGTTGGCTCACCAAATTGGAATGTCATGGAATCATTACTCTACTCTGTTATTGGTGCTTTTTTCTGGGGTGACTAGACATTTGTTCATGTCTCCCCAGGAAAAGTAACACAATAACTTTAATTATCTACTTTGATCAACATCTCTCTTTGCTACCAATTTAGCAATGTTTTCAAATAGAAACGCCCACACAGAGGGAACGCCTGACACGTGGGTTACAGGTGACCCTGAGAGCCAGCAGTAAAGAGTCCCCAGGTCAGTGTAACCCTGACCAGGGATGTTACACAAACAGACTGGATCCCATTGTGGACTTTAAGGATCCTTTTAGGCTAGCATCAGCCAATGGCTAATCACAGGGTACCATAAGCTACAGAACTGAGAAATATATTCATTAGGAGAAACATTCCTGCCTGCTCTTATAAGTCGGCACCTGTGTCAGCATACACTGACATAGGAAATAGATTGTTCCACATTATTTTCTCTTTATAATTTCTTTTTAATAACTGATTAGGTATAATGAATGGTCTGTCAAAGAATGCCCATCCCTTGTCCTTCTTATTTCATGAATCAGCTCGTGCGTGGCTCTTCTTTCCCCTATGCCGCCCTGGTCGTTTAAGAAAAGAAAAAAAAATGTAGGTATAAATTAACATTTTAGAAGTTTTGTTGTTGCATTTTCAATAATGTGTCTTTAATTCTTATTCATTCTCTCCTCTTGGTTTCTTTGTTTAAATGTTTTTTCCATGTTCTAATTCCTTAGAATTACTTCTAATTTTTATTTTTCTTTATTCTAGTTATTCTGAAAAACACAGCAATAAAATAGATGAAGCAGGGCTATGGAGAAATCTCATTTAAGAAACTAGTTGCTTTACCTGAGTTTCTCAGAACCCACATGAAAAGTTTCAAACTGTCACAGGCTTGTAGACAGGGGAAACAGAGACAGGCAGATCCCCAAATCTTGCTGGCCAGCCAGCCTGGCCTAATCTGAGAGCTCCAGGCCAGCCTGGCCTAATCTATGAGCTCCAGGCCAGCCTGGTCTAGTCCGTGAGCTCCAGATCCCAGGGAGAGATTCTTTCTCAGAAACCAAGGTGGATGATGCCACCTGATAAATAACAGTCCAGACAGTGCCCGGGCTACACACACACACACACACACACACACACACACACACAGTGTTTCTTTTTTTTTTTTTTTTTTTCATTTTCTTTTTTTTTTTTTTTTTTATTAATTATTTTTTTTATTAATTTATTCTTGTTACATCTCAATGTTTATCCCATCCCTTGTATCCTCCCATTCCTCCCCCCCCCCATTTTCCCATTATTCCCCTCCCCTATGACTGTTCCTGAGGGGGATTACGTCCCCCTATATATTCTCATAGGGTATCAAGTCTCTTCTTGGCTACTTGCTGTCCTTCCTCTGAGTGCCACCAGGTCTCCCCCTCCAGGGGACATGGTCAAATGTGAGGCACCAGAGTACGTGAGAAAGTCGTATCACACTCTCCACTCAACTGTGGAGAATATTCTGACCATTGGCTAGATCTGGGAAGGGGTTTAAAGTTTACCTCCTGTATTGTCCTTGGCTGGTGCCTTAGTTTGAGCGGGACCCCTGGGCCCAAATCTGCCTATCATATTGTTCTACTTGTAGATTTCTAGGACCCTCTGGATCCTTTTATTTTGCTGTTCTCCCATGCGTCTCTCATTTAGAGTCCCAATAGGATGCCTTCCCCTCTGTCCCAGTTTCCTGGTAAGTGAAGGCTTTCGTGGGACATGCCCCTTGGGCTAGTATGCAGATATAAGTGAGTATATACCATTTGATTCTTTCTGCTTCTGGGTTAACTCACTCATTATGATCATTTCTAGCTCAATCCATTTATCCACAAATTTCGGGAATTCCTTGTTTTTAATAGCTGAGTAGTATTCCATAGTGTATATGTACCACAGTTTCTTTATCCACTCTTCTACTGAGGGACACTTAGGCTGTTTCCATGTTCTGGCTATTATGAATAAGGCTGCTATGAACATGGTTGAGCAAATTTTCTTGTTGTGTGCTGGAGCATCTTCTGGGTATATTCCAAGGAGTGGAATAGCTGGGTCTTGAGGAAGCCCTATTCCCATTTTTCTGAGATAGCACCAGATAGATTTCCAAAGTGGCTGTACTAGTTTGCATTCCCACCAGCAATGAAGGAGTGTTCCTCTCTCCCCACATCCTCGCCAGCATATGGTGTCGCTTGAATTTTTGATCTTAGCCATTCTGATGGGTGTAAGATGGAATCTCAGAGTTGTTTTGATTTGCATTTCCCTGATGACTAAGGAGGTTGAGCATTTCTTTAAGTGTTTCTCAGCCATTTGATACTCCTCTGTTGAGAATTCTCTGTTTAGTTCCAAGCCCCATTTCTCAATTGGGTTATTCGGTTTGGTGGTGTTTAATTTCTTGAGTTCTTTATATATTTTGGATATTAGACCTTTGTCAGATGTAGGGTTGGTGAAGATTTTTTCCCAGTCTGTAGGCTGTCGCTTTGTTCTCTTGACAGTGTCTCCTGCCTTACAGAAGCTTCTCAGCCTCATGAGGTCCCATTTATTAATGGTTGACATTAAGGCCTGGGCCGTTGGTGTTCTGTTCAGGAAGTTGTCTCCTGTGCCAATATGTTTCAGGCTCTTTCCCACTTTTTCTTCTAAGTGAGTTAGTGTCTCTGGTTTTATGTTGAGGTCTTTAATCCACTTGGATTTGAGTTTTGTGCAAGGTGACAAATATGGGTCCAGTTTCATTTTTTTACACATAGACCTCCAGTTAGACCAGCACCATTTGTTGAAGATGCTATCCTTTTTCCATTGAATGGATTTGGCTCCTTTGTCAAAAATCAAGTGACCATATGTGTGTGGATTCATATCTGGGTCTTCGATTCGATTCCACTGATCAACCAGCCTGTTGCTGTGCCAGTACCATGCTGTTTTAAGTACTATTGCTTTATAGTACAGTTTGAGATCAGGTATGGAGATTCCTCCGGAGCATCTTTTATTGTACAAGATTGTTTTAGCTATTCTGGGTTTTTTGTTTTTCCATATGAAGTTCAGAATTGAACTTTCAATGTCTTTAAAAAATTGTGTAGTTATTTTGATAGGGATTGCATTGAATCTGTAGATTGCTTTTGGTAGGATGGCCATTTTTACTATGTTAATTCTCCCGATCCATGAGCAAGGAAGATCACGCCATCTTCTCAGGTCATCTTCAATCTCTTTCTTCAGAGTTTTGAAATTTTTTTCATACAAGTCCTTCACTTGCTTAGTTAGGGTAACTCCTAGATATTTTATATTGCTTGTGGCTAATGTGAAGGGTGTGGTTTTCCTAATTTCTTCCTCTGTAAGCTTATCATTTGTGTATAGGAAGGCTACAGACTTTTTTGAGTTAATTTTGTATCCAGCCAATTTGCTGAAGGTGTTTATCAGCTTTAGGAGTTCTCTGGTGGAGTTTTGAGGGTCACTTATGTACACTATCATATCATCTGCAAAGAGGGATAATTTGACTTCCTCCTTTCCCATTTGGATACCCTTGATCTCCTTTTGTTGTCTTATTGCTCTGGCTAGAACTTCGAGTACTATATTGAAGAGATATGGAGAGAGTGGGCAGCCTTGCCTTGTTCCCGATTTGAGAGGAATTTCCTTGAGTATCTCACCATTTACTTTGATTTTGGCTATTGGCTTGCTGTATATAGCCTTTATTATGTTGAGGAAAGTGCCTTGTATCCCCGATCTCTCTAAAACTTTAAACATGAATGGGTGTTGAATTTTATCAAATGCTTTCTCTGCATCCAAGGAGATGATCATGTGGTTTTTTATTTTCAGTTTGTTTATATGATGGATTACATTGATGGATTTCCGTATATTAAACCATCCCTGCATGCCTGGAATGAAGCCTACTTGGTCACACACAGTGTTTCTTACACTAAGAATAGTAAATGCAATGACTGACTGAATGCAGCCTTAAAGTCTCCATGAAGCATTTAGTTACCACTAAAGGAACATGGTCTTGTGTGAAAGTCACCCCGAAATCCTATAGTCTGCATTTGTGAAACATAAGGTTCTGTGCTCAATAGTTATTTGCTTCATTTATTATAGTTTACATATTAAGGCTTGATCACGGGCCTCTGAAACTAATGGAAAGTGGCAAAATCCTAGTAGAAGAAAGCAAAGTCATTGGGAATGCATGCTGGAAGAGGATGCTGGGACTGCAGACCCTCCCCCATCTCTTAGCTTTATGGCTTCTATGAGATGAACAGCTTCGTTCTCCCACATTTGACCCTGGGGTGTTTCACTTTGCCACAGGTGCAGAAGCAGTGAAACCAACCAACCAACCACGGACACGAACCTCTGAGTCCATGAGCCAAAGTAAGCCATTCCTCCTTTAAAGTTCAATTTCTCAGTAGTTGTGTCAAGTGACAGAACGCTAACACGCCGATGCCGTTATTCAGCTTCTCCAAGGCTAATGTATGCTGTTTGTCAGATGTGTCCAGGTTCAAAAGGCTGTTTATGAAAGCACCTGCCATAAACTCACATTTATTTCATGCAGCACTTTTCACAGTCATTGTCTTACATATTTATTAGGTGAGTGTTTGATGAATGAATGTCTGGGAATGTTACTGCTTCTTTTTATCATTTTATGACCTTTAATTTTTTTCTCACTAATTTTGATCCTTATAAGTGCAATAGTAGTATTTTATTATATTATAGGAGTAGCTGGTCTCATGACATTAATATGTTACCTTTCCTGATTTCTAGCTTTTAGGTTTTTTTATTTAAATAGCTATTTTATGAGTGTCATTTGTTTAGTGTTGTCTCTTTTTTTTTTTTTTTTTTTTTTTTTTTGGTTTTTCGAGACAGGGTTTCTCTGTGTAGCCTTGGCCATCCTGGACTCACTTTGTAGACCAGGCTGGCCTCGAACTCACAGCGATCCGCCTGCTTCTGCCTCCCGAGTGCTGGGATTAAAAGCGTGTGCCACCACGTCCGGCTCTAGTGTTGTCTCTTTTTATTATTCTACTCACAACCTTATTTTCAAGCTTTCAGTACTAGTAAGCTTTAACAGGGCTGTCTAACAATGAGATGTTAATTTTTCCCACAGGAGATATAATTTTGCAAGAGATCTAAATGAATTCACTGTCAATTTCTCAAAAACCCATTCAATTGTACTCTTTCAGGCTGACTCGTGGATAGGGCTCCCAGCTTTGCCAGGAATATTTATTGAGAATGCTGTATTTCTTCCAATGTATGTTTTAAAACTTCTTGTCAAAAATAAGGTGGCAACAGGATTTACTGTATGGGTTTATTCTGGATCCTTCTATTCCACTCCACTGGTTTACACTACTTCTTTGGTGCCAGTATCAGACTTTTGTCACTATGGCTCTGCAGCCTATTTTAAGAAGAGGTTTCATGGCACCTCCAGAAATATCCCTTCTGTTTAGGCGTGCTTTGGCTATTCATAGCTGTTGTGTTTCCACATGCATTTTATAACTTCTTTTTTCTAGTTCTGTAAAAAATACAATTGGTACTTCAGTGGAGACTATATTGAACGTGAAGATGCTTTCAGTAATGCATTAGGTTCTCAATATTAATTCTGCTAACCAAAGAGCATGGAAGTCTTGGTTTAAAAAAAATTTGTTTTGCTTTGTTTTCAATTTCTTCCTTCATTGTCCTAATTCTCTTTAGAAATCTTCCATCTCTTAGTTAGGTTCACATCCATGTACTATTGTCACCTTTGCAACTATTGTGGATGGGAATAATTTTGCCATTTCTGGAAATATATCCATAGGACTTCAAGACCTGTCATGGAGATATTTGCACATCATGTTTATTACTGCATTATTCCTAGTAATTAAGAAGTAGAGGCAGCCTGGTGTTCATCAGCTGATAGACTGTAAAGCAAGTGTGGTATATGTATATGTACACAGTGGAACTTTATGCAGCCATAAAAAATAAATCTGGTGCTTTTCTAAAAAAAAAAAAAAAATGAGTGGAACTAGACATCACCATGTTTGAGAAAAGCAAGCCAGACGCAGACAGACAAATATTGCATGTTCTCCTTACATTCAGTTTCTGCATTTTAGTTTATGTGTATGCTTATATGCAACATATGCAGGCGGGGGTCATGAAACTAGAAAGGGAGCTAGAAGATGGCAGAGAACTCAAGAGCAGTGGGAGGCCTGTGACAGCGAAGGAGAAGTGGGAGCTGTAGAGGAAGATGGCCAGAGGGGTGGGGCAGGGGCACCAATAAAGAAGGTGGCCAGAGGGGTGGGGCAAGGGCACCAGGAAGGAGGGTGGTCAGAGGGGTGGGGCAGGGGCACCAGGAAGGAAGATGGCCAGAGGGGTGGGGCAAGGGCACCAGGAAGGAGGGTGGTCAGAGGGGTGGGGCAGGGGCACCAGGAAGGAAGATGGCCAGAGGGGTGGGGCAGGGGCACCAGGAAGGAAAGTGGAGGAGGGTCCACAAAGTGAATGAAAATGCCATAATGACACTCTTTACCTTTGCACTAATCTTAAAACCCAACTCTGAAAATGTCCTAGTGGAAACACTAATTAGAAATGGTTTTAGATGTGAATTAATTATGAGGAAAACCTGTGAAATGTCAACTTAGTTTTTCGCCACAAACAAACAAGGATCATGCCTATGAAGTAAGTACCAAAGGACTGACTTCCCTCTGCACCAAGAGCCATCCCCATGGGCCTCTCAGGTGCATAGGCACTGGCCACACCTAAAAGCTGAACTGGATTTCAGAAAATGACTGCACCTCAGTCCTCACCGAAGGGCCTGAAGGAGCTTCTCCAGACACAGATATGCTACTGTTTTGGGTTTCCTTTCTGTCCTGTTTTTACTTGTCCACAGTCACTGGAGAGTCAGGCTGGAGTTCTATTTTTCTTCGTTTCACTTATCATTCCATTAGATTCATAGATCCAGAATCATTAAGTTTGATAATCATGGAATTTCTGTGGAGATAATATCCTTAAGGTGATAGAATCATGATTATTCTAAGTGCAAAGAGGCTGGCTGTTTTTCAGCAGTTTCCAAGTTCCTATATGTTGGCCATGTCTTGGGAGAACAGGGCAAAGAGTATCTTGAAGAGTAGAAACAAGTGTGAAGCAGAAAAGGGCAGCAAGTTCAACACATCCAAGTATCTGCGAGTGACAAGAATGTGGTTTCTCAATCCTTCTGAAAAAAAAAAAAAAAAAAAAAGAATGAACCAACTTTAATCCACTCTATTTCTGCTGTCACCCTCTAGATAAAAGTACTGCAATCACTGGCTGGGCTCCTGAGCTGCACTTGGTCCTGACATGTTTATCCTTCGAAACAGGCTGGCTTCCCCCTCCCCCCATTGCCCATCTCATATGCCCTGGAGCTAATGAATCTTCTGTCTTATCTGCAGAGGAAGAAACCATTCTCTGTTTAACAGGAGAGATTACTATTGATAATTTTTGAAAACTTCATACATATATTTTCGTCATAGTCGCTCCTCTAAGTGCTCCCATGTTCTCATCTCAAACTTGCTTCCTCCTCTATAATAACTAAACACCATACATATACATACATGTCCAGTTACTGTGGCCTTCATATAAGAACAGCTGGGCAGCCTCTCCTGGCTCATCACTGTCTAAGAGAACTCACTGTCTCTCTGCAGCCACTGACTGCCTGTAGCTCTTCAACTACAGATGAGGTCTTATGAGCTCCTCCTCCTGTCCGTGCAGGGATGATGTCAGCTGCTGTGGTCTGGTGCAGTCGACCCCACTGCAGACAGTCATGGATACAACATCCTTGCCATGGTCTGAAGACACTGCTTCACAGCACTCCTCCATGTCCTCCGGCTCTCAGAATCCTTCTGCTCTCTTTCTCCATAACCCTCGTGAGCCTCAGGCGTAGGTACTGTACTATAGATGTCCCATTTGGTCCCAGACATTTCACGGTCACGTGTTCTCTGCACTTTGATCAGTCATGGCTCTCTTTACAACCCCTGTCCATCATAGGAAGAAGCTGCTTTAATAAGATCTGGGACTCTGCTAATCTACAGGATAAGGATGAGGATTTAGAGGGATTGAGTTCTCCATCAAAATAGGTTCTGTGTGAGGACTACAATGGCTATTCTTTGTCAGCTTGGCTACATCTGGAATGAACTATAATCCAGAAATTGAGGGCACACCTGTGAGGTTTTTTGCTTGGTTTGAAGTGGGTGGATCCACTTCTCATTTGGATTTTTGAAGTCTGAAGACACACACACTTGATCTGGATCTTGAGGGACAAAAACTCCCCTTTAATCTGGGCCACACTTTCTGCTGGAAGCCTGTACAAGGAACTGGAAGAAGGAAGCTTTGCTCTTGGTCGGCTTGCTCTTGCCTCCCTATCAAGTAGGTCCCTTCACTGGCATTATTCTTTGGGATTCCAGCATCTACTGAAGACCAGCTGAGACACCCAGCCTCATGTGGTGAGCAACTCTGGATTCTTGGACCTTTTGTTCATAGCCACCCATTGTTGGATTAGCTGAATTAGTGTGAGGGGGAGGGATGGATGGATGAACAGAGAGAGGGAGGGAGGGAGAGAGAGAGAGATTCAGTATATAGGTTCTGATTAATATAGGAACCTAGTAAAATTATTCTTTGGGTCAATTTTACATGCAAAAGGTGAAAGTTTCCTTGTTTTCTACATTGTTATAGTAAAATATGTATTATATTTTATATATTTATGTTTTATATTTCTATTTATAGGAAAATATGTATTATGTAAAATATGTATTAGTTTCTTTTCTGAACATTTATTTATGCTGTGAAATTGCCACAGCTGCTTGTAGGTTTATTGCCACATAACAAAGATCAGAAGTTGTAATCATCTCCATGGGTTTGCTGAGATACTACTTGCTCTTTCATGAACTCAAGACAGCTGAAATATTGATTGTAATTTGAAACATGAATAATGTTTGCATAGAGAGTCCCACTCATCCAGGATGGATCAAATAAATAAGTACATATCATTAACAGGCAGCCAGCAGCCTGTCTGAACAAGTTTCATGTCAGCCTCATGACAGTTCCACTTCTTATGTACACACACGCACGCATGTGCACACACACACACACACACACACATCTTAATAGAGAAACATATTTCAACACATGTGAGAGAAGGGCATTGAATAAAAAATATCTAGTCTCAGAACACACAGTTGTGTGGCAGGAGGGACAGTGGGGACAGAACTGGATTTCTCCAGTCCGTTGCTGCCACACGGGACATATTTACTGTAGAAAGTTCAAATCCTTCCTACACAATCAGTCCTCTAGAGCTCACAATGCTCATAAACTGACCTGGAGAAAGGCTGTAAGGGCAGACAGACCATTGACTACGGGACCAAAGTAATGTCAATCCTGTGAGCCTTATCAACAAACACTGAAAAACTCCTTAGAACTGCTGCCCAGTCACCTAAGAAGCTGTGTGCAAAGACAGTGCCATGTGCTGACAGCAAGGGTACAGTTCTCACCAACACCCTGATTTCCCTCCTGGCTCATGAGACCTTCTCCGCCTCACATAGGAAGAGCAGCAGTCTCCATCTCTCTTGTTCTGAACATGGGAGTAAGTCAAACCACACAGCACTGTCATTTTGCAGGTAAAAAAAAAAGTTTAACATTTTTGCAATATTTTTATCTTTGTTTTGTAACACATGGTTGAAAACTTCCCTTGAGATTTGAAGCAGACAGCAGCACTGCGAGGTGGCAGGTATACTGGACTGTGCGTGTAGAAATGGAGCATTTTCCTACACACAAATGCAAACTTTTCTGATTGGACAAGTTAAATATTTCAGTATCGGCATCTGCACTGGCCTTGCTGGCTTTCCTGCCTCACTGAGTGTTTGGGGTAAAGGAAGGGAAGCCATGGCTTCTGGGTTGCTTTCTTGCTTCGAGCCAGTTGCTCAAGGCGTCATCCTGGGTGTCCACTGTGCTTGATTTTCAGTAAAGCTTGTCTTTGCTCTGATCTTGTACCTTGCTCTCTGGTGTGGAGTTCTAAACCTTCGGATTTGAAGATTTATAGGAAACATAAGTAGAAAGAGGACTGGGGGGGGGGGACAAACATGGCAGTGTTTAAATGGAGAGAGATAATGCATAAGCTGTGTGCACTGCTGGGAAGAGCAGATGAAGTCTTGGGTGAGCGTGTGTAGTGGACATGAGCGTGCCGTGTGAATGCACAGACACATGAGAATGACAAGGCCTTTCACAGATCTAGCAGGGATGTTGACTGTGCAGACGGTATCCATCCTCCCTTCTGGGGACTGCAGCCTGGGACTGCTCCCCTACAGAGCCCTCCGCCCAAGATTAGCTAGGTGGCCTCCTCAGTCAGCTGTATATGATAAACACCAGCTTCCAGGCTGCTGCTTCCAGGCTGCTGATGGGTTTCCGCCAGAGCACGTAGTTTACCCAACCCCAGGGTATGTACAGTAGCTGTACTTTCCTCCTTCCCAGGTGCCCAGGTAACTTCCGTCCTAAAGTGTGCGGTCCTGACAGGCTGGAAGGTTGTATTCTCACTCAAGGCAATATTCTACACAAATTAGCTAGCAAACGATGTGTAAACAATTTGACTATAGAGTTAAGAGATGGCCACCAGAAGTCAGACAGGATTTACGTCAAGCATGTCAGCAAACACTTCCTCTTCCTCTCTCCTTCCCTCCCTCCTCCTCATTTCTGCCACTTCCTCTTCCTCTCTCCTTCCCTCCCTCCTCCTCATTTCTGCCACTTCCTCTCTCCTTCCCTCCCCTCCTCCTCATTTCTGCCTCCTTCTTGTCACTGCTGACCACACTGGAAATTTTATTCAGTTTTGCAGATCAGAGTTTAAAAGGACTATCAATAAGGAGGACCATGTCATGTGACCTCTTCTTTTATTAAAGGTCTTTAAACAAGCATCCTCTGCAAGAACAGGGATCGGCAGCCTAAAGAAGGGATACAGGACGTGTAACACCTCCAAATATAAAGGAGGTACTAAAAATTAAATATGAGACAGTTCCATGTGGCCTCTGCTGATAAGACCAGACTGAGGATGCTCTTGTCTCTCCAGATAGGGAGATGAGATGGCCTAAACCTCCTAATTGCAAAGGATTTGCCCCAGGAAGAACTGGAGAACATTCTGAACTTTTTTTTCCCTTGGAGGAATGTGTGAGTACAATCTCTGCATCTAATAAGAGCAAATATCAAAAAAAAAAAAAAAAAAAAAAAAAAGCAACATGGTCACCATGACAACAAGGATTTTAGACAGTCTTGATGGGCATCACTGTCTTTATACATGGGAATAGCTATGCCCAATGGCAGTTTACAGTATTTTAAAGGAGACAGGGAAAGTCCTGGTAATTGCAATACTTTTCATCTATAGCCTTCACTATGAATCTATTAATATTGTTCAAAATGCAGGATGTTCTAAATACTTCTATTTTTTCAACTTGAATCTAGAGATATTGATTCAGCACCTGTCCTGTAAGCAGGGCAGCTGAAGGTCACATGGGACCCAGATGATCATCCAGTGTGAACTGAACTGTCCAATGAAGAGCTGGAGGACCACCTAGTTTTGAGTGAGATTTGTTGGGGTGAAAACATGGCAGCATGCAGGGAAAATTGGCACGGTAATATAAAATGGTCAAAAGTCTAAAGGCAAGAAAAAGAGAGCATTTCAGGAGGGAGAAGTCAGACTACCAAGGACATCGGAGAAAAATGAACCTATTTTGTATGTTTAAAATTGTCCCACCCTCACAGAGAACATTAAATAAAATGGAAATATAAAATTCTGAGGTCAAAATCAGAGTCAGAATCCGAACATGACAGCTGCTATTAGAAATGAAGACCATGCGCAGGAAACTGTTGAACCAGCATCCCTGAGGTGATTACTGTGTAGTGTCCATACATACCTCATGTGCTGCATGTTTAGTATTCTCTGGAAAAGGGAGCCTAGGACAGGGAGGATTAGTAAACTCTCAGTGTTTGACTAGCATTTGGGTTTCATCCTCTGTAGCACACAACAAAACACCACACAATTTCTGTTGTCTTCCCACTGAGAAATCACATCTACTTTCCATTCCCTTGAAGTAGGACTGGGCCATGACTACTTTTGAGCAAAGAAGATGACATTGTACTAGTTGTGGGCCTCAGGTTTAAGAGGACCTTATGGCTTCTTCAGAATTCAGCTGCTTGGGTAAAAAGCTTTATGAGGCTCCCAGTGGCCTTGTTGAGAAGCTCTGGAGGAAACCTTGGGGATGGAGAAGCCAAGAGAGCTCCCAGCAGAATGTCATGACACCTCCAAGTAGGGAGGGCTGGGTTGAAATAAAGTTCAGAGGGGGAAGCAGGGGGCTACTGAGACTGCTCAGTGTGTGAAGATGACTGCAACCACGGCTGAGTTCAACCACAAGGACCACATGGCAGGGAGGGAGAAAACTGACTCCCACCCCAGAAGTTGCCCCCCACCCCACCCCCAACTTGCACGAGTGCGTCATGGTGCCTGTACTCATATGCTTGCACACGCACCTAACCAACTAACTCAATGCTTTGTAACAAAAGGAAAAGAAACGAACTCCATAGGAAGCAAATGTGCTATCAAAGCATCTAATCGTCTCAGTATAGAAGAAAAACTAAACTGGGAGAAGAGGCAGAAAGATAATATGGGTATAAAACATTTTTTTTAATTTATTCTTGTTACATCTCAATGTTTATCCCATCCCTTGTATCCTCCCATTCCATCCCCCCCCCCATTTTCCCCTTATTCCCCTCCCCTATGACTGTTCCTGAGGGGGATTACGTCCCCCTATATATTCTCATAGGGTATCAAGTCTCTTCTTGGCTACTTGCTGTCCTTCCTCTGAGTGCCACCAGGTCTCCCCCTCCAGGGGACATGGTCAAATGTGAGGCACCAGAGTAAAGGTTTAAATAAGACCGTCCTTCACTGAAAGTCACAATCAGCAACTCTGTGAGCACACATGGGGAGACACCACTGAATTCTGGAATACACGGGTGAATGCACTCTTCAGGTTTAATTTACTTCACAGAAACAACCCAAGGAGGCAAGGCATGGGCTACCTCCCTTTTGTACATGGGACAGGAGCTTTGGAGCTGTCTTTCTAAGCTTAATAAGAATAGAACTCTATTTTTAAGTGGTCCCTAGTAAACTGAGTAATCCTAGACCTTTGTGCATCCTGAATGTGTACAGTGTGCAAGGAGGGGGTGTATCTTCTTATTACCTTCATGCAATTTTTGTGTACATAAAATATCCCCTGGTCTGAAGCATACATCACACCAAGAAACTGTTTAAAGTCTGACAAAGTTTACCACACTGTCTAAGATCTTAGCGAATGACTATATATGGCTATTCAAACTAAAATTAATGTAAAACTTTAACTTAAAATTAAGCATTAATCTTATCTACCACCATAGCCATATTCCATGTATCCAGTAGCATGCCTGACTTACGGACAGTGGGACAGAGAACAGAACATGTCTGTCTTCACAGAGCAGGTTAGAGCTAGCTCAGCACTACTTTGGAAATGCCATCTTCAGCCAAGTGTTTTCTCTTGACTTGGGCTGTATTTGAATGCTCCTCTGGGGATTCCCGTGTTAGTTAGCCTCCAAAGTCCCACATTAATGGCACTTGGACTGACCCAGGATAAATTGCTGGCTGAGTAGATTACTATGGGTCAGGGAAGTAGCTTCAATAAAACTTCAATTTTTTTTCACACACTCTGACTTCCCATATAATGTACTGTACCAGTGTGGTGGTTTAAAGAGAAATGGCCCCATAAGCTCACAGATTTGACTGCTTGGTCATTAAGGAGTGGCACTACTTGAGAGGGGTAAGGAGGTGTTGCATTGTTGGAGAAAGTTTGCCACTATGGATGGGCCTTAAGCTTACAAATGGTGAAGCCAGGCCCAGTGTCTTTCTCTGTCTGCTGCCTATATATCCAGATGTAGACCTCTCAGCTCCTCTCTGGCACCACATCTGCCTGCACACTGCCTTGCTTCCTGTGATGCTGACAATGGACTAAACCTCTGAATGCAAACAAGCCCCAATCAAATGTCTTTCTTTATAAGAGTTGTGTGGTCATGATATCTCTTCACAGCAATAGAACATTGACCAAGACAAACAGCCAAAGAGTTCTCAACCAAAACGTAACCTCTACACTTTAGGCTTCATAGTCTCCAGAACTTCAGGGAAATTTTCCTTTATAAATTGCCCAATCTGTGGTGTCTATTTATAGTAACAAGGCTAAGAAAATATTATTGTTCATTAGTTCATAAGTTGTTCAATTGAATTATATGTCTGGAAATGTTAAGTTAATATGAGTGGGATAAACTCATGTACATGGTTCCCATGCCACATATCCAAAGTGCCACAACAGGGGCTTTGTGGGTCATTTGAAAACTTTACTGCAAACACAATGATACAGAACTGGATGTTTCTGAGAAGGCAGCAGACCTACCTAGCTATGATTTCCAGCATTAGATTTTAACACATTTCTTTAAACAATGGATTGATATCTAAGCAAAATTGTACTGAAATCATTATGATTTTATTGAAGAAAAAAAAAGCAAGAATTATGCAAAGGTCAATCCAGATCACAACCAAGACACTGTTCTGGACACAGTGAAACACATGCTAACTGTGGTGGTTTGAATAATAATGTTCCCTATAGGCTCATATATTTGAATGCTTAGTCACTAGGGAGTGACACTGTTTGAAAGAATTAGAAGGATTAGAAGGTGTGGCCATGTCTGAAGAAGTGGGCAACTTGGGGGTGGGCTTTGAGGGTTCAAAAGCCTATACTAGGACCAACTCTCTCTCTCTCTCTCTCTCTCTCTCTCTCTCTCTCTCTCTCTCTCTCTCTCTCTCTCTCTCTCTCTCTCTCTCTCTCTCTCTGTGTGTGTGTGTGTGTGTGTGTGTGTGTGTGCGCGCGCGCGCGCGCTCTGATGAATCAGGACGTAGCTCTCAGCTACTGCTCCAGCTCCCAAATGCATGCTGCTAGTCTCTCTTCCATGATGATAATGGACTAGACCTCTGAAACTGTAAGCAAGTCTCCAATTAGATGTTTTCCTTTATAAGACATACAGCCATGATGTCTCTTTACAGCAACAGAACAGTGACTAAGACAGTAACAGTCTAGATACAAAGTTTTTCAAATTATGTTCGGATCAAATCACTTAATAAGCAAAACTAATGAATGTCTCTATTTGAGGGTCTATCCATGCTTCTTTGAACCAACAAAGTTTAGAAATTTCAGAATTTAAAAAAATGAATGAAATGAGTGAAGCTTTTTTTGTTTGTTTGTTTTTGTGAGATCCAGATATATAGGGAGAAAGCAAATTTCAAAGGAGGTGGGTTAACTGAAAACTCTGTGTGCCTGTATTGGAGTATTAGGTATTCTCAGGGTCTGAATGTGTCCCCTAGTATTCATTGCTTGAATTCTACTCATCCTGTTTTGTTATTATCCCAGAAGACCTCTGGGAGATAACCTGCTTATGTGAACATTCAGCTCCAATGCCTGGAATTAGAGACTTTACAAAGAATGCCTGAGGAAGTGTCCTAAGCCCTCGCATTACATAGGCATGCCGCTAAAGCTGCCCTTTGTGCTGCAGACACCAACCCTCATGAGACACAGACCCCACTAGCACCTTGATTCCTTCCAAGCATCAGGATCTGTGTACAACATCTGTCTAGTGTTTCTAAGTTACCCAGGCTATGCACTGATTAGTTAGAGATACCTAGATAGGCCAAGGCCAGAAGCATAACCAGAGAAAGATTCACTGGAAAGACAGCAGTGACATGAAGACAAATACCATGGTCTTCCCAATAAATGACCAGGTAAGGTAGGATAAACAGGTGGGAGAGCGACTGAGGGTTGCTGGATAGTGGTGCGATCTGAAAAGGGTGTTGCCATTATTCAATTCAGAGAAGAGGGGCTTTTACCGGAGGAATCTCAAATCCTGCACAGACTCACCTAAAAGTCTCTCAGGCATCATCACTGCCTAATGACAATGCCAGCATTCCCAGCTCTTCCTTGGCCAAGAGGAGCAGGGGCACAGCATGTGACCAAAGTGGCATATGTACAGTTGCATCTTGTTTGCGCCTAGAGACAGATGAAACAGAACGCACCAGTGGGCCAAGTTCATGAAGCTGCCCAGGAAACAATCAGGGCAGAGGTATTTCCACTTACGCCCCTTTTATTTTCTTTCTTTCTTTTCTTTTTTCTTTTTTTTTTTTTTTGTTGTTGTGTTTGTTTGTTTGTTCGTTTGTTTTTCTAGACAGGATTTCTCTGTTTAACCCTGGCTGTCCTGGACTAGCTTTGTAGACCAGGCTGGCCTTGAATTCACAGAGATCTGCCTGTCTCTGCCTCCCAAGTGCTGGGATTACAGGTGTGTTGCCACCACACCTGGTCTGTTTCTTTTCTTGTGTATAACAGATTCGTGTGGGTTTATAGTCTGAAAATATCTGATAAATACATAGGAGCAACAACCATCTCCATATCAGAATTTCCTCATATCAATTATAATCTCCAACATGTCAGAAATAACATGCAAATCTATATTCCTAAGAGCACCATGTTTTCTACCTGAAGTTTTCAAGATCGTTAGCTGATTAACTGTAGCAGTGATGTATATATCACACTGTGAGATGTGTGTGTGTGTGTGTGTGTGTGTGTGTGTGTGTGTGTGTGTGTGTGTGTGTGTGTATTTGAATGAATGGACAGTAGAATCATTTGTTTCTATATATCCACAATGGTAATGAATCCAACATTGTCGGGAACAGTTCCTGTCACTAAGGGGAGGGCCCAGAAGAGACCCAGTTGGTGTTGACCTGATCATTTAGAGGCCACTGGGCACCTGCGGGTGGGAGACAAATTTCTCTCCCAGCCAAACACAGTAAGGGCCTGTGGTTTGTTAATTTTCTATTGCTCTGACAAGACACCATGACCAAAGTAAAGTGTTTACTTGGGTTTATAGAACCAGAGGAGTGGAATCCACGATGGTGGAATGTAGGGAGCAAGCAGCAGGCACAGTAGCTGGAGCAGCCAAGGGATCACATCTTGAACTACAAACATGAAGCAGGGAGAGAAAGAACTAGAAATGGCCTGAGTCTTTAAATTCCCAAAGCCCCAGTTACATACTTTCTCCAACAAGGCTGTATCCCCTAAGCTTCCTAAACAGTGCCACCCATTGTGGACCAAGCATTCAAATGCCTGGGCTCATGGGGGATGCTTCTCATATGAGCATCACAGCCTGTAATGGTTAACCTCTGTTTGCTTGGCAGGATTTAGAATCGTGTTAGCAACAAAGCCTCTGAGCATGTGTGTGAGGTGTTTTCAGAAAGGTCTAAGTGAGGAAGGGAGACCCATCCCCTAAAACTGCAAGCAGAACCATCACCTGGGCTCAAGTACGAGACTGAATAAAAGGGAGAAAGCAACCTTTTTACCAGCACTCATCTCTGCTTCCAGCAGCCTCACTCTCCCACTGCCTTGCAGTGCCTTCCCTGCTACAGTGGACTTTATCCTGAAACTGGCAGCCTAAAGCAACCCTTCCTCCTTCAAGTTGCTTTTGCCAGATATTTTAAATACAACAAAAAGAAGTGATGCCAGACCTGTCCATCGCTGTCACTAAGGGAAGGGCCCAGAAGAGACCCAGTTGGGGTTGGCCTGATCATTCAGAGGCCACTGTGTGCTTGTGGGTGGGGGTGTTTGCTGAGTGTGTACTGTGAAGACTTTAGTTAGCATCCAGACCTCTCTCTGCCTGCTTTCTCTTGTTAACAAAGCATCCTAGGAGTGAGGTCCATACCTCCTCCACCAAGGTCCTGACACCAGCAGGATCTTATCTAAGAGGGACAGACATGGGTCCCCTTTGGTATAGTAACTACATGCTCCAAAGCTGAGTGCCAAGAAGTACAGGGACAGAGTTCATCTGTCAGACTGAGTGAAGCTAGGGACATAGCACAGTATTAGAAGGGCACTTAGCATGTGACAGGATATGGATTCCATGCCTAGCACCAATGAACAAACCATAAAATCCTGCTGCTCCCAGCAATCCTGGCTCTCCCCTTTCTCTTTCAGGTCTCACCCACACATCCAGAGCTCCAAGCCCATCCCCAGCTGGGTCTCCTGCTCCCACAGCCCCCATCCTCTCCTCACCTGGGAATCTCACACATCCTTCAGATGTCTGAGGCCACTTCAACTCTGAGTTCCCATCTCAGGCACCCCTCCGGAAGCCTACTCAGAGCGTGACAGGCTTCTGCACCACCATCTCATGGCACTTCATCCTTGATCTTTGTGTGAGGGGCCACCGCGCTCTCATTGCATCCCTTGTACACTGCAAGCTCCACACAAGAAACCGTCCCACCATGCTCAGCAAGCACACTTTAAGGGCCAACTTCAGGACAGGTGTTAGTTGAGTGAGCTTGTTAAGGACTGCACTGGACAGATCTAAATAGTTATCAACAACTTGTGTCGGATCTGGAATAGTTACTATCTTTGCCAATGGTCTTAACACTTAATTTCTAGAAAGCTGCTCACCACAAATATAGATCCCATCGGATCCCTGGGTTTGCCATCTGTGCCGAGAAGCACTATCATTATGCATGTGAATCTAATTCAAGTCAGCCATACACCAGCTAGGGCTTGGACGGATATTGTATGTGTAGGGATGACACTGAAAATCAGACCAAATGACAGGTGGGAGATGTGAGAAGGAAGCTAATGAGCTCAGAACTAATATCAGGGCGATGCCAGGGTTCAGGAGAGCAGCGAGTCCTAACCATTTAATTAATATAAAACAACTTCTGGCGTGTGTGATCATAGGATTGTTAAAGCTTCCAAAGCCTGTTCTCCATGATATGAAGCTGTTACATTCAGGAAATTGGAGGAAGAAGGGGGAAAAGGAAGAGGAGGAGGAGGAAGAGGGGAAGGAGAGGAGGAGGAAGAGGAGCAGGAGGCAAGGAAGAAATTTTAAAATATTCTGGATTGAAGTAGGCAATATTTAGACTTATAGTAAGCAATTTCTTTATCATTCAATCCAGGAAAAGGTAATTTTACATGAGTTTACCTTTACTGATCCTAATTTTGTGTTTTAAAGGAGACACAGAGAAAGAAATAGCAAGAAGTGAGAAGTGGGGTAGAGAGAGAGAGAGAGAGAGAGAGAGAGAGAGAGAGAGAGAGAGAGAGAGAGAGAGAGAGAGAGAGATCCCTTAGTTGGGGGCCTTTGATGTCTTTATCACTGGGCAGGAAAATGTGTTATAATTAATTTAAGGTTCAGCACTTGCTGCTAGCTGTCAAGCACCACTGTCACTGAACTGAGACAAAAGCCAACCCCGAGAACATGGAGCTCAGAGGGTGTGAGCCACTAGGACAAGGTTATCGTGACAGACACAAGAGGGTAGTGGCCCCAGTCTCCTTCTCTGACAGGTAGAAAAGATATCCTCAGCAGATGAAAGGGAAAAGGCACGAGCTTTTAAAGAGGAGGGGAAAGGAATTCTGCCAGCAAGCAATCACCTTCTCCTGTGTGGTCCCTGCAGCTCAGGAAGGTTACTTTCAAAGCAAGGTCAACAGGGTTACTGCTTTCCACAGCATCTCCCAGCTCTGCCCTACAACATGGGAGTCAGAAACTTTCACAGACATGCTTTTTCTCCATTGCCTTACACAAAAAATGCACAGAGGTGTGTCAAATGTGATTTTTTATTTTAATTTTATTAATTTATTCAGATTACAACTCAATTGGTATCCCATCACTTGTATCCTCCCATTCCTACCTCCCTCCGGCTTTCACCCTATTAAGTGTGATTTTCTTTATAAGAAAAGCAATGTATTCTGTTCAGGCAGCACTCCTTTGTAGCTTTCAAGAAGTGGGTCCAGCATTTGGTACTAGGGCAGCCACCAAAGAGGGCTGAACCAGGTCCTGACCCTCAGCAGCTGTAGCACAGGTTCTAGGAGTGTCGTACAGGACAAGATGCAAGCGAAACACTTGGAAGAGCGGTAACGTAGTTACGCACAGTCAACCCATAAAGGGGCTTTGGGGACTTCCCAAGTGAAGGGCGAGCATGCTTCTGTCTCAACACCAGCACACTCTCACTGTGCATGTTTCCCTGTCAGCCACCTGCCTTGAAGCAATCACATCATCTTAGAAGTGAGCCCCAAATGAAGACTAGCGGGGGTCCTCCTGCAAGACAAACCCAGGACTGAGAGATGAGGGGCCTGGACTTGAGTGAGAGTTTTGCACCTCTCTAGACAGCCCAGGCTGCCCTTGAAGTTGCAATCCCCTCTCTTCAGCCTCTGAGTGCTGAGGTTACAGAAGCAGGCCACTACTGCCATCTCATCAGTGTGCTCTCTAGAGGGGTAGGTCACATCATCTTCTTGTGTCTCTTTATCTCAATGAGCTTGATGGAGCCTTTCAAAGCACCAATCAAGGATATAGAATTCCACCTCCATCATTCTGGAGTGATGATAAGAACTTTGTGAAGATTTTTAAATACATAAACAAACAAACAAACAAACAAACAGATGGGTTGTGAGTCCGTGTAGGCAAAATCATAGGGTCTGGTATAGCTTAGGTGAGGGAAAATTAACTCTGAGACCTTTAGTCTATTCATCCCATGTTAATCTCTTCTTTGCTGATACATTCAAAGTGATTATTTGCTTGCTTTGGCTTTTCTTTCTTTTTCTCCTCCTCCTCCTCCTCCTCTTCCCCCTCTTCCTCCTCCTTCTCTTCCTCCACTTCCTTCTTCTTCTGTTATACATAGTTAGAACAAAAACACACCAGTGTTGAAATCTGATTATGTGAATCTGAGTCCCAATCTTGATACTGACCAAAGCTTTCACTGTGAAAGTCATTGAAACTGATTCAGTCTTCAGCCTACACTTCCTCCTCAAAACTGGGTAGCCCCATGCCTGCAACCACGTAGGGCACTGATTCCATGAAAGGTCATCATTGGATTCGCGTAATACGAATTGTATCCAGCAATCACATTTGTATCAGAAGCATGTAAGTGGTCTCTGTACCTTGGCTTTACAGCAGTGGGACCTGGGTGTGTATGCTTCCCACCTGGCTTCTGAGTGCTCCTCTCAGGGACCCCCTGGGAGACTGCATCTTCCCAAAATGCCCTAGCACTGTTTCTGGTTCCATCTGTCTGTATGGGAACACACTAGTCCTCAAGAGGAGGGGCAATCATTTTCTGCTCTCTTTGAACCTAGGCAGGATTTGCAGCCTTTTAAGAAAGATTCCCCCAAAGGAGTTGTTTTTCATTGTTTCCAAAGGTAGCACAGAGAGGTGCCAAGTTTCTCCCTGACCCCAAGCTCTCTTCTGTTTTCCAGTATTCTCAGAATCCAGCTGCCATGCTGTGAGGACACCTTACACCAATCTCCATGCCCGAGTGCACTGGCCAGCAGCAGCCAACTGGCATCAGTTTCTAAGGACAGGATTGAAGGCGCCTTCACTGGGAGCCAGGCCAGACTCAGACCTGCCCTAAGTGGAGCAGAAAGGGCTGCTATGCTGACACCCCAAAGCAAGCCTTTAAACAAAATGAATGTTGCCTTTAGATGTTGCCGTAGCTGTAGATGTTTCTATAGGTACAATAAAGAGGCGAGCTTCTTCAGTCCTCTCCCCCTATGATCTAAGCCAGGCTGCCTATGCTCACAGCTCTCTCCACCTGTCTATCATGTGCCGCATCTTTTCCATTTACCACTAAACAAACACTGTCTTCACCTTAGAATCACACCACAAACTCCGGAAGGCTTCAAGAAGAAGTGAGAGAAATATCTCCTAGGCAGACACAGGTTAATACCAGTTACCACCTGTTCTTTCCTTCTCTTCTGCCTCTCCCTTGCCCAAACACACCAAAGGCCAGAAGCCAAACTTCACCCCAGCCTTCCTCCCGTTAGTGACCTCTGTGACTCAGCAGTCTCAGGCTGTAACAGGCCTCTGCTGAAACCGTCTGCAGACAGTTGCAGTCAGTGAAGAGAAGTGACTACTTTGCTTTCCTTTTAAGTAATGGAATAAACTGTGATGTTTTGTAAAACACCCATCCCAGAGCTGAGGAGACCAAATGATTTTTGTAGGAGATAAACTCTAGTAAGCATGCTTAATTTATGTGTTTAGCTTGTCATCTGTGATGACAATTAAGCTCCCTTTCATGACCAGCAGGTTGGTGGGGGAAGGAGACTGGCAGCAAGTCAGCTGCTATTATTTAATCTCTGGTCTTCAGAACTCATAACGGTGATATCAAAGAGAGCACGAGCACGCCAGCTGTGAATGCACACATAAAAAGACGTGCTTGCTGGAATTCAATTAGCCTGGCTTTTTTTTTAAAAGCTTGTTTTCTTTACTTTTTACTGAATCCAGTCAAATGATTTGTGTATGTCATCACTATCTGTGAATGCGTCTTCGGAAGGCTGAAATGAATTGTCTAGGGGGAAAAGAGAGAGCCAGCTGTTCGCCGACATGACACAGCAGCTCAGTGAATCAAGTATCTGTGGAAAAGTACGAACTCTTCCAGGACAGCAATCCACAAACACTCTCGAGTCCTTTCCCTTTCAAATGTCTTTGCCTCCTCCTCCTCCTCGAGAGAGACCTCAGCAAGAAGACTGAAGAGTCCAAGAACGGAAGAGCTGGATTTTTCAGGTACAGCTCAGAGGCTGTGGATTCTGTGAGTCGTCACTTTATACATTTGTAGGAGTAGCCTACTGTGTTAACCATGGCTGTATCAGTACAGAAACCTGAGCCTAGTCAGTTCACACAGAAAACAGCTTTGTGCGCTCAGCTTTGGAGGTCCCAGCCCGTAGGTGGCTGGCTGTATTGCTGGACCACACATCATGGCAGGAGCATGCGGTGGAGGGGAAGAGCTCACTTCAGAGTGAGCCAGGGACAGACAGGAAAAAGAAACAAGTGGAACAAAAGAGGAAGCAGAGTCCACATTGCCCCAACAACAGTCCCAGTGGCCCCAAGGTCCTCCAGGCCCACCTGACAACATTCCAAGACTGCACCGCCACCCAAGGCTTGAGTATGGAGATTTTTAGGAAACACTTATTCAAACAATAGCTTGGCACTGAGATTTGTAGCCTAGATATCTAGACACATGTAGAATTGAGGATGTAAAGTAACTCCCAAATATTAAGCTTATGTTAACCATAAAAATGTCAGATTATTTTTTTGTGTGTGGGGGAATAATTGCTGTCCTGATAGCATGGGACAAAGGGGAGCCACCACATTTCCGATTAAAGGCATGTGATGTCTGTGCTACGCAGACCTGATGTATTCATGTGCAGTGGGATGTGTGTAAGCATGAATACTCATAGCGATTATGTAATGTACTATTTGTGTGCATGGTATGTATATGTGATGTGTGTCGTATGTGGATGTGTGTGTCTGTGTGGCACATAAAGGTTAGTATATGCCTGTGACACATATGATATACCAATGTCTGTATACTACTGATATGCATGCATATTATGTGTGTGCTGGATATGTGAGGTATAAGTGCACATTATATATGTATTTTAAGAGTAGTGTGTGTGTGTGTGTGTGTGTGTGTATATATATATACATATATATATATATATATATATATATATATATATATAAAACAAATCTATAATGTCTCAGAGTGCTTAGCAGATTTAGAGATAGAAGGAAGAGAGACAGGCAGACAGAGAACATGCTCTGGTGGGCTAGTTACACCAAAGATGTTGCTTAGAATCTTTAGATGAAAATTTCTCTTCTTATTCCTACAGAGACACTGTTGCATACAACACACACATGTTAAAATGTATTGAAAAAATCACAATGTATCATAGTTATACTTCTGTGTTGATACATGCTACAAACTATCTGTACATGGAAGGATGGATAACTTCTGTACAGAGATTGAGTAAAGGTGTTAGATTTGACAGAGGCCAACATGCCAAGAGCAGATACAACGCTGTAGAGGACCGAAGTTGCTTGCAAACTCCCAGGAAGCTCTCCCTGACTCTGTATTTTAATGAATTCCATGTTCCTTATTCTCAAAATGCTGAATTTGTAAATGCTTTGCTGTTATTATTTAAAACAAATTTTAAATTTAAGTATATTTTATCATATTCTTCTCATCCACCAAGTCCTTCCAGATCCTCTTCTCCTCCCTATCCAGGCATCTTTCTCAAAAATAAATAAATAAATAAATAAATAAATAAATAAATACCCCAAAACAACAACAAAACCTCCTCAAACCAAGAAAACAAAATAAAATCACCAACATCCCCAAAACCCCACCAAACCATAAACCAAATAACATCACACAAGACAGCCTGTGGAGCCTGCTATATGTGGATCAACTACTTCTGGACATAAGGCCTAAGGCCTTCCCTTAGATAGACCCAGTGTCACTCTCTTGGAGAAAACCCTTCCCCACCCCTCCCAGCAGGTACAAGGGACAGTTCAGTTGTCAGCGAGCTTCTCATTCATTCATTCTTCACTCCCTTAAAAAAAAAATATAACAAAATAAAAGATAAAACAAAAACTATCACATTGGAGTCAGACAAGAGAAACCAACAAAAGAAAAAGAGCCCAGGAGAAGGGATGAGAATTAGAGACCCATTCTAGAGGCCATAACACAGATGACCTGGGGCGCCGTAACATATGCACAGGGGACCTGGGGCAGGCCCAGTGCATGCTGCTTCAGACTCTGTGAGTTCACAGAAGCTTTGCTCATATTGATTTAGAGGGCCTTGTTTTCATGGAGTCGCCCTTTCCCTCTTGCTCTCACACTCTTGCTGCCTTCTCTTCTGTAGGGTTCCCTGAGCTCTGAGGGGATCTTATGGAAATATCCCAACTAAAGATGAGTGCTGCGTGCTCTCTTGCTCTGTGCAGTATCTGGCTGTAGATGTCAGTAATTCTTCTTGTCTGATGCAGGAGGAAACTTCTCTGATGATGGAGGGAAAAAGCACTGATTATATTTGTCTCTCTGGGTCTGGATACCTCACTCGGCACGGTTTTTTTTAGGTTGGTCCTAATTTCTGGCTGTTATGAATAGAGCAGCAATGAACATGGTTGAGCAAGCATCTCTGTGGGAGGATGAAGCATCTTTGGGGTATATGTCTAAGAGTGGCATAGCTGGATCTTCAGGTAGATCCATCCCCATCTTCCTGAGGAACCGCCACACTGATTTCCATAGTGGCTGTACATGTTTGCACTCCCACCAGAAATGGAGGAGAGGTCCTCCACATCCTCGTCAGCATGAGCTGTCCCCTGTTTTGTTGATCTGAGCCATTCTGACCGACCGGTGTAAAGTGACATCTCAAAGTATTTTTCATTCATACTTCCCCAGTGGTTTAGGATGTTGAACATTTCTCTAAGCCTTTCTTAGCGTTTGACTTCCCCTTGTTGAGACTTCTCTCTGTTTAGATCTGTACCCCTTTCTGTTTCAGTTTTTTGTGACAGGGTTTCTCTTTGTAGCTTTTCTGGAACTTTCTTTGTAGACAAGGCTGGTCTCGAACTCACAGAAATCCACATGCTTCTGCCTCCCAAGTGCTTGAATTAAAGGTGTGTGCCACCGCCGCATGGCTGTACCTCACTTTTAAATTTGGTTGGGTATTTTGGTATATATATATATATATATATATATGTTCTTGAGTTCTTTACTCACAATTATATATCTTCCCTGATAAGACAGGTTAAATGCTAGCTTTTATTGTTGACAATGGCTGTTGTACATATTAAGTGCTTAGCTGGCATCGGTAGGATGAATGACTGATTGGCTTAATAAATGATTCCTGGGAATCTGAACTGAGAGGCTGATCAGCACTGTCCTAGGCAGGTACTGTGGGGTTTTGTTTTTTGTTACCTCTTGGAAAACTACTCTGATTTGGGCATTTATCAAAAATCAACTTGGCATCAGTGAGTGGGACAGGACTCTATGTCCCTTTACCTTTTCCCAGTCTGACTACTGGAATCGGCTCCATCATAAACAGTCACCAAAGGACATGTAGGACACATGAAGTGCCTTCTCCATCAGGAAGAGACCCAGTCAGTTGAGATTGTAGGGCCTTGTTGAACTAAGTGGCGTGCTAGCCTGAATAGATATCTACACACATTTGGGGACATTCCAGGGCAGCTGATCTTTTGGAGAAAGTTATATTTGTGATATAATACAGATTACTAAAACCTTGAAGATAAAACAATCACTGTTTTCTCCATTTTAGTAAGATTTTTTAAGTTTTATTTGTGTGTGTGTGTGTGTGTGTGTGTGTGTGTGTGTGTGTGTGTGTGTGTGTGTACTATGTGGACTGAAATAACCAGTTGAAACGGTGGAATCCCCTTGGGCTGGACAGGAACCAAACTGAGGTCCTCTAGAAGAGCAGCAAGTGCTCTAAAAATGCTGACCCATTTATCCAGCCTTTCAAACAAACTGCCTGCATGATCACTGTAGGATCCATGCAATCGTTTCCACTCTTTGTGTTTGGTTAACTGTCTGGGGTCCTTTTGCTCTACCCAGAAGGAAAGGGCAGGTAAGGGAGGGGAAACTCTCCATGTGCCAATTGATGTCCAGCAGCTTTTGTATCCCTTAGCATTTGCCAGCAGCAGCAGCACAACCACCACCAGCAGCACCAGCAGCAGCACCACCACCACCAGCAGCAGCACCACCACCAGCAGCAGCAGCAGCAGCACCACCACCAGCAGCAGCAGCAGCAGCACCATCACCAGCAGCAGCAGCACCACCAGCAGCACCAGCAGCAGCAGCACCACCACCAGCAGCAGCAGCAGCACCACCACCACCACCAGCAGCAGCACCACCACCACCAGCAGCAGCAGCACCACCACCACCACCAGCAGCAGCAGCACCACCACCACCACCAGCAGCAGCAGCAGCAGCACCACCACCAGCAGCAGCAGCAGCAGCAGCACCACCACCACCAGCAGCAGCAGCAGCACCACCAGCAGCAGCAACAGCAGCAGCAGCAGCAGCAGCAGCACCATTTGAGGTTCCAGCTCTTTTGTAGGGCTATGAAGTCAGAAGCTGGTACCACAAGCCTTGGTTGCAGTTTCCCACTGGGCCTCAGAATTAAGTTCCCCAGCTCTTGACAATGCCCGGTGTCACAGCTCCCAGATCAGTGATATCTAAGTTCCTTAGCCCAAAGGACTGGGAAGTTCTCTGGAACTCTTTCAAAAATCAAGGCCTTCGTTTTCTCTTCTCTCCTGTTGTACAGCTTTCTATGCCTCCTCACTGTCCTCTTTTGCCTTCTCTCTGCCCTAACAGCTCCTCAGAACAGCTCAGCTGCTGCTCCTTGTCAACACTGCTGTCCCAGTGGCTCCTGTCAGGAGGCGGTTACCAACATCCTTTGACTTCCGTGGCTCCTTCTACTTCTATCAGCCACCAGTATTTCTGTTCTGTCTCTGGTGCAGCTGTTCGGTGCAGCTGTTCACTCCATCGCCTTCGTAGCTCAGCCTTCTATCTATTCATCTCTGCCTCTGCCACTTGTCAGGGTCACCGTCAGTCTCCAGAGAACCAACTCCGAAGCTGCATCAGGTGCACTTGTTTTAGAGCCCTGCCTCTGCCACTCACCAGGGTCTCATGGCTCCCATAGCTCTTCCTCCTTTGTGGCCATCAAAGAAATAGACAACTCTGCCACTTTTTTGTCTTGGTGGGCCAGCCAACCACCATCATTGCTGCCATTGCTGCTGCTGCTGCTGCTGCTACTTTCTTTCTGTGACCAGTTCAGCATTCAAACAAAAAATAAAACCTTGAGAGAAGCCCTTTTGTTGTTGTTGTTGTTGTGATTTATCTGAGAATCGCATTTGTATCTGAAGCTATCTATAGAAGTGATATCTTGTACCTTGGCTTCTACAGCAGTGGCACCTGCGTGTGTGCACTTCCCACCTGACTTCCGAGCGCTTCTTTTGGAGATCCTTTGAGAGACCGCATCTTCCCAAAATGCCCCAGCAGTGTCTTTGGTTCCATCTGTCTCTTTGCAAACACGCCAGTCCCCAACATTTTCTGCTCTCTTTGAACCTAGGCAGGATTCGCAGCCTTTTCAGAAAGATTCCCCTTAGGGAATTGTTCTTCATTGTTTCCAAAGCTCGGACAGAAAGATGCCAAGTTTCTCCCTGACCCCTAGTGTCCTTCTCCAGTATTCTTGCCCTGAGAACGCAGGATGCCCAACACCAGTTCTTGTGCCTGTGTTTCTAAGTCCAGAGATGGCGGTACTGCAGGCGTCTCCAAGCTGCTTCACCAAGTGAGCAGGGCTTCTTGCAACAATCACAGCGCCTCCTATAAAAATGAAGGTTTGTGTTTACACCAATTGTGGTGTGGCCTCTTTTCTAGAGTCACACTATCCCATTTCAGAAGGTATCAGGGCTGTGTGTCCCTTCTGCCTTGCGTGTAAGTATTTATGATTATCTGAAATCTACTGCAGCTTGTCGGAAGAAAAAGTGCAGTGAAAAGTGTTCCGACAGTCCTGGGAGAGGCTGGATCTTCACAAGCCACAGCAACCAGCTGCAAGTGTTGAGCTGTTGTGTGGTTTCCTAGGGGCATCTAGGCAGTATCTAAGATAGCCAGTGTTGACCTGAGAGCAGCTTACTCTTCCTGGTAAACGGGTTGACAGTTGTTTTGCTCAGGGCAGCAAGAGAGACCCCAGCAAGTCACATTGCCTTGTTTCTCAACATCTTTGCTTATTGACAGGAAAATGACCACCAGGAGTGTTTATAGTAAGAACTTAAGCCCTTTACCTGTATCACCATAGCTATCTTAAAAGACTTAAATAGTGCTTTAGCAGGGGTGTGCCCGGCGAGAGGTCAGCCCCATAATTTAACTCCATTGGCACCTGATGGCTTCTATTTTTCCATGTCTTTGCACTATATACTAAATATCCAGTGTTCTTTTGACATAAGTTCTTAACCCAGTGGTTCTCAACCTTCCTAATGCTGCAAACCTTTAATACAGTCCCACATGTTGTGGTGACCCCCCCCAACCATAAAGTTATTTTCATTGCTACCTCATAATTGTAATTTTGCTACTATTGTGAATCATAATGTAAATATTTGTGTTTCTAATGGTCTTAGGTGACCCCTATGAAAGGGTCATTTGACCACTAAAGGACCCACAGGTTGAGAAACACTGTCTTCACTAATGCTACAAATCTAAAGCATTCTCCCAAAATGCACATGTTGAATCTCAAGATGTCAAGAACTAGGAAGTAGAGTTATAGCGAAGTAATAAACTATGTACAAACAATGTTTTAAAAAAACCACTACCTGTAGTACAGGAAGGTACCTCATCAGACACAGCATCTGCCAGCATAGCCTAATGACATAAGTAAAATGGGCCTGACAGACATCTACAGATCATGTCAGCCAAACAGGAAAGCATGTACATTCTTCTCAGCATCACATTGAAGTTTCTTTCATACTGATCACATATTAGAATACAAAGCTAATATCAAACATAGGAAAAGGAAAATACCATTCTAGAGTCTATAGAGCCACAGTGGAATGAAAATAGGTATCAGCAGCACTTAAGACTACAGGAAGTGCATAGGCTCAAGGAGTCTGAACCACACCCAACTGAGGGATAATTGTGTCACTGAAGAAATAAGCAAAGAAGTTAAATATTCCTAGAACTAACTGGATGCAAATGAAAGCAGAATGTAAAAACTCACAGTAAGGCAGTCCTAAGATGAAAGTTTATAGTGCCAAGTGCCTACATAAAAAAAAAAAAAAAATGAGCAATCTCAAATTATCAAGTTAATGATGTGTCTGAAGGCCTTCGAAAATCAAGAAAAACCAAAGGCTGAATCAGCAGGTAGGAAGAGATCATCAAGACAAAGGCAAAAATTAATGGATAGAAATAAAAAATACCAATGAAACTAAGAGTTGTGGGTAAAAAAAAAAAAGATGAATATGATTAACCAGACCTTAGCCAAATTATCTAAAAGAAAGAGGAAGAGGGTCCAAAGTAGTACAATCAGAAACAAATGGGAGGATTTTACAACAGATACCAGCAGAATTCAGGAAAACATAAGGACATGCTTTAAAAAAAAAAAAAAAACCTATATTACTGGACAGTTTTGTGTCAACTGGACACAAGCTAAAGTCATCTGAGTAGAGAGAATCTCAATTAAGAAAATGTCTCCAAAGTATCAGGCTGTAAGCAAGCCTGTATAGCATGTTCCTATTTTTATTTATTTATTCATTCACATCCCAATCACAGCCCCATTCCTCCTAACCTCACAGCCCCACACGCTCTCCCTCTTCCTCCTGTACACACACCACTACTCCTCAGAAAAGGAGAGTTGCCCCAACCCTTCCCTGGCTCATCAAGTCACATCAGGACTGAATGCATCTTCTTCCTCTGTTGCCTGGAGAAGCAGCCCCACCAGGGTAAGTGATTAAAAATCAGGCAACAGAGTCCTCCACATCAGAGACAGCCCCTGTTTCCCTTATTAGGGGATCCACAGGAAGCCTGAGCTGCCCATCAGCTACAACTGTGTAAGAGACTTAGGTCCAGCCCGTGTATGGTCCTTGGTTGGTGCTTTCATCTCCTCAAGCCCCTCTGGGCCCTCGTTAATTGGCTCTTATGAATAAAGCTGTTATGAATATCGTTGAGCAAATGTTCTTGTTGGTAGAGCATGTTTTGTAGTATAGTACAAAAGTATGGAGTAGTATAGTTGGATCTTGAGGTAGAGCATTTTCTTAATTGGTGATCAATGGGGGGGGGGTGGTGTCCAGCCCATTGTGGATGGTGTCATCCCTAGGCTGGTGGTCCTAGGTTCTATAAGAAGGCAAGCTGAGATAGCCATGGAGAGCAAGCCACTAAGCAGCCCCTAACCAGGGCTTCTGCATCAGTTCCTGCCGCCAGGTTCCTGCTTTGATGGAGTTCCTGTCCTGACTCCCTTCAGTGATCAACAGTGATGTGGAAGTGTAAGCCAAATAAACCCTTTCCTTCCAAACAAGTTTGGTCACGATGTCTTGTCACAGCATTAGAAATCCTAACTAAGACATTATAATTTATGAAATTTTAAAATCTAAACATGCAACCTACCCAAAATAAGCCAAGATGAAGTAAATTCCATAACCAACAACAAGATTAAGACAGTAATTATATCTTTTCAAGTCACAAGGGCCCAGGTCCAGATGGATTCACTGCAAAATTCATCAGGACTCCAAAGACAAACGAATACCATACTACTCAAATTATTCCATGAAAATAGGCAAAGAAGGAAGATGTCAAAATCTTTGTACCAAGGAAATTTTATCCTAATAACAAAAGCAAATAAAGACAAAACAACGGAAAAGAGAAAATCACAGACCTATCTCCCTAGTAGGCATAGATGCAAAAGTTCTCACTATCTTCCTGGATAACTACAATGAAATACTGTTTTCCAGAATTAACAGGGAAGTTGCACATGTGAATTCACAGTGGTTATAATAACATGTGCAAAACCCATGCAAGATCAAGCCAAGCAATCCAGCATGGAAGGAAGAGGTGCTCCTGAAATCTTTGCTGGAAGGCCATTGATGACTTCTGGGGGAGGGAGAGTCTGCTTTCTTTAGGAATGCAGGGTACAAGGGGGCTCCCTCTGCTCCCATAGATAATCCTAAACACATGCACAGACTTAAGCAATACTAAGTGGACTTCAACTGATGAATGAATAAGGAAAGATGGGGTTTATGTAGACAATGGAAAGAAAAAAAAGAAATCATGAACGGATAGAACTAGAAAAATTACACTGAGTGAGCTAACACTGTGAGCTTTGTCGGAGGCAGCGGGTCACCATGGGACTGAAGTATGAGGTCTTGGAAGTTCAAGGCCAGGCTCAGTGGCTTGCAGTCACAGTTCTTTTCTCTCTGCTTACTAATCCAGATGTAAAACTCTCAGATAGCAATGCTGTCATGCTTTCTGCCATGCTAATCATGGATTAAACTTCTGGACTATAAACCAGTCCCAATCAAATGTTTTCCTTTAGAAGAGGTGCCATGGTCATGGTGCTAGGAGTAGGATAGCGTTGTGATAACACTGACCATGTTTTAGTTTGGAGGAATGTGGACTATAGGTACTTTTGAAGTTGGACTGAATCCATTTCTGCATTGTGTTATGTTATAAGTCTACGGGGGCCAGAGAGTGGAATGTGGCTATTTGAATAGGAATGGCCCTAGAGACTCATGTTTTTTCAATACTTGGCTCATAGGGAGTGGCTCTATTAGTGTTGTGGTCTTGTTGGAGTAGCTTTGTTGGAGGAAGTTTGTCACTAGGGGCTGGGGCTTTGAGATCTCAGGAGCTCAATCCCACACTCGTTGTCACTTTCTGCTGCCTGTCGATCAAGGTGTAGAATTCTTAGCAACTCTCCAGCACCATGTCCATCTTCATGCCACCATGTTTCCTGCCATGATGATAATAGACTAAACCTCTGAACTATAAGCCATTCCTAATTAAATATTTTTACTTACAAGAGTTACTGTGGTCAGCCAGGTGTGGTGGTGCATGCTTTTAATCTCAGAACTCAGGAAGGCAGAGGCAGACAGATCTCTGTGAATTTGAGGCCAGCCTGGTCTACAAAGTGAATCCAGGACAGCCAAAGGTATACAAAGAAACCCTATCTTGAAAAAACAAACAAACAAACAAACAAACAAAGAGTAGATGGGGTCTCTTCATGGCAATGAAACCCAAACTAAGACAATAGTCAAACCAAAAGTAATGGAAGTAGAAAGACTTACACAGGGAGTAGTGTGGGACTATGCAGGGAATTAGGAGTGGAGAAATGGAAGGCTAATACAAATGAAAGAGTTATGAAAAACTGTATGGACGCTACTATCTTCCACTCCAAATAAAAAACTATAAGTGGAGGAACAGTAGAACATGTATGAAATAAAAGAGGAGGAAGCAATACTGAGGGTTAAAAGAATAGGGCAATGTTCAGGGGGGATGGTGTGGTAGAGTGAGGGCTAACCAAGGCTAAGGCTCTATTAACCTTAGGGAAGTTCACGGGTTAGTAAGCCAATTTCAAAACACAGCTTGAAAAACCAAAAGAGTCTTCACTTATCAGGAAAGTGGGACAGAGGGGAGGACATCCTATTGGGACTCTCGGTGAGAGAGCATGGGAGAATGGAGAAATAGAAGGATCCAGATGGTCCTAGAAACCTACAAGAAGAACATTATGACTGGCAGATCTGGGCTCAGGAGTTCTGCTCAAACTATGGCACCAGCCAAGGACAATACATGCAGTAAACTTTGAACCAGCCAATGGGCAGGACACTCTCCACAGTTGAGTGGAGAGTAGGGACTGACTTTCACATGAACTCTGGTGCCTCGTATTTGACCGTGTCCCCTGGATGGGGAGGCCTGTTGGCACTCAGAGGAAGGACAGCAGGCTACCAAGAAGAGACTTGATACCCTATGAGCATATACAGAGGAGGAGATCCCCCTCAGTCACAGTCATAGGGGAGTAGGGGGTAAGCGGGAGGGAGGGAGGAATTGGAGGATACAAGGGATAGGATAACAATTCTGATTTAATATGAATGAATTAATAATAAAAAAATTTTAAAGAAAAACCAAAAGAGTTCAAGCAGAGTTGCCCTACACGGGCAGACAATGCTTGCCTAGAAAATGTGGGCTATTAAACGAAAATTGCAATACAATCAGGAGACACCCACTATGACTTATTAGCTTTGGCTTCAGGACATAAAGAAATTAATCTCAGGCTGACTTGGAAACTTCCCTTTATGCAACTGGTTTGCTCAGTGCCAGAAGATGCTATGCTGGCTATTGGAGAAAAAAGGTGCCCATGGTCTTAACCAGTGCTGGGCCGTGTATGCTGCAATATTTGCCTGCCAGGTAAAAGGTGTCACTGGCAAAGGAGCAGCACAGCTGGGTGGTGGTTTGAATGATATGAACCCCATAATGGTGTGGACCTCCTGTTTAGGGAGGATTGGAGGTGTAGCCTTGCTGGGAAAAGTGTGTCACTGAGGACAGGCTTTGAGATTTCCTACATGCCATAACCAGTGTGTTCTCCGCCTCTTGCTTCTGTTTTAAGATGTGAGCATTCAGCTATTTCTGCCACCATGATGGTAATGTATTCCTACCCCCTGGGGTAGCCATGAACTCCAAATAAACCCTCCCTTCAGTAAGTGCCTTGGTAACAGTGTTTATCACTGCAGTAGAAAAGTAACTAATACAACCTATATGACTAATGTGACTAACTGCTTTCTGATTATATTGAAGTCCTGTTCCACTGGAGGAAAATTTGTGACTGACATTGTTAACCTAGTCAAAAGTTCTTGGATGAGTAGGCCCTAGGACCAAGGGAGAATTGCTTTAACACACAAACACACTAACACACACACACACATGTGCACGCACATGGTCTGTTCTCAACCTTGGTCAGAGAAGCTCCTTCATGAAGTGAGCATCAGTCAATGAAGAGATACATCACTGGTCAAAGTGGTAAGAATGAGAGGCTAAGTGCCCATCCCTACACACAACATCTGTGCTGACCACCACCCACCAATATTCAGGGATTATCATGGAAGAGCAGAGGGAAGGAAAACAAGCACTGAAAGACATGGCTGTGTACTGTGGGATGCTGCCTTCTGGGCATGCATGGCTATGGCAAACATGAGGCTACCTGCACAAGACCTACACAGGATCAAGCCAACCAAGATCCCAGCACAAACACCTTATCAAAAAGCTCTTGGTTGCTGATAATTGTTGGAAAAAGGAGAATCTTGATTGTGTTTTATTTTGTTTGTAGGACGCAGCCACCAGTAGGTTTCCCATTCCCCTGTGAGTGTCTCATCACTACTCATATGAGCATCACTCTGAGCTTAGTGGATTATAAACACCGAGGATGACATGAGGTTGCAAGTGTGGCAAGGTGGAGGATTTGTGGAGAGTTAGAGTGCAAACAGATGTATGTATGTATGTATGTATGCAACCGTATTTCATTATATGCATGTATGAAATTCTCAAAAACAAAACAAACTTTTAAGATTTGTGAAGTATATGATATTCTGATTTGATTTGAACGTCCTTAAAAACTCAAGATATAGAGCATCATTGTATTGTTAAATCTCTAAATATATGTAAATTAGTTTCATAATTAATCTGCCCTTTTATGAATATAAGCCATAATCTATAGCAATAACTGCTCTGTATATTTAATAATTTATACATTTAGTGATGTGCATATTTTTATTTATGGGTGTCTTTTGTATATTTTTATATTCAATTTGCAGAATTTCTCTGAAATTTCAAATTTTCTTCTCAATTTTATAATCTTCTCTGAATCACAAATGTTTTAATTATAATAAGGTGCATAACATCTATATTCTTTATAAATAGACCAAGAACATTGAAAGTTCAATTCTGAACTTCGTATGGAAAAACAAAAAACCCAGAATAGCTAAAACATCTTGTACAATAAAAGGTGCTCCAGAGGAATTTCCATACCTGATCTCAAACTGTACTATAAAGCAATAGTTATTTAAAACAGCATGGTACTGGCACAGCAACAGGCTGGTTGATCAATGGAATCGAATCGAAGACCCAGATATGAATCCACACACATATGGTCACTTGATTTTTGACAAAGACGCCAAATCCATTCAATGGAAAAAGGATAGCATCTTCGACAAATGGTGCTGGTCTAACTGGATGTCTATGTGTAAAAAAATGCAACTGGACCCATATTTGTCACCTTGCACAAAACTCAAATCCAAGTGGATTAAAAACCTCAACATAAAACCAGGGACATTAAGTCACTTAGAAGAAAAAGTGGGGAAGAGCCTGGAACATATTGGCACAGGAGACAACTTCCTGAACAGAACATCAACAGCCCAGGCCTTAAGGTCAACAATTAATAAATGGGACCTCATGAGGCTGAGAAGCTTCTGTAAGGCAGGAGACACTGTCAGAGAACAAGCGACAGCCTACAGACTGGGAAAAATCTTCACCAACCCTACATCTGACAAGGTCTAATATCCAAATTATATAAAGAACTCAAGAAATTAAACACCACCAAACCAAATAACCCAATTGAGAAATGGGGCTTGGAACTAAACAGAGAATTCTCAACAGAGGAGTATCAAATGGCTGAGAAACACTTAAGAAATGCTCAACCTCCTTAGTCATCAGGGAAATGCAAATCAAAACAACTCTGAGATTCCATCTTACACCCATCAGAATGGCTAAGATCAAAATTCAAGCGACACCACATGCTGCGAGGATGTGGGGAGAGAGGAACACTCCTTCATTGCTGGGGGGAATGCAAACTGGTACAGCCACTTTGGAAATCTATCTGGTGCTATCTCAGAAAAATGGAATAGGATACCCAGAAGATGCTCCAGCACACAACAAGAAACTTTGCTCAACCATGTTC
Source organism: Acomys russatus (assembly GCF_903995435.1). NCBI lineage: Eukaryota > Metazoa > Chordata > Mammalia > Rodentia > Muridae > Acomys > Acomys russatus. Next base: position 1,704,901 of record NC_067154.1, on the reverse strand, counting down.
ATAGCAGCCTTATTCATAATAGCCAGAACATGGAAACAGCCTAAGTGTCCCTCAGTAGAAGAGTGGATAAAGAAACTGTGGTACATATACACTATGGAATACTATTCAGCTATTAAAAACAAGAAATTCCTGAAATTTGTGGACAAATGGATTGAGCTAGAAATGATCATAATGACCGAGTTAACCAGAAGCAGAAAGACTCAAACAGTATATACTCACTTATATGTGCATACTAGCCCAAGGGGCATGTCCCACGAAAGCCTTCACTCACCAGGAAACTGGGACAGAGGGGAGGACATCCTATTGGGACTCTAGATGAGAGAAGCATGGGAGAATAGCAAAGTAGAAGGATCCAGAGGGTCCTAGAAACCTACAAGTAGAACATTATGAAGGCAGATTTGGGCCCAGGGGTCCCACTCAAACTAAGGCACCAGCCAAGGACAATACAGGCAGTAAACTTTAACCCCTACCCAGATCTAGCCAATGGACAGAACATTCTCCACAGTTGAGTGGAGAGTGGGATATGACTTTCTCACGTACTCTGATGCCTCACATTTGACCATGTCCCCTGGAGGGGGAGACCTGGTGGCACTCAGAGGAAGGACAGCAGGTTACCAAGAAGAGACTTGATATCCATGAGCATATACAGGGGGAGGAAATCCCTCTGAGGAACAGTCATAGGGGAGGGGAATAAGGGGAAAGTGGGAGGGAGGGAAGAATGGGAGGATACAAGGGATGGGATAACCATTGAGATGTAACAAGAATAAATTTTAAAAATTAAAAAAAAAAAAAGACTATAAGTTTGACCTAACAATAGTCAATTGCAATGAAATCCAGGAATTGTTCATCAAGCCGGGACATGACTGAAGGAAGTACATTAAAATTAGTTTTTCTTCTAACTCCAGTCGACAAGAGACCAAATGCATGCATATAAAATAATATTTCTTTTTATAAGAATTGAATACAAGGCCATAGAAGAGACAAAAAGGTGAAACTATAAGGAATATCATAAGAGAGAAAGTGATTCACATTCTTCCTGATACAATTACAAATTTTTCAATCCCAAACAGTAAGTGCCCAAGTGTTTTTAATGAAACAGCAGTAATAATATTTCATTAGTTTAATTTTCATTATTTATTCATAAATAATCATCTTCAGAAAGAACTTGGTATACATATTCTTCAGTCTCTTAAAATATTTTTAAATATCTGTTTAAGAATCAGTTAGCATCTTTTCTGACTATATTCCCATCATGTTGCCTTTTGCTAGCTTCAGAACCATTTTGTATTTATTATAAATCTTTGTTTTTACATTCTATAAAGAAAATTATTCAACCTCTAAAAAATAAATAAGTAAATAAATAAATAGATAAATAAACAGACAAAGAAAGAAATGCCTGGTGCTTAGCCGCCTGCCCTGGGGAGGGTTGTTGATGCACATGGAGGTAAGATAACCATCACTGCCTCTCCAGACAACAGGAGCTACCCAAATAAGCTCATTAAGAAACCAGACTGCTGTGCAGAGACATACTTGTTGTTTGTACGAGTCACCTACTGTGAGACTGCCCGATACAAGATGAAATCACTCTTGTCTGACCTGGACAAGCCTGGAGCTGGGACATAATGAAAGAGAGGGGAAGGGGCCCTGCCTGCCTGAGATAAGTACAGCTTCAAGGACTTTCTAAAGATACACAAAAGATTTCTTCTCATACAATATGCATCCCCTGAACAACTACACAGACTCCTGTAGCTAAGATTGTCTTCAACATTCTTCAAGACTGCAACAGTCCAGACAACAGTCTCTAAGCAGAACACTCACCTAGGAACTGCATCTCCATCAATGAGCTGACACCAAGCTTCACGTCTCCACCAATGAGCTGACTTCAAGCCTCCCCCCTCCACCAATATTGACACTCGCATCATCTCCATCAATGAGTCAGCAGAGAATTTGTCCCAATCCTTCAAGGCCAACGAACTATGGGTTCAAGCCACTCACTTGACTTCAAAGCCCTCATTTCTGCCCCTGCTTTTCTATGCCACATTTCTAGTGTTCTGCTATTACCAGGTCAAATAAAAATCATCCTCCCTCCCTCCTTCCCCTCTCCCTTTCTCCCTCCCTCCTTCCCCCTCCTCCTCCCCTCCTCCTTCTCCTCCCCTCCCCCAATCTCCCATTTTTAAGTTCACAGTAGTAATGACTTTTGTACTTTACCCATAAAGAAAAACCACTTGAATAATCATACTTGTGGCTGTTCTGGCTAAATTTATGTCAACTTGACATAAGCTGGGGTGGTTTTAGATGAGGGAACCTTAATTAAGAAATGTTTCTACCAGATTGGCATGTGGGCAAACCTGTGGCACGTTTTCTTGACTGATGCGGGAGTGCCCAGGTCACTCTGTGTGGTGCCACTCCTGGTCTTGTATTCCTGGAGAATAAAAAGGCAGAGTGAGTAAGCCACACGGAGCAAACCATTAGCAGCACTCCTTTGTGGCCTCTGCATCAGCTCCTGCCTCCATGTTCCTTCTTCACTGCAAAAATTGCTGCCCTGGCTTTTTGTTGTCTTGGGAGTTGTAAGTGGAAACAAACCTTCTGCTTCCCACATTGTTTGTGGCTATAGTGTCCTGTCACAGCAATAGAAACCCTGTGACAATCCCCACAGGGCAAATCCCACTGTTGTTAGCCGGTCAGCAATTTTGTTGTTAGTAAACATTTTCACATTTGGCTTGTTACAGCAAATGTCTTTGGCTTCTAGTGTTATCTCAAACACAAGAGAGGCATTAATTTCAGAATGAATTTATGGAGGAGATTATCAACTCCATCCTAAAGGTACAAGTTGCTCATCGTTCAAAAAGGCCCCTGAGAGACCTGACTCCCCAAGTGCCAAGGCTGCTGAATCTCAGGACTCAGATAAGGCAGTGACTCTGCAGTCCAAATGGCTTTATCGTCTATTCTAAGTATCAACAAATGCAGATACTTCATTTGAACCTCATTTGCAGCGTCCAGGACTCCCGAGGTTCTAAATTGTTGTGTAAAATTTTATCCCATCTTTATTTTTAAATATGTTGAATGCCACTCCTTCTGAAAGGAAATACATGTACATCACCTCACCCACTAAAAAGCTCAAGGTGTGTGTGTGTGTGTGTGTGTGTGTGCAGGTGCACATGTGTCCAAGTATGTATGCATGCATGGCCAGATGCCAAACTTTCTTGTTCCTCAAGGCCTATGAGTGTTTTTACATTTGTGCGGCAAGGTCCCTCATCAGCCTATAACTAACCAAGTAAGCTACACTGGCTAGTGAGCAAGCCCCAGGGATGCTCCTGCCTTCACCTCACCAGTGCTGGGATTATAAGTGTGCTCCACACACAGCTGTTTGTTTTTGTTTGTTTGTTTGTTTGTTTTTAGCATGGTTTTTTGGAGCTTGAGCTCAGGTCTTTATTGTTGCATTACAAATACTTTATCAGGCCGGGCGTGGTGGCGCACGCCTTTAATCCCAGAACTCGGGAGGCAGAGGCAGGTGGATCGCTGTGAGTTCGAGGCCAGCTAGCCTGGTCTACAAAGCAAGTTCAGGACAGCCCAGGCTACACAGAGAAACCCTGTCTCAAAAACAAACAAACAAAAACAAATACTTTATCAACGAGCATGCATTTTTTTTTATCTGACTCTTTAAGTGATTCTATTTCCCTCCCCTGCTGGCGAGCAAATAACACTCACAATTTGAAGGCTCTTAGGGTCTTTTTTAGGATACCTTTGTTGGTTTGATCAAGATCATTTGAACTCTATGTAAAACAAAAGAAACTACACTTAACCCCTGGAAAAGTACTCTGACAATCACCATTCTGTTTCCAAATACAGAAAAGTCAGTCCAGAGACACAGTGTTGAATCCAGGGGTAGGTACAGGTCACCCCACTTTCTGAAAGCTTGGTATTGGATGCCACCCACCTAGCCATAACCAGTAACGGAGCATGACCAATGTTGTCTCATAGAAGTCTAATCTTCAACTCTCCCCCACTCCCCCTTCTATACTGACACTGACACCAAGAAGCACACAGCAAGGTAAAGAACTGTCCCCTTCATTAGAGATGCCACTCCATGAGTGTTGGGTCATTCAAACAGACAGGGATAAATTTAGGAGCTATTTGTCTCCCACAACTCTAAGCCACCTGAAAAACAGGCGGTAGGATCACAGGGCACCAGTAAACACCAGGCTGTATTCCAGGCCCAAACTGTCTGATGATCTGTGACACAATTTGACCTCTTCCCCGGGAGGGGACATTTGTGGGATGAAGTTTGTCTCTTTTCAAAACACCAGAAACTTCTGACTGGCCAGAGCTTGGTCGGCTCTGTTTCCAGTGGGTGCACAGCTGTCTAAATGGAGCGGAGGGAAATTATAGGGGAGAGGCAACAGCTGGCTGAAAAAGAAGCAGGAGATCCCACTTGTCCCTGTCTAGAGTGCTGACACACTTGCCACTGCAGGTAGGAAGAGCATGGGGTTACATCTTGTCATGTTCACATGGAAAGGGCGCGCAGTATTAGCCCCGTCACAGAAAAGTTGCTGATGGCTATGTGTGCTGGGCATCCAGCAAGGAGTAAGGTCCCCTTGCAACTTGCACATTTAACTCTTCACTGGAACTTGCTTCGTGGAATTTCACATCCAGTCACAGGAACTTTGAAATACTCAAGTTCAGATCTTACTGAGGAGCCCCTGCCTGGTTTTATTTTTCCCTCATAATTTCCAACAGTGCCTGTCAGGTCTGTCAAGCGGGGTGTCCCAGTCCGCCATTCTGCTTCTCCGGATGCTAATACCATGGAAACTGCAGAACATTTAAAAAAAGAAAAAAAAAAAAAAGAAAAAAAATCAACAGTTGGTCCTATAAGCTACCTGCAAATTTTAATTCCTTATATGACAGCATTCCTTGAATGAATGAAGTACCCAGAATATCTCCCGAGACTACCCAAAACCTTCATGGCCATTACTAATTGTCATGCTCGGAGACACTGAGAACTCTCAGGTGCTTGGAGAAGGCTGTGCTCCTCTCACCACTGAGTCCAAAGCTGCAGATGAACCCCGGACTGTCTGAAGGGCAGCGGGGTGCACTTCATCACACTGTCAGCTGCTCACCTGGCCTTACCCACCACAGTTGAACCACGGGGGTCAGGGAGTCCAGCCAGCTCACCGAAGGCAAGAGGCTGGAGGCCAGTCGGAAGGTGGCCAGAGTTATAATACCAGTGTTTGAGACGTTGGTGTGGGTGACTCATTCTTTTCCTTTCAGATATGCCAAAAAGAATCTCACTGCTAGCAAAGCACGGCCATTCCATATAAAGTCTGAGATGATTGCCAGTGTCCCCAAGTGAGAGAGAACAAAGAAAGAAGCTAAGCAGGTCACACCAAAGGACATAGATTGGCAGAAAAACATTCAGTAGGGTAAGAGCCATGAAGGGCTTCTAGGGGCCTCTGCATTGAACTTCTGGTTTTCTCTCATTATGTACTTGAGATGCTGAGTCATGTAGCTGATATTTTTAAGTCCATTGAAGCCTTACGAATATCACAGGGTCATAGGTCACTTACAGACAGACAGCAAAGAAGATTATTAGGTGCCTGCAGACAATGCATCCACTGTCTAGGCTAACAGCCACCAGGGAGTGGTGACATTCTTCCATGCTGGGAAGAGTTGTCAAATAGCCAGTGACAATAAGTAATTAATCATATGTAAGCCATTTCCCTACCTTAGCCCGCTATGAGCCCGCTATGAAATAATCAGAGCTTTTGCAGCTGTTAACATCTGTGTAAAGCCTTGTCCATCTCTGGAGACAGCCACCCTGCAGAAACCACCCCCCCCATGGGGCAAGAGGTAGGATGAAGTCCGAGCTGGGATGCTCCCCAGTGGCAAGGTTCTTATGCCTTTGTGGGTTCTTTGTTGGCAAAGAAGATCAGACACTTTGAAAAATATACCCCTCAAGGTTTAATCTCTCTAAACCACAATGTTTGGAGGGGAAATGGCAATAGCAGAGAGAAAGAAAGAAAAAAAGAAAGAAAGAAGAAAGAAAGAAGAAAAAAGAAAAAGAACCAAAACAGAGCCTGGGAAGGGTCTGAAGCTATTTAAGCAAAAGTTTCTCCCAGGGTTTGAAAAGTCTGTAGCCAAGAGAAGAGTAACTCGACAGCGCACACTGTGTAACCCAGCATTGCCACCCAGGTGTCGCTGATGACAAGGACAAAAAGAGGGGTGTTCCCAGTGTCAAACGAAAAGCACTAGAAGTGAGAGCCGAGGTAGTGTGAAAGGACGCGTGCCCCTCCAGAACAGGCTAGGTGTGTAAAGCAGGTGAAGATGCTAACGCCGGGAATGGTTAAAAATATCCGTACCTTCATCATCGCCAGCATTAGTACACATCATCTGTTACTTCAGGAAGAATTCCATCCTCTGGGTTTTCAGTAGCTGAAGCCCAGGTCTGGACCTGGTGACAGTGTGTGCTCCTTGGTTAGAATAAGTTTCTTTGCTTGTGCTTCCACTGCCACCTCTGACGTCATCACATAGCGTCTTTCTGACCTGGCTCTTAGCAGCCTCCATCAGTTCTTGCTTCTCAGATTTACTTACTATAAAGAGTAAACAAGACGGCATGCCACAGCATTTGCAGGCTTCCTAAGGATTGAGTGCTTGATACATAGAAAGTGCTGGAAAAGAGAAGCTTGCACTATTATTATGGTCAGTATCACTATCATCTACATTTTATGATTTTTTACTGTGCTATTTTAGTGTATGAGTGTCTGCCTGCATGCATGTATGTGCACAGAGTATGTGCCTGGTGAACATGGAGGACAGAGAAGGCACTGATCCTCTGGAACTGTAGTTACAAACAGTTGTTTGCTTCCATGTGGTGCTGGGACTCGAACCTAGGTCCTCTGGAAGTACTAGTACTCTTAACCACTGGGCCGTCTCTAGCTCCCTGTGCCTTATGTCTGAACCCACTCTATCTTCATTTAACTAGGTTATTATAATTGGTAGCCCCAGTACCGAATGTGGTCATGTTTCGTCTGGATACAGGACACAAAACGATCATCAGTTAAGTGATTGTTTGGGGACCCAGAATGATGTCACTAATTTACTCACAAAACTGAGATTCAGATCGATCCTCCTCAGTGTTTCCGGATACCATTAATTCTGCATGGTATGGGGACCAGACAACTGAATTTTATTTTCTTTTACAGGAAAATAACCTATTTAAAAGATTCCCAACTCTTACCCTGAGGCTTCTGCTCAGGATGTCATAGGCCCATTGGACTTTCTGCACGCTCCTGTCACTGAGATTGCTGGCTGGACCTAAAGGAAAAATTTGCAATATAGAAACTGGGACTGGAGTGAGGGATGAAGGGAGGGGAAGGGATAAAGGACCAATAAGATCACCTGCTTATGAAGTGTTGGATTTGATGCTGCCAATTATGGTGGAATCAAGTTACCAACAACTTCCAAATGTGGGCAGCATTTGGCCATCTGTCTGTCTATTGGTTAAGAGTTCAACTTCTGGCGGTATATACCCACATCCTCAACTGCATTTCAACTCAGCCACAGGGAAGCCAATAGCTGACCACACTGAAGACCCATGGGCCAAAAACCATATTTTTGGGGTGATATCCAAATCTTTCATTGCTGACAATCTAATGGCTACAGATCTTTGTTTCTGGACAACACACCCTGGAGGAACTACAGAAAAAGAACAGTTGGTTCTGTCCTGTACTTTTGATGTGCCATACAGCCTGGAAGCCCCCCCTTCCAAATGCTGCTTTTTGGATTATTCTAGAAGATTCCTGCAGGACTCATGAATGCAAACCAAAGAAGCAAATATGTAAGCCCTTCTGTAGCACGTGCCCCCAACACCCTTTCCCGCCATCCCGCTTGACTTAAGAAAAGGAAGGGATAGATTTATCCGTCCCTACCTTTCCAGGCACTCAACTCTACTCTGCCACTCAGGACCCCAACCATGCTCAGTTTCAAAATTAGCTGCTCAGCATCCCTCCCTAGCAGGGATCCTCTTCCTAAGTGCATATGGGGACCTTCTCAGGAACTGCTTGTCCCCGCAGCAGCATTGGCTCTTTCACGGCCCTTCCTGTATTTCATAGTTCATCCATGCCGTTTTAGAGCCCTCCAAGCCCAGTGGGCATCTGAATCTGTTCCCCATTAGGCCAGATTCCCTCTCAGATCCTCGTCCATTTGGCCTAACTCCACAGAGGCCAACTGCCTCCTGTTCCAAACAAATGCCATCCCATCTGAGGCTCCGGGAGAGAAGACTTCGCTTCGTGCAAGGGGCATTGAGGCTCGGCCTTGGATCCCCTGGTTTGCACCATTTTTTATAACCACATCCCTAAGATGAGAAGAAAGGAAAGGATTTGGATTTTATTTTCAATATAGCAATCCTGTAGTAGGTTTAACTTAATGACTCAACCAAGAAGCTTTTCCACTACAAGACCCTGGGGCCAGACGTCACAGACGCGGAGATTCCAGGCACAAGCCATCGAAAAGGAAATGCCAGGCACAAAAACAGGGAGTGGGGGCCAGTTGTCACAAGTCCACATTGTTACACTTTCATGGTCACTTTTAATATTTGCCAAATACAGAGAACCAAACTTCGTCGCTTCTCACGAGATCGATGCAAAACTTCCCCCTGGAAATCCTAATTTCAGGTGTAAAGAATTTAACTCTGTCTTAGGAAGAACAGCTTTAGGCTCACTAGAATAAGGGTGTCAGTGTTCCTGTGGCCAAACAACAAACCTTGGCATATTGAGGACCCAAATCATAAGGAATATTGAAGAATTTCATTTATAGTAAGTCTCGACTCTGGCAAAAATCACAAGGCTTTCTTTTATACTGCAAACACTGAACTCAGTGTCTCTTCTTTTGGTTGTAGATTAGGAGGAAAAAAAATAATAGTCCAGGGGGTGATGTGTACAGACAAAGAAAAAGGTCACCAGACCACGACTGATAGTTACTACACTAACCAAGTTAGTGCTATAGTGAGTGCTGTTGCTGAAAAAGACACAGAACCATGATAGAACTGGTCCACTAGCCTCTCTGCCTCTCTAGGCACTGTCTTCCCACCAGGTCTTGAGCCTAGTGAGCTTCCTGTGTGGGGCTAAGTCAGCTTTTCCACTTCATAGTCTACTCTATTAACACAAATGAACAACTTTGACTCCAAAGTCCTTGTCCTTTAACACTTTCCAAACAAATAGATAAATGCTTTCACATGAAAACCTGCGGGGGAAATGTATAGCCAACTAAAGCTAGCATGCCTTTCCCCTGCTTAGTAAACGTTAGAAAATGACAACAACTCTCACACATTTCTCAAGTGAAGTATTTTCCCCACTAACAGAGCTTCTTCATGGGAAAAGAGGGAAAAAAATCACAGGCCAGGGATATTTGAATCCTGATGGAAGCAGGTAAATACAGGGTAAATTTAGGCTAGTTCATAATTCCAAATTATGATTCCTTCACTTAAAGACAAGAAATGACCCCCTCCAGTGTCTGGCGCAGAGAGTAAAGTGAACTCAGCTGAAATTGTCCACCCTAAGCTTTCCATTTATCCAGCACTACATCACCTAATCTTGTGAAAGCCAAGGGTATATACCTCCAGGACAAATAGAAAAGACTTGCTGTCCTTCTAAAGCCCTTGCATTTTTATGTTGCTGTGGTTTGGGTGATTACAAGGGTCAGGTGGGAGGTGGAGGTAGGGAGGTGAGGGGGCAGGGGGGTGCATTGAACAGTCACAGGCCAGGAGAGACGGCCCAACAGGAAGTGAAAACAGAGCAGGCATCATTGAGGACCATGCTTTAGTGGAGGGAGCTGGGGCCAGAGACGCCTGGGGGATCGAGCTCTCAGCTCACCCCACTTTGTCTCTGATTTTATCACTTTGCCATCTGATCCTCCTGCCTGCTTCTGATGCATTCAGGGATGGAAAAAAACTCACAGTAACACCCCAAGCCTAAGGACATCACAGCAACAGATATATGGCGGCTGTTGATCCAAAGACAAATAGTCATTTGCAATGATCAAGGAGCTGGTGATTTGCCTGGCAGCTTTGGTGACCTGAGACTAGAGGAAGGTGTCACTTCTTACATGGAGGGTTGAATCACCACCATCCCCAGAAGAGCCAGGGAGAGCCTCTCTCATGACGCCATGCCAGTGAGCACTGCTTGCCAGAGCTCATCTTTCTTTCTTCTTCATATTACCAAGAGGGAACATCTTGCCTTGCTTCTCTCTAGTTCCTCTGCCATTTCCTCAAAGGCTTTTGCCTCTTTTCTGGAACATTCTGACCTCGTTAAACCTCATTCATTCAGTCCATTCTCAAACAAGAAAAAGTGTCAGTGCCTTCCAGTGCTAGGTGGTACCGCCTCCTTCCTTACCTACAGACACTGGCCCGGCTACCCAAACAGGGAAAGAGCTGCCTCCTCCTACCCATCACCCAGGCTTTGTGCGACATGTGACATGCCAGGAAGAAGATTTATAATTGCCTCTGAAAGTTAGTGAATTAGTTATGAAGGGAATCTAAGTCTATGGCACTACTCCGAGACAGAGTGCTCGACCCTTTTCCAAACTCCTTATAGGTTAGTGCGCCAGGCTTACCCTCAGAAGAGAAAATACTGGCATGATACACTGAGAGGCAACTCTTCCAGAGAAACCATCTTCTCATAGCAGAACCTGAAAAACTCATCAGAAATTAAAGGGTGAACACGTGTACCAAACCAACTGTAGCAGGAACATGAGGAAGGGAACGATTTTAATGCATAGAACAAAATTCAAAGGGAAAATAAAAAGCTGGTTTTAAAAGAAAAAAGAATAATACACACACACACACACACACACACACAATAATTTCATCTGCCAAATGAACAATTTTAGTGTGGTCAATAGTCTCCAGACCCAGCTGATCAAGATGAAGAAGGATGACCCTGAGGCAAGTCATTGCCTTTGTGGATGCAAGTAAATTAATCACTTTGCAGACACTTCTGCTGAGTGGAGAAGCAGACTTCCGGGTGTAGAGGTTAGAGATACTCAGCTCCCTGCTGACCCCCACATGAATTCATTCTGATGATTCCAACTCTCCCACACACCCTCTAGTAAGGCAGATACAGGGCCTATAAACTGTCACTCTACTGTGGACAGTCCACGTTCCCGCCCTGAACGCCCTCCACAAGGCAAGCCAGAAAGCAGCACCCACTCCCAGGGGCTTCTCAAGGCCTTCAGAGTGGCTGGCCCAGCAAGGCAAGGGAACTGGGATGGGTGGGCTCAGGTAACCTGGAAGGTCAGAGTCCCCAGCTCTCAATCAGCCAGGAAATATTGCTCACGACCGTAGTCCGCGGGATCCGTGCTTGGTGTGTGCTACTGTTTCAGAGCTGATCCACAAGAGAAAAATAATGTCTTCATAGAGGAGGATGAATTATCCATGCTGGCTCCAGAGAAGGGAGGATAAAACTTTTTTTGTTTGTTCGGTTGGTTGGTTGGTTTTTCAAGACAAGGTTTCTCTGTGTAGCTCTGGACTCGCTTTGTAGACTAGGCTGGTCTTGAACTCACATTGATCCACCTGCCTCTGCCTCCCTAGTGCTGGGATTAAAGGTGTGCACCACCTTACAAAATGCTTAAGAAAGAGATAAAGGTTCTAAAGTAAGAAGCACAGCGGGCACTCCCGTTTTCCTCAAAATAAATGACTCCTAGACAAAAAGCGACCTAAGATTTTGCTGAGTTTGATTCTTCTCTTCATTTGTTTTGCTGATAATTAAGTAAAATGTAAAATAAATGTGACTGTGAGAAGAGTGAGGCAAGGGTACTTTGTGGAAGGGGTCATGCTGCAGGGTTAAATGAAGCTCCTAGGAGAGCTACTGTAACCGTTCTGGCCTAGACTGAGCAGGGTATACTGAAAATGGCTCAAAGAAGCCAAGCATGGTGATCTACACCTCTCTCATCCCAGCTAGTGGGGGCAACTGAGGCAGGAGAATAAGTTCAAAGTCATTCTGAGCCACAACAGGGAACCCCTGTTTCAAAATGCAAACATATTTTTTTTAAAAAAGGGGGCCAGGATATAGCTCCGAGGTAGAGCACTAACCTAGGACACAGGAGGTCCTGAGTTCAGTACCCAATACAGGGGCTTTGGAAAGGCTCAAAGACAAAGGTTTTAAAGATGGTTGTCTGGGTCACTAAATGTAAATACCTACAACGTCTAAGAAAATGTCTTGCAATTTTAAGTCATTATGCTGCGTTTTTCCTCCCCTGCCTGCCATCTCATTAAACCTGCGTGAAATGCGTAATTACCACACTATACAGGCAGGCAAGCTGACTTCATTGGTATGTGCATGAAAGTCTCACAGTAATTGCCCATTGAGGACCCCTGGGGCAGGAACCAGGCATGCTCATCTTGTACACCCGACTCCTGGTGCAGTACATACAACAGGACGTACATTCCAAAGGGGATCTGCAGATCAGTCACGGGAAAGCATCACCATTAGGCGAACCTTGGTCCTTGAAAAGAAGAGAGACCAGGTGGACACCAGATACTACTGTGTCTGCCCAGTGCTATCAGTCACACCCTAGCATCTCTCCCTTGATTTACCTGACTTGGCCAACCTCAAACACCAATGTCAATCCCCTGATTTCTATTTTACTATTATAGCCTAATGCTGGTGCCTGTATTTGCAGTCAAAACAAGACCCTGCTTTGTTTATACGCAATAGCCTTTGCTTTCACACCAGGGAGTAGTTTACAGTGGCGATTCTCCAGCCTTTTAACTGAATTCCAGGTACGGTGGGGGAGGGGTATATACAGTCTCCCCTCCTCCTATACACAAAGCATGAAAGCAGGAGTTTGAGAACTTAGGAGCAGTGCCCAGCAACAGTGAATGGAACTAACTTGCGGCTCCTGTGGCGCAGGCAGGAAGATAGGAGGGAAATGACACAGCCTAGACAGAAAGGGGCTCTTGATGTCCCACACCAGCCTCGGGCCAACATTCAGCATGAGGCTATGGTCTAAAGCCACACGCTAAGGGCTATAGACCATCGGATTTTGCTGCTTTTTAAATTTATTTCTCTCCAATGGCTTCACAGGCAGTTACGCTGACATGGAGGGCCATGGGGGGGGGGGGGAGTAGGGGGGCATGGGGGGGTGTTCTGTGCCATGACACCTATCAGCAGATTGGCTGAACAACATAACCTTTTGGTCTGTTCTGCCCACACGAAATATACAAATGCAATGACTATTCCAGGTGGTAGTGGAGGAACTGTTATGAGACAGGCATTACATGGTTTTCATCACTATGCCAACATCAGAGTTAGTCAAGTCTCTCCTTGCTGTGACAAAGCACCCAACAAGAGTAACTTAACGAGTGGAAGGTTTATATAGCTCAGAGTCTGAGGGTTTGCAAGCCATCGTGGTGGGAGAACAAGGCAGCTGGTCACACCACACCTGTACTCAGGAAGCAGAGTGACAGCTGCTGGCTGGCACCAAGAAGCTTGCTTCCCTCTATATCTCTTTCACTGACCCTAGGACCCCATCCTATGGGATGCTGACACTCAAATTCAGGGTTGGTCTTCCCTCCTCGTTTCATTTAATGGGTAACCTCACAGACGCTCATGCAAGGCTTCTGACACCTTGTGGATGGGCCAGGGGAGGGACAGAGCATTTGACAAGACCCAGGACAGTCAAGTGAGCAAGGGAATAACGCTAAAGCCAAGACACACTTCAGGGGACCACAGAGACCCAGCAGCCTCTCCAAATGCTGGTGTTAAGGACAGTGTTACTAGGGCTAAGTCCTTTGCCGTTCCCCACAAGGAAAATAGCTGGAGCTTTATAGCCCCTGTTTTCCAGTGCACCACCCTGGGAAGCCCTGTGCTGCTGCTGCTGCTGCTGCTGCTGCTGCTGCTGCTGCTGCTGCTGCAGTGTCTTAGAGGTCACTCAGACTGTCTTCAGAACACCCTCCTGGAAGCACAAGGGTCTACGGGAGAAACAACTTAAAATTAGCAAAGTGAATATTTAACTTGGACCTAGTCTGGAAATGTGGAATTTTCCACAGAGAACCGGAGCTGTCACCAGAAGCTGGTGAGTTGGAACAACAGCCCTGGCTCCTGCATTTTGAGAAGGCAGAATGGTTGGGAGAGGTTCACAGCAGGAATGGTAATGGTTTGCCAGCTGAGGCCTTGAGCCAGGGCCCTGGCTAGACGATCATCTCAGAAAGGTCACCCCACTACTGCTGTTTGCCTCCCGGTTTTCCTAAACTTGGGCTGACCTTGCATCCCTGCCTTTGCCCCCCTCCCCCACCATTCTTTTTCCACTGCAGGCCTGCCTGTCATGTGCTGGACGCCTCTCTCTTAATCATGGCAATAATCACAGTATAGTGAGGGGATCACAGAATTCCTGAAGTAATACAAATGATCATCAAACTTTGATTTTTTTTCCCCAAGAAAGGATAGATGAATCTACTTATAAGTTGAGTTATCGGGCTGTTAAGTGAAGAAATTCTTGCTGACCAGATTTGGCTGAAAAGAGATGCACTTTGTGATCCTGCTTGAGCTCCCATAGTAGAATGGGTAGACCCATGTAAGGCACGGGAGAGACTCAACACTTATGGCTATGGATGCCATTTCCAGGGCTGGCGAACACTCTTTACAATGTTATAGTTTGAATGTGAGATGACTCCCAGAAGTGCCTCTTTGCACACTTAGTCCCCAGCTAGTGTCTGTTTAAGAAGATTATGAAACCTAGGAGGTAAGGCTTACGTTGAGGAAGTGGGTCACTGGGGACTGACCTTGAGCACAACCTCACTTCCTGTCTGCTTTCGGTGTCCTGATCCTCCTAGAGCGAGCAAGCATCCTGAGACTTCTGCCACAACTACCAGGAGCCCGTCCCACTCCTGGCCTCCCCTGCCATGGATGTCCTACAACCCATACCATGTCTATAAGCTGTTTCTTTTGTGATGTTTGAGCAATGGCAGAAAAACAGCAAGAATTAGGCTAATTTTCCAAGGAGCCAATTCTCACTTGCACTTCTTGATACTGTAGCAAAGGTCAACGTACATGGCCTCTTTCAGGACTATTTTCCCATGCCACTCTGCCTTCTCTACCACCTGGTGTGTGGAAAACTGGCCTCACAGCAGAGGATTGCCCATCACCTGCTCCTCCAAGATTTGCATGATTTAGCAGGTGACCAGAAACACCTTGCCACCCTGACCAGCTGCCAGAAGCATCCCAGGTGAGTTTGATGCCACTGTGTCCCTCTCTTCCAGGCTGGGCTAATTTTGGGCTGTTGCTATGCATTGGTAAACAGCTGCCATGTCTCCTCTAAGAGGTGGCCCATTTCAATGGTGGGTGAAGTAATTCCTGGTTTTTAAAAAGTAATTTATTCAGATTACATTCAATTGTTGTCCCTTAACTTGTATCTTCCCGTTCCCCCTCCCTCCCTTTCACCGTATTCTCCTCCCTAGGTCTGTGACAGAAGGGGAACTCCTCCCCCACCATATGATCACAGCCTATCAGGTCTCTTCCTGGTAGCCCACTTACGCTTCCTCTGAATGCCACCAGGCCTCCCCACTGAGGGGAAGTGGTCAAATAGGGGGCACCAGAGTTCATGTCAGAGTCAGTTCCCACTCTCCACACAACTGTGGAGAATGTGTTGTCTATTGGCTATATCTGAATAGGGGTTCTAGGTTTACTGCGTGTATTGTCCTTGCTTGGTACCATAGTTTGAGCAGACCTCCTGGGTCCAAACCCACCAGCCTTGATGGTCTTCTTGTAGATTTCTAGTAATTCCTGTTTATGCATACAGTTGCAGAGAGTCTGAGAACCGCTTGGCATGAAAAAGCATCTTGTGATACATCATTCATTATTTCTAACAATAGTTGCAGAGAGGGGTGGGCTGTCTCGCATACATACGTACTTTGAACAGGCAACAGTTTCTTCTGCTGGGGCTCTTTGCTTCCACCCAGTTGATTAATGTGCAGCTGAGAGGGTCTCTTTAGTGGAAAAATAAATCTTGTTATTTATTGGAATGCGTGTTTGATCAGAAAGGGACCCCCCTCCCCCAAAGTGAGGCCGGACAACTACACATTTAGCTTCCTAGAACAGTGAGTACTGGCACGCCAGAGAAGAATTTGTATCTTCTTCAGACACGTAGCTATTGTGGTCATTATGGGCTGGTAAGCCCAGTTGCTTGTAAAAAAAAAATCAGGGTCTTGCCTGCAGAAGGCTGGCCAAGAAAATATTGCTTAAACTTGTCCATGTATCAAAAGCTACGGTTTGCCTAATCGAGTATCATGTGCTGTGTTGATAACTCACTTCTGCTACAAGTATAAAATTATTTCCCGGGTGCTATTAAAATTGTCTTACAAATGAGGGAACTGCAGTCAAGAGAATTCAAGACATTCGCTCTGCTTCCTGTGGAAGTCCAGGTGAAGCTAAGGAAGGTGATGCCTCTGTCCTCTTTCACAGCTGTTTATCACTTAAAGACCTCTACCCCAGGGAAGCAGGATCTCTGAGGGGCTCTCGGGCTTAGGTCAATCTACATTGTCACATACAGCATAAAATGGGAAAGAAGAAAGAAACACAAAGCATACATATTAACAATATATGGCTGGTTAAGCCTTGGAGGAAATGGGACTGATACTAGTTTCCTAAAATTTTCTTTTTAAATGTTTGGCGGTGTTTGTTCTGCTTCTGACATGCCACGTAGCCCAAGCTGGCCTTCCGCTCCCAGCAGCCCTCCTGTCTGCCCTTCCGACATGCAAGGGAGAGAAACACTCCATGGGACAAACAAATGATTCACTTCACACCTGCCTCTTCTTATCAATTCTATCTCTTACCCTGGCACACAGCTCTGAAAGCTGTAACTGAGAGAGTTCCCGCCCTCCCCATGCCCCCCCCCCCCACTGGCCAGGCAGCACCTTAGCTTCCCACCAACATACAAACTGTGTATTTGCTCAGCGCACACTCAAGGGTGAATAACGACTTGTCATGCCCCTGACATTACAAGGAGGTTGACTGTAAAGTAACAACTTCAGTCACAGTTCAGAATGGTATCACAGAAGGGCAGGATGGGTCACTCACACACACACACACACACACACACACACACACACACACTCCTTGTTTTATTCTCTAGACGGGGGGCAGGGATAGCAGTGGGGATTAGCCTACAGAGAACCTACAGGTTTGATCACAGGCTCCAGTGACTCAAAGCAGCTGTGTGACCCTGGACTTGGATGTCCCCTTTGTGACTTCAGAATGCTGAAGGAATAACAGATGTCTGTGAAGGTCTGTTAAGACTCCCAACTCCAAGGAAGCAAGTCAAAGCTTCATTGTTCTCTGGGGACAAAGGCAGCCTGCCTCCCTTAAGGTTACATCCTCCCTGTCACCCATCTGTTATCACTTGCCAGGTGCTTACAGACTAGCGTCCTCTGTCTCCTTGAATTATTTTGCCCACATTGACAAGCTCCACTCCCCACACAGCATGCATCCAGACATTAAGGCTATAGACAGTGTCCCTGACCACGGTACCTTGGGGTTGAGCATTCTCATGTTCTGGGATCAGAGCCTTAGGTGCTCTGTAGTATTGACTCAAGTCCTCTTCCTGGATGACTAGGCACCTGATCCCCAGCCAAAATTAACCACAATCACAATGACAGCCACTAGGTCCTCCTTTGGTTATAGCCAAAGAAACTAAAGCAATTGAGAAGCTTTCCTTAGAAGGAAGGCTCATGTCTGCCACTGCTTCTCCACAAGACCTTGGCCCGCTGTCTCAGTGCCCTCAATCTGCAGCCCAGAACCCCAGTGTCAACTATTGAATGCATCTCCTGATCCTGTACCACACAGTTGTGTAGCATCCTGTGCCCAGAGCTGACTCCCAGCCCTCTAAGGGACAAAATCTCAAAACCTCATCCTCTCTAGTATCTCATATATACTGGGCATTATACGACTGTCGTGTGAGTAAATGCAGACACGGATGAGACTTAGGCATGCATTTAATTATAGAAATAGGGAAGTGAGGTATCCTGCTGATGGTATAAAATCACTCAAAACAGTGTAACAGGCCACGTTAAGAAAAAGAATTCCATATATGATTTTCCTCAAGATATTAACAACACTCTAAGTTGAACAAACAACCCATGTCATTTAAACGGAGGTGGGGGGGGGGGGAGAGAAAAGAAAATAGGGCCTGAGAACCCCTGATTAGTGGGATTTATGGCAAATTGACAGTTACATCTGCTTTTAGGAAAACATAATAAAGCTTGTTCTTTGCAGGCCTTAGAAGTTCATTAATACCAAGAGAATTCATTTCCTCCCATCGTGCTCCGCTGCTGTCAGTGTCCGACCATGCAGCACCTCTGATGTGCCCATTCATGTCTGCCTCAGGTCCCACAGCAGTGTGTGCCTTTCCCCCTTTTCAAGTAGGGCATATTTTCCCTGCAGAGTCAGCTGCGTTCCTCCCATTCCTCCTTCTCTTGGATTCTGACTCAAACTAATGACATCATTTAAAAGTCCTCACCCATCTAGTCATGAAGCAACAGCAGTCTGGGTTTGTCTACAGCGCATTCTTTTCTGTGTTCCTCCACCGCACACCTCTATAACCGTGGATGCTTACAGGCGGAAGCAACGGCAAGTGCTGTTATGATGCGCCCACTTCCACTGCTAGCTTAAAAGCTTTAGAAAGAGGAAAAATAAATGAAGAATTCACTTCACCAAATTAAGCTAAGTAAGTAAGATCTTTGACTAAGAATAAATATACATGAAAAAAAAAAAGGCTGGGTAGTTGCTTGGGTGGATTGCATAAGGGAACAGAAATCACAAGTGCTTATGTCATCGACAATGCCTTGTGATAGCTAGGTCACAAGGGGTCATTTTCCTATTCCCTTTAGATTTTTAATGTTAAAATGTCTCCACGAGAAGAGGAAGATGAAACTATTAAGCAATGCTAACAATTTGTGTTAGAGAGCAAAGAGTGGCCATGAGCGGGGGTGCATACATGTAATCCCAGCACTCGGGGAGCCAGAGGCAGGTGGATCTCTATGGGTTTGAGGCCAGCCTGGTTTACAAAGTGAGTCCAGGACAGATAAGACTACACAAAGAAACCGAGAGAGAGAGAGAGAGAGAGAGAGAGAGAGCGGAGAGAGAGGAGGAGAGAGAGAGAGAGGAGAGCAGAGAAGAAGAGAAGAAGACGAAGAAGAAGAAGAAGAAGAAGAAGAAGAAGAAGAAGAAGAGAAGAAGAAGAAGAAGAAGAAGAGAAGAAAAAGAAAAAAGAAAGAAGAAGAGAAGAAGAGAGAAGAAGAAGAAGAAGAAAAGAAGAAGAAGAGAAGAAGAAGAAGAAGAAGAGAAGGAAGGGGGAGGAGCAGGAGGAGGAAGGAGGAAGAAGGAAGGAAGGAAGGAAGGAAGGAGGAAGCACAGGACATGGTGCAAATGTCTCTCATTTGGTTCAGAATGCAGCTATCCTGGTGTCAGCTCTGGCTCCGGGACCAGCACTGAGCACTGTCTCTGGGTACTTCCTTCCAAGGCCAGGCTGTGTATACTTGTAGTGTATGTTGTAAGTGAATCCAGAAGCCATTGATGGCTGCTCTCCAAGCCCCACAGCCAGGAGACAGATGGCAGGCGGCTGGAGCGAGGTGGCAGAGCCCTATAGTGGCATCAAGCAAGACAGAATCTCGCGACTGTCTTCATTCCGCTAGCCTGAGTTGTTTGTGGCCCCTGAAAGGATGCCTGGTGCCAGAACCAGGCCATGCCCTGCAGTCTCCAGATGTGGATGGATGCTGTTCACATGCAGAACCAACTGAGATGGATGTGTTTGATCTTTAGGTAAGCCCTCCTCCAAAGGAACCAGCCGTTTGGCGCATCAGTGACAACCCTATCACAGCCAGAAGATGACAAATAACAAAACCTAAGGAAGAAGAGCTAGCTAGGACTTCTTGTCACCCATGACAAGATGATGTCCAAGAAATATTAATGCTGATCTTTTTCCTTTTAGGCTGCTCTTTCCACCCAGCCTGAGCAAGGTTCTCAGTCCACATCACTTAAGAGAAAATATAAAATGAAGAAGAATTGGCTCAACATGCCTGCGGTGCGGTTTAGCACCTTGTATCCTTGGGGACAAAAAAGAAAGTACTTCCTGTAGTTGTGCAAGAAGTAAAACAGTGACTGAAACCAAAAAATGACTCCATCTAGGCTGTGCACCAAAAGACAGAAGGCAGGAAAAATGGCCAGACCAGGTGTGAAAAGGTGGAAATATTCCTAGACTCAGAGCTCTTTGCCTTCCAGCTACTCTCCCACTGAGGCCTCTCTGGGAAGCTTACATCCCCAGCTGAGGGACTGCTGGCTGTAAACTAATACCATGCAGATTGACAAATATTGTTCCTATTGCCCTAGAGCAAAGTCACTGTCTCTGAAGTGCCTGGTCCATATAGCAAGAGAATCCACAGACAGCACATGAAGGTCAAGGTTTTTTTTTTTCAGGAGAAAAAGCTGGCCAGAATCAATGTACAAGGGAGTTAGGGTCTGTTGTCCTCAAGAGAAAATCCTGGTCTATAGAAGCTTTTTGTCTGTTTTGTCAGCTCATGAAGCTATTTCATTCAGTTCAGTGTTGGGGGAAATCTATGGACATCAAGTGGCATGACTTCAAAGGCTGAAGGGTGTACACACACGGTCATAAAAAGGTGTGAGACTACCTGAGGTCACGAGTCCTGTTAGTAGTCACAGAAAGAATCAGATCTGCTGTCTTAGACTCCAGTTGGCTAAGGCAAGGGACAGAAAACAAAGGAAACTGCTAATGAACCGAGCAGAATTCCAGTTTGTAGATGGAGGGGGCAGCGGTATGTGGAGGCAGAGTCCAGGGAGCATCTGACCTCACAGAAGTGATGATGTGTGTGATTGTGACTGACAGGAGGGCTGAGGACATTACTGACATCTCAGGAAAGCCAAACACTACTGACTCTTGGAAGCAGGTGGCAAGTGTGGTCTCTCCCAGAGGCCAGCCATCTCTTACCCTACACTAATGTTTACTTGGAGTTTCTCTGAATGTAAAAGGCTTGCAAAGCCTTCTTGCCTCTTCTTTCTATCAGAGTTTGTAACTGAGACTGAACTTGAGGAGAAGAGCAGCAGCAGAGCCATCAGCAACCCCTGAATCTCTTCTGTTTGTGACCTCATATGGTTTGTGAAACTCACCACCCAAACAACAGGATGTAGTGAGCCCTTCGCCCAGTCAGAGGTCCCCATCTATGGATGTAATCAACTATGATTCAAAGACACCAGAAAAAAATATATCTCTATTAAGGATACTTTTAGTCTGTACAAACTGCTTAATGTTATGATTCCCTAAAAAGTACAGCATCACAAGGACTGGGCAGGGGAAACAGCTCAGTCAGCAAGGGCAAGTGCAAGGATCCAAGTGAGAACCACAGAAGCCACATAAGAAAGCCAGGTGTTGGGACACACATTTGTAATTCTAGTGTGGATAAGGTAGAGACAGGCAGATCCCTGGGGTCTCAGGGGCTAACCAGATGAGCCTACTTAGTGAGTTCTAGATGAGGCCAATGAGATGTTCTGCCTGAAATAAAAATTAAAAGGTAGGCATCTCCTAAGGAACAACACTCAAGGGTGTCCTCTAACAACTCTCTCTCCCTCTCTCTCTCTCTCTCTCTCTCTCTTCTCCTCTTCTCTCTGTCTTCTCTCTCTGTCTCTCTCTCTCTCTCTCTCTCTCTCTCTCTCACCACACACACACACACACACACACACACACACACACCAACTATTTAAAAACCATTTACATTGTTTAGGATGTACATTGATTATACACATACTCTGCCATTTGTGTAAGTAGGGAAGCATCTGTGGATTTTATTGCTCATGGATGTTTTGTCTTTTTTGATATCACTGGAGATACTGGAGCCAGTCCTCCAAGGATACTGGGAATAACTGGCACTAGAGAAAGGACACGTTCTCAAGGGTTCAAATTATGCAACATGGTATATCAGGAGGCTAAAAGCATCTAGTGGTACCTCATGGGCAAAGTCGTCTCACAGGTGAACTGAGTGAAATAGGATGCACATGTCAGTGAATACTAGGCTATGAAATTACAGACAATTCTGACCTTTAATCAAGGTCAGACATGTATAAAGCTGCTCCTTTGATGTTGATCCCACAAAGCATAAATGGGTTTACCTGTATGCCAAATTTGGAAGTAGAGTCATTTAGTCAAAAGTGAAAATATATTATCTGCCTTAAAAATTCAAGTATGGGAGAGAGGAAGACTTTTATGACACCACACACAGTAGCTCTGTAACCAAGGAAGCAGAGCTGATTCCCTCAATGCATGAGAAGAATAACAGTGAAAAACAAAGGCCAACAGTAGGATGTGCAGATGTGGGAACCCAGTGTCTCCAATCTTTACATGACCCCATCTCTAAAATTCCAGTGTTGGTCAGCCAGCCTAGCATAGCAATGTTCTACAGGTCAACCTCTGGCCTCCCCACACATGTACATACATTTACACACACACACACACACACACACACACACACACACACACACACATACACATACACACACACACATTATTGTATTTTGTTCTTTATTTTCTAATTTTTATCTATACTGGAAAATATCATTGTTTTTGCATATCCCTTGCAACTATATTCTAAATGTGCCCAGCAACTAAGTTCAGGTTGTTTTGCTTCTACGTGTGTAAGTTGTTGTTTCCACCTGGTCCATGCTTAGTAGTCTGTATGAACCTTGAGCACACGGGGGCATGACAAAGATAAAGGCTTAAGCTTGGTGGGGCATGGGCTGGAGAGACCACAGAAGGACTCGGGAGTCTGCCGTGAGCATGGCCAGAGAGTCGGCCAGGAGAGAAACAGGTCTTCTTATCACAGTCTCTAACACCCTCCTCATGTCACCTCACAGTCTTGTCTTCCTGGGCATGGAGTCCAACTGCGATGGCTCATGGCTCAAGACTGTTCAGCTGAAGAGTTGCTATGAGGAGTTGGTTGTGGATGTCTCATGAGAAGAAGAGTCACACTGATTAAAGACATGCTGAGAAAAACACGTTGAGTGATCCCATGGAGAAAATAAAAAGAGAGAGGTTTAAACTTGAACGTGTTTGTTTCCACCCAAAACATTTCTAGGGAAGAGACTTAACTGGGCCACTGAGGAGCCAGCTTCCTCTACATACCCATGACGGGTTCAGACATCAAGCAGGAATCCTCTGGAAGTTAGCAGCCAGAGGTTTTCTGCCCCCAGCCATCATAGAAGGGAAGAAAAATGAATTCCATTCATTTAAAATCATCTTCACACAGTTTAGACGGAAATTTATATATGGGTCATTAGAATGCCTCTTGTGTTACAGTCGGTAAGGCAGGAGACTGGAGTATAATCAATATCAAGTGTCAGTCTCATCAATAAGCTCAGTCTTATGATCAAGAATAGACCCCACCCAGCACCCCAGTAGATCAATATTATGTGAAGAAGTATCTAAAATAGAAAACACTGTAGGAAAGAGCTGCCGATCCTGGTGAGGACCATCAGCATTAAAAGTCACCAAGAGAACAAAAGCCCTCGATCATTGGCAGGAAAGTGGCATGAGGTGGCTCTGGTGACAGAAAGTTTTACTTTGGGGGTTTTGTTTCAATTTTTAATTATAATTTATTCACATTACATCCCGATTGCAGTACTATTGTTCTTATCTTCCTGTTCCCACCCTCCTTCCCTCTTCCACCCTATAACCCAGACCCAGACAGACACACACGGTATATATTCAGTTATAAGTGGATATTAGCCCAACATAGATGTCCTCTGAGAGACTCCACCCAGTGGGGGATCGGGGCAGATACTGGGTCTCTCAGCCATACACTGGGAGAAGTGCTGTGAGATGTATGGAAAGTTGGGGGATGGAAGGTAGGGGTGGGGAACGTCAGGAGCTGCCAAAGGAGACCATCAAGGTTGGTGGATCTGGACCCAGGGGCAGGGGCTGCACAAACTGATGCACCAGCCAAGGACAGTGCAACCAGAGACCCTAGATCCCCACCCCACCCCATTCACATATAGGCAATGGACAGATCATTCTCCACATGGGGAAAAGGGAGAGGGTGGGGCCTGCCTCTGGCATAAACTCTGGTGCCCACGACTTGATCACTGCCCCTTGGCAGAAAGGCCCTGTGGGAACATAGAGGAAGGGGATGCAGGCTATCCAGATGAGACCTGATAGGCTGTGGTCAGATGATGGTAGGGGCAGGGGGAAGGACCTCACCTGCCAGAGGTCTATAACGGAGAGTTTCAATGGGGTCTGGGCTGACTTCTCTTCAAAGTCTAGTACTGAGCACCCGAGTTCTACTCTCTTGTTCCTTGGTCTGTCCGATTTTGATTTTTGTCCTCAAGCTAGTGTTTTGCATTCTGCTAACTGACTGCACTCAGTGTGGCCTCGTTAGGGCCACTGTTGCTGTGATAAATGCCATGACCAAAAGGAACTCGAGGAGGAAAAGGGGTGATTTGGTTTAAGCTTCCACATCACTGTTCATCACTTAAGGAAGTCAGGACAGGAACTCAATCACGGCAGGAACCTGGAGGCTGGGGCTGAGACAGATGCTGTGAAGGGGTGCTGCTAATTGGCTTGCTCTCCATGGATTGCTCAGCCTGATTTCATGTAGAGCCAGAACTACCAGCCCAGCCTCACCCAAAAGGAATGGGCACCCCGCCACATCAACCACTAATTAAGAAATTGCTCTATGGACTGATCGTATGGAGGCATTTCTCAGCTGAGGTTCCCTCCTCTCAGAGGACTTTAGTTTGTGTTAAGTTGACATAAAGTTACCAGCATAGAGTATGTTAGAGAAAATAGTAGCACATGTGCCATGTAATAACCAAGATTCATTCTAGAAATGAGCCTTAGACTATTTTGTCATTACACAAATATCAGAGTACATGTATAAAACCAAGGTGACCACAACAATAATACACAGAAGGAATTACTTGTCCCTTTGGTGCCTGACTCTTGACATGTGTCATTGGAATGGTATTTTTTTTAGATTAATTTATTTTTATTTTAAGCGCATGTGTGAGTGTCTACATATATGTATACATACCAGGTTTGGGTCTGGTGCCCAAAGAATACAGAAGAGAGCATCAGACACCCTGGAACTGAAGATTGTGAACTTCCCTGTGGGTGCAGGGACCCAAACTCGAGTCTTCCACAAGCACTCTTAATCAAAGACCATGTAGAGAATCCAGATTCAGTTCCCAGCACTCATGTCATGCTGACAGCCTCTTGCTGAAAGACTCTACTTCCCAGCTTCCCTTATGAACCTCAGAGTCATTTCTGTCCCTATAAGGGACTGCATCGCATCTTCCTCTGTAGGCATTATAGCAATCTGCACACATGGGTGACAAAATCCTCCCTCACAATGAGTATCCATGGTCCTGTCTAAGGTTAAACCAAGCCTTTCTCTCTTTTGTCCATCTCTCTATGGCTACCTTTGAATAATCTAAGAGCTGGGATGGGAAATCTGAGGCTTCCAGTGGCTCAAGCCCACCCACAGACAAACCTCCCTGCCTCTCATATGCTCCCCAGACCCAGCTGAGAGGCCCAGACAGAGCCACCTGCTTTGTCTCAGGCAGTTATTTCTCTTTACTCTCTGTCTCCACCCTTTCTCTCTTACCTTACAGCCCTGACACTGTCTGACCTAGGTGGGAAGCCATGGTGAATTCCACCAAAACATGCCTGTAACGTAGCAAAACACCCGGACAAGGTAATCTGTATGACCTAACACAGAGTTGTCATAGCTAGGGCTGGAGCTCACTGAAGCCTTCTTATGTAAGACACTTCCTCCCTAGGTTAAAGGTACCTGAGACTTTAACACTGGCTGCAAGAAACTCTTGATCAGCTGAAAGCTATAGTAACCTTCCACAGGCCCTGTGGTCTTAGGTCTGAGGTTCACCAGAACTCTGTAACTGGACTGGCCACCGCTGAACCAAATTTAGAATTTTTAATTTTTAATATATAAACTGATTTAAATAAATGCATACAATAAAGTGGCAACATAGTCTTAGGCCGCGCTTCCCATAAAATCCACAGTTCACTCTCATCTTTCTCAAGGCTCTGGTTTATAGCCATGCCCATAGACAGAATGCCCAGGGTTTCAACTGGGCCACCAAACTTGACAATGACATTAATCCCTCATTGAGACTGCATGAAAATAGCTTGCCTTATGCCTCACCTAGCTTATGCTTTTGGCTTGCTTGTGTTTCTCTGCTGCCTTCAAGCCTGGAAAATCCTGCCTGCTTGTATCTCCAGCAGCTAAGAGGTACAGCATTCACATTGTCGGTTCCCATTTGCAGGCACACACAGACAGGTTACAGATACGGAGATCACTGGGTTCAGTTTTACAGGGATGCCGAATGTCTTCTGAGTATGGATAACATTGAAAAATTGTTTCACCTTGCTCTAGTCGGCTAAGCATCCGGGCTCTGTTTGTTTAAATGTTTCCCTCCAAAGTCTCGGTCCTGGATCGGGCTAGCCACCTGACTCTGTGGCAGGGAGAGGAAAGCAAAACAGGACAGCCCAGAAGACACTTTGCCTTAAAGCACAACTGAAAAGGTTACAAATGGCAAGGTGTTTAAGCCTGAATGCCCCTCCTTTTTCTTTGTTTTTGTTTACTATCCTTAAAGCTTTTGTGGAAACTTTAACTTTCTATATTTTAGAATGTATAAGTTCACTGAATGTGATTTAAAAAGAAGCACACACACACACACACACACACACACACACACACACACACACACACACACACTACATTTGCTATAGCATGCCAGGTATGTAACTTGGATTCAATTGTCATTTAGAAAATGAGTGGGCAACCGATGGGTATGTATTTTAAATTGGTATAAAAGATTGAACAATTAAGTAAAAGGGGTTAAATTTACAATACACTTGCCTGCCAGGACACCCCCATGTCCAAGCAGTTCCACTGGAATGAGCACAAAGCAGAGTAAGTTGTATGCTATCCTGTTTACATGGCAAGGATGCATGGCAAATAAAATTTGGCGGAAGTTTTCTACACCTGCCTTTATCTGCATAGGCCTGGCCCATTCTGGACAGGTAGGCCAAAGCATATTTTAAAACTCCTTATTAAAAATAAAAATAAAAAACAGGCCAGGCATGGTGGCACATGGCTTTAATCCCAGCACTTGGGGGGCAGAGGCAGGCAGATCAATGTGAGTTCGAGGCCAGCCTGGTCTACAAAGTGAGTCCAGGACAGCCAAGGCTACACAGAGAAACCATATCTTGAAAAACCAAAATCAAAACAAAGCAAAAAATCAAATTACTTCTCATGTCTCACATAAAAGGGGTATTGATTCCCTTGTCCAATGGATTTCAGAGACTACACTGACATCCTTAATGTCTCCAACAGCAGAGAGACTCTGCCCTCAGTGTCTCCCCAACTAACATATGAGGATGCTGTGGACAAGGGAACCAAGCAACGGGTCGGGGCCTGCAGGCAGTTGAGTGAGCCATGCCCCTTACCCTGGCATTCAACTTTGCCTCTTAGCGAAAGCTAACTTCAGGATCTATACTCTAACCATGCTAGTCCCCTGATTAAAGGAGCATCCAGATATTCCATTATCAAACTCACAGCATTGGGAAGTTATTCAGAGTAGCCAACTGTCTCTGACAGTTGGTTTTATATCTGTAGAGCCAACAAATAATTCTATTAAGTGATGTCCCAAGCCCTCAGATTCTTCAGGGGGAGATGACTAAGACGAAGCAGAGTTTCTGACTTGGACTCACCTGTTTTGAGACTACGATCTATCTCTACCCAGATAGAACGCTCGGGCCAGCACTGTTTCCCTGTGACGTCACCGTGATGCCACCAAGGAGCACAAGGGATTCAGCACTGAGGCTTGTAGATGTTTTTTAAGAGATCCCCAAAGCCAAAAGCTCATTGATTTGGTTATCTGGCTTTACAGATGACACCTCTAAACACCCAATCTATTTTTTACTTTTATTTATTTTATTTTGAAAGCAGTTTACTAAGATGTCCATTTAACAAAGCATCAGCAATCAATTTTCAGAGTCGTGTTAAAGATGCATCCATCACAGTTCTTTTTTTTTTTTTTTTTTGGCATATACACTTATATTATTACACATAAATAAAATAAACTACATACAGCAAGAAGAACCATGAAGCAATCAGGAATTATATAAATGCTGCATTCATAGTGTTTTGGCTAATTGTATTTGGCAAACTTGCAGAAAACATCTTTCCTGTCTTGGTGAGTCTAAAATTCTGAATGTAAATCAATATCCATCATATCTTATCTCTGCCAACTTAAAACATCTTTCTAGACCTAAAAACGTCTTATCCCCTAAACAACTAAGCTTAACTAAAAAGACTAAACTATCTGGTCTTCGACCTCATCAGAGACTTGAGAAGGAATAAAACTTAATTACCTGAGTAAACTGGAAGTGCAGGTTAGCAGCTTCCAAAATGAAAAAGAGAAACAGTTTGCTGCCTGAACAATCATCCAAAACTTTCTATAATGTTGGAGCATCATCTTCAGCCTTCTGGCCCAGTATAACTGACAGACATATTTGTGAGGCAGGAACTACCGAGGACTTGCTTACCCTGTCTTGGCAGAGTTTGGCCATCGACTCTGCCAGCGTCCAAGCTTGCTCATTTTTAGGCAGAATTCTGTCTGTGGCAGAAACTATTTTTATCACAAAAAAATATACATCCTAGGTTTAAAAGATAGATATGACCCTATAGATAGATTATGTAAAATAGTTAGATGAGGTCTTCAAATGCCTTAAAGACCTTCAGAATATGACATTTAAAGATGTTTATATTATTTTAAAGATTCTTGACAATGAGACAGATGATGAGCATCAATGAACCTCCTTATAGAGATGGCTTCAAATTCACCAAACCAGCCACTGGGCAGAACACCCAATCTATTCTTAACTAGAACAATGTTAAGAAATGTGCTTGCTGTTGCCTGTAAGTGGTGACGTAGAGATCTGTCCATCCGCAGAAGGAGCAAACAGTTGGCTTCAGCCTCCTTTGTTCGTTCAGCCTGTGGTGCAAACTATTTATTGCAGAGTTGACATTGGATGAGTGTACAGAAATGGGAATGTAGAGATTTTGATAAGATTCTGTTAATAAGATTAACTTTAGAAAACTTTGTAAAAACTCAACCACCCATTCTTGACCTGGCAGACACCGACTCAGGCTTACGGCGCAGGATGGTGTTGAGAAGATGGCAAGACAGTCACTTTCTCTGGTAGTAATTTTAAATTGAAAACTGAAAATAATTTCTTTTGTTGAAATACAACTTAGGGTTAAATTGTCTTTTAATGAAGCCTGATATTTACTACATAATCCTGGAATATAGGTACAGCAATTGGGTATCAAAACATGTACTGTCATGTTTTAAAATACCAAATTTGCCATTTAAAGTAATGGTCCCAGGGTTTAAAGTTTCATCTTACCAGATTGTTTCTAATGAGAAATTTTGTCTAACTCAAGATATTCTGTATTTTTTTTTGAATAATAGCAGGTATTATTGACATTTAAAACAAATGAACAAAGTTTATCATATATAGTGACAACAATTATCACTTAGACACTTTCTGTTTGGATTCATTCCTTGGGTGCATTCTTTAACTGACTTCTTTTACAAGACTTCCAAGTGCTTGTCCCTTATGAAAGAGCCTGGTGTAGCGAACAGCTAACTACACCTACCTTATCCTTCATGGATAATGTAAAAGGATAAAGCTGGTCTTGGTTCAGCGGGTCACGTTAATCTTGACATCAAAGTTTTCCTCGTGTAACTTTGTCTCTTATTGCTCCCCACAAAGTTTCAGTTGTTACCTCCTGACTTACGTTTTGGATCTCTGTCAACTGTTACCTTGTATCATGGCCCCTTGGACTGACCGGACCCTCTTCTGAGGCGCTCTGACCGCTACTCTCCCTACTCCCCTCGTTGCTTTTCTGTCAGCCCTGAAGCAGTTGTTAATGGAGCAACACACCAAACCCCTTAAAAACAGTTCGGGTGAGCACCAAAAGGGGACTAATGCCCCATGGGCCATCAAACTCATCCCTCTCCTTGCCACTCTGGACATTGCTTGGGGGACCCAGAACTGAAGCAGTTCTGATCAGTGTAACCTCCTTCAGGACCAGCTTGCCTCCGTGACTACAGGAGTGCCCCCACGGCTAAAAAGGACTACCTCTGACTTCTGCCAAAGACTGGACTGTGCCCTCCTCGGACAACATTGCTTCCGGGCCGACTGATTTGAAATGGGAACTAAAGACACAGGGGTCAGACAAAAATTCCTCAGGTTCCCTCCAGCTCTGGATCCCACCCCCCCTTGATCACCATTTCCTCCTTGTTATTTTTATACTTCTGTGCCCTGTTGTTGTTGTTTTTGTTTTAATGTTTTACGTGATGAACTTCACCCTTATACCCAAAAGAAATGTTCCACTCAAGCTCTTCCAATATCTCACCCTGCAACAGTCTCCATTTGTTCTTGACACATCTGAAAAAGACAGTTTCAATGCTGTAGAGAAACTGGCTAAAAGGGACCTTCGCCCTTTCCCTCCAGGCCAGGTACAATACTTTACACTGGCCCTCTGTTTTTCTCCCACTCCCTCCCTTTGATGCTCTGTAGTCCCCTGCTACTTCTGTTAGCTCATTTTTGTGCAGCAGCCTTGGCAATGAGCAGTTACTGTCACCACAAATCAGCTCTATGCCCACTTCCTCTCAACCTCCCTGCCCTCCCAGCCCCCTACCCCCCAGCCCCCCATACCCCAAGTCCCCCCAGCCACCCCCATTTCTTCCCATCTCTACTTCTCCCTCTTCTGGTTCTGTTTTGTAACCAGATAATCTGCTTACAGCCTCTAATAATTAGTGCCCAAGTCGTTCCAGGAATACAGGACAGCAATCGCCTGGAATCACAGCCAACCAAGTGAAGACCCTGCCTCTGCTATATATGACCAGAGGAACCTCTCTTCATCAGACTCACTCCCATTTCTGTCCCTTCTGACAAAGACATAAGAAAAAAACCCAAAACAAACCAAACAAAAAACCAATCCAAACAACAACAGCTATAACATACCTGCCTTGCATTTTTTTTTTAATATACCCTCTCAGTTACAAAGGATAATTCCCTGTTGAGAGACTACAATTCCCAGCTTCCCTTATGGAGTATGAAAGTCATTTCTGCCTCTATAAGAGGCTGTGTCCCATCTTCCTCTATATGACATTTTGGCCATGTGCACATATGGGTGACTAACTGACCCCTTGTCATGTATAAGCATGGTCCCACCTAAGGTCAGACCAAGCCTGTTTTGCTTCTCTCTCTCTCTCTCTGCACAGCTGCCTTTAAATGATCTATATTCTGCCTCTAATTCCAATTCCAGAGACTCGGACCCCCTCTTATGTCCTCCACAGGTACCTGAATACATGTATGCATGCCCACCCACCCCACATGACATTTTTAAAGCATGTGATTAAAATTTTCCTGTTAGCAGATATTGATGGAAGAAAGAGCAGGGCACATAAACACAGCTTCATCTGGGCCTTCTGGAAAGTGAATTTGAGTGATCTCAAAGACAACAAATATGAATGATCTATGCTTCAGGATTTTGTGTGAAAGTGTGGCCACTGGCCATGGTGTGGGACCTTAGCAAAGATATGTGGATATCGTGTTAAATGAATTGGGAAAATTTATCAAAAGATAAATCACAGTCACAGGGGCTGGAGAGATGGCTCAGACATAAAGAGCACTGTATGTTCTTCAAAAGGTCCTGAGTTCAATTTCCGGCAACCACAGGGTGGCTCACAACTGTCTACAGTGAGATCTGGTGCCCTCTTCTGGCATGCAGGTGTACATGCAGGCGAAACACTGTATACATAATAAATAAATAAATCTTTTAAAAAATCACAGTCACATAATAAGCTTCAAAAATAGTGCAAGCGAAAAGGCGAGTGAAAACCCCGAAGAGACACTAAAACAGATGCGGAAGCAGCCAGACGCTGAGAGGAGCCAGTACTAGTGTGAGCCCTGAATGTTGGTAATACGTGAAGCATCAGGCTTTGTTTGTCTCCATGCTAGACACAGGGGCACTGAAGCTAATCCTCCTCCTGCTGCCTCTGCCTCACAGGTCCCTAAAGCTCCTGGAGTGTGCCTTTTATCCTTCCTGTCACTAGCAGGGTTCCCAAAGCCCAGAGGCAGTATTGGTGGCATAGAAATGTCAAGAGAGGGAAACAGTTTGGAAGGGACTTTCAGCTGGTGATGAAAAGAGAAGAGATGAGGGAGGGAGGGAGGGAGGGAGAGAGAGAGAGAGAGAGAGAGAGAGAGAGAGAGAGAGAGAGAGAGAAGAGTCCCAGTGCTTAACAATGCACTATAAACCACATTAATCAGAACTCTGCAGAGCACTCAGAATGGACGCCCCTTCTGTACCCCAAACATGCAATTCATGCTCATTGTAGCCTTTTGTTATTACTTTTCACTTTTAACGTTGTCTTTGATGTTCATTTTAAATGCATTTTTATTCGATGAAAATGCTGTGTAAGGGGGAGGTGGCAGGATTTGTCCCGGGTCCTTTAATCCTTCTGTCTGGTCTGGATCTTGAGCTCCTCAGGATGGGCAGTGGCTCAACTGAACAGACATTTCGGAACACTCCTTAAAACACTGTAACAAAGAGCGAGGGGGGAGGCTCTAGGGGGAACCCAACGCAGTTCCTACCCACCATCTGGGACTGTGGTTAAGAGCACACAAACATTATTATAAAATCACAAGCGTCAGGTAGGTACAGCAAGAAACTTCAAAGACGTTTCAAAGGCGGGACATCACAGTGTCAGTGGGATGTAGGAGGCTTTTGTGGAGAGGTGACCACTAACGAGTTCTCTAATTGAAAGCAGATTGATGAAGTCGATAATTTTGTCCTCCCCCAAAGACATGTGCCCCTTACCCAGGGTTTTCTCATAAGCGACACCTTCCCTTTATGTGCCAAAGGCCCGTGGCATGTCTGATGCTGTTGCTGTGCGTGGCTCCGCTACCTCCTCCCTTCGGCCATCACTGCATGGCTACGCTTCACCCCTTTGGTGACAGTTCAGCCTCCAAGAAAAAGCAGTAAGTACAAAATGGACCGTTTTCCTGATAGCCTAGGTCTCTCCTTTAATATCATTTTCCCAAAGTGTCTCCGCAACACAGAACCTCACTGTGCCCATCTGAATCCCGCTTCCTTAAGAGTTTTCACCGTGGCCAGGTCGAATTTTCAAAGCGCACTCTTTGTCCAAGCCAGCTCTGGGAATGATTTTTCTCCTCCGCTCCCGGACATCGCTCTTTCTCCTTGTTCATTACTACGGAAGACTGTGTCGCAGCAGAAGACTCCCGAACCTCAGCCTGCACAGTAATCGTGCCCAGAGTGGCAGAGGTGCGGCTGGTTCGCATTGCTGATGACGTCCCAGAACTATAAAGGAAGTGGCCTACGTCATCAGAGCTGAGTCCTGAGATTGATGAGTACGGAGATTCAGAGTCGCCGACGTACAGAAGAAGGTGCCAGTGAGATCATGTGAGAGGATATTCTGACCCTGACTCATCTTAGAGAGCTAGGAACTGATGTGCAGTTCTGTCCAACTTGCAAGGAGAACCCAGAAGACACAGCACAGCTGTGGGTTTGGCAGCCACTCGAGGCCTCCTGTGGTGGAGGTAAGCAGAGAGAGTTAGAGGATTCCCACTCCCCCATGAGAACTTGGGGCAGTTCCATTGGGTTGCCTCATTGGCCTGCCATTTAGGACCCGGTACTGACAAGGCCATCAAGACACATGTCGGCTAAAGGCAGGAATGCTCTCCTGCCTGCCGTCAGACGCATCCTGCAGCTATCACAAGTGTCTGGAGCTCAGCTCCTTTGCTTTTCAATTATTTACGCGGCATTTGAGTGTGAGTCTGTGCCCTCCGGTGCATGCATGCTGCAGAATGCGTGAAGACATCAGAGGTCAGCTTGCAGGAGTTACTGCTGACCTTCTACCATGTTGGTCTTGGGAATTGAACTCGTGTCATCAGGCTTAGCTACAAATGCTCTTACCCACTCAGCCAGCTTAGCAGCCTTTGAATGCCAACTTTTAAAACTGTGGGTCTTCAGTCCTGACCTGTAGGAGGCTACATAACTAAAGGCGGCGGGGAGATCTCTCTCTCTCTCTCTCTCTCTCTCTCTCTCTCTCTCTCTCTCTCTCTCTCTCTCTCTCTCTCCCACTCTCTATACACACACACTCACACACACACACACACACACACACACACACACACCAGTGATAGCAAAAGCTTTCTGAATGTAAAATCACCACTAATTAATACAAAACCAAACATACAGCGTACCCAAGGTGCTCCTGGCAGTGCTCTCCCATGTTGCCCCGCACCACCTCACTGCAGCCTTGGTTCTGAGCACCAAGCACACACACACACACACACAATGCAACATCCAAGCATCCCCCATGTGTGAATGAACACTGGCTGAAATGTCGCAGCTTGGACTCCAGGTGATGGGTGATTGTGTTTATAAATTGCAAGGGTGTTTTGGTTTTGTTTTGCTGTTTTTTACTCCACAAACAAGGAAAAACATAATGGTTTAGCTATGGGAAAACAATGATTTTTCACATTTTCCTACCACATTCCTTAGCATGAAAGCATGAAATTAATATAGTTTGAGGAATATATTGTGTCAGAATGTTTAATTTTAAATTTTTGATTTTGAGGCACTGATGAACTCCATTTAAAAAAATTTTTAAGTAAAATTTAGCTTGGGATTGAGATAGAATTTCCAACAATTCTGTAATGGTCCTAAAAGCACTTCTGCCATTTAAAGGCTGCGTTCTCAGCAATAATAACTATAAAATAAAAACATGGAACAATTACAAAATCATTGATGGCGCTCTCTGTCCCCTGTATAAAATATTCAGTGGAGATTTGTATGTAAAATATTTTTTAAATTGTGTGGTGTGTGTGTGTGTGTGTGTGTGTATGTGTGTGTGTGTGTATATGTGCAAGAGGGGGGGGGAGGGCAGAAGTCTACCTTCAGAAGTCAGTTTTTTCATTGCCACATGCATACAAAAGAATTGTTTTAAAATAAATGTGTTTATAGTTTCTGCACCCACCAGGGGATTGAACCCAATTGGGTTGGTGGCAAGTCCTGAGTCATTTAACTGGATCACTTTATATAAAAATAAACAGTCACGACTATCTCACTAGTACAGGAGCTTTCTTTTGTCGTTGTCTTAGTCAATATTCTATTGCTGTGAAGAGACATCATGGCCAATGCAACCGTTAGAAAAGAAAGCATTTAACTGGGGACTTGCACACCATTTCAGAGGGTGAGTCCATTTATCATCATGTAGGAAAGCAGACAGAATGGCGCTGGAGCAATAAAGTGGAGAGCTGTACATCTTGGTACACAGGTAGCAGGGAGAGAGAGAAAGAGAGAGAGAGAAAGAGAGAGAGAGAGAGAGAGAGAGAGAGAGAGAGAGAGAAGAGGGAGAGGAGGAGAGAGGGAGGAGGAGAGAGAGAGCCTGAGGTCTTTTGAAACCTCACCCCCCCCAGTGACACACCCCCTCCCACCAGACCACACTTCCCAGTCCCTCCCAAACAGTTCCACTCACCAGGCACCAAGCATTCAAATATGTGAGCCTGTGGGGCCGTTCTTATTCAAACCACCATAGTCATTGAATTGTACAATTGCATGCAAACCGAAGATTTTTTTTAAATTAATTTCCTTATGGTTTATTGTTAGTAGTAAACATTTGGTTTGTACGTCTATTTTATATATCTGTATACCTGGTATCATATAATTTTTTTTCAGGAGGAGAACTGGAGAGATATCTCAGTAGGTAAAATATCTGTCATGCTAGCACCTGAGTTCCATGCCCAGCATCTGCATAGAATCTGAGTGCATCAGAGGACATCTGTACTCCTCAAGCTGGGGCAGTGGAGATGGGTTAGGTAGGTGTGTCACTGGGGCTAGAGACTCAAACCTAAGCTGTTGTGAAAGACCCCCTGACACTGGACTCTGGCCTCCAAAGGCACACAGGTGGGCATGTGAAACTGTATTTTCACACACTGATTCATGGAAGTGGAGGGGTCAAGAAAAGATTAAACTTAAGAAATCCTTGTTAGAGGGCACTCTGGACAGCTCTCTCGATCCAGTGTCAAAACCCCCATCTTCACTAAACTCTGAACAGTCTAGGACTCCACTGCCTTATGCACCTTTGCACGACCCATGCCTAAGGCTGTGCTGAAAAAAGGAATTATGAAATGCTCCAAGAGACACGCTTTTCCAGCACCTTGCAAGGCAGCTGCTGTGTCTCCCACTCCAGGTTGAGGAAAAAAAAAAAAAAAAAAAAAAGGAAAGGACACTGAACCAACCACATGCATTCATGAAGAGGTGGGGCTAGTCTGGAGTTCAGCTCCAGGCAGCTTGACTAAATTTCTACCTAATAAAAACCAGCCTTGGGAAAGACTTAAAAAAATGAAAAAGTCAGAACTGTCGGTCTATTCTGGGGGTAGGAGTTAATTAGAACCTGTTTCTCCTAAGCTGCTCTGTTTCAGTGAGCCTGTTGTTTGCTGTGATAATGCAGAGCAAATCAATGATACAGACACTGCTGGTGCCGGGGATGACCGGGGTTCCTCAACTGTGCTTGGGAAATCCAGGGCCATACTTACTCCGTGCTCAGGAGACCAAAGCAGAGGTGTAAGAACATGGTAGGACAGAGTCCCAGTTCCCCTGAAAAATAACAATAAAAAGATCCAGAGCTTTCCCCTCCAAGTCTCATTAATTCTACACATTTCTCCCAGTTGACAATGGCTGTGCCCTGAGGACACCCTGAGGAGTGTGACTTTCCCAGGTCTTTATTGAAAGCACCACCTGGAAGGAGCGGGTGACCTCACAACCTGCCAAAAAGGGAGGGCTGCAGAACCTTTCACATTTTTGAATTGCAACTGTTTTTTGTCATCGTAAAGAAAGAGCTAATCATTTCTTTCCAGCAATCCACCGCCACCCCCTCTGTCTCCCGCGCAGACTATTATGAAATTGCCAAAGACCACACACTTGGCTTTCTCTGTTTTCACAGTTTTTAAAACATCATCAAAAGGCAAAGGGGGCAGGAGTCGAGGGTTCCTTTCCCAGCACGGCATCTGAAGTGGAACTCCCTCAGGAGAATGCTGTTCTCTTCTGGCTACCTTCCATCGGTCCCATCTTCTCATGAAGTGTTTATCATCTCGTGTAAAGAAAATGGAGACAAAAAAAAAAAAAAAAAAAAAAAAATCTCAAACTGTGTCCAATTGGGAAAGGGCCATAGAACTCTGAGTTTGATGCTATTGAATATTCTGGAAGTGAATTTTAAAGACTAAAAAAAAAATTAGCTAATAATATAAAAGGTTGAAATTTATGATAACATTTATCTCCATGTTAATAAGGAGTTTGCAAACAAAGTTGATTATCCAGCTTTTGCAGATGCTCGGCCATGAATCAAGCCCACGTCACATTTGTGATAGAAGGCAGTTGGTTTTAGCAGAGCTGGCCCACTGTAAGGTGTCTCTTTTTTTATGTGAAATTATGTTGAGAGAGTTTTGAAACGCACACCATCTGAGTCACAGACCCTGGCTCAGAGGCAGGAATTCAACACAAACATTTTTTAGCGGCACATCAGTGATGTAAAGTTTGTTTTCGAGGCAAAAATAAAACACATGTCTCAAGTCCAAAACCAACTGAACCCATGGAACGGGAAAGAAAATGCCACTGGGCA
Source organism: Acomys russatus (assembly GCF_903995435.1). Lineage (NCBI taxonomy): Eukaryota > Metazoa > Chordata > Mammalia > Rodentia > Muridae > Acomys > Acomys russatus. Next base: position 1,667,111 of record NC_067154.1, on the reverse strand, counting down.
CAAAGTCAGAGGCCGCCCATCAGTTCACCACAGAGCCTTGCCCTCTTCCAAGCCCCCGGCCCTCGGATATACTGTCTTCTCTGCATTAACCCCTACCCCAAACACCCATGCCAGTCAGTGCCACCAATTCTTCAGGCTTCGGCGGCTCAAGGTGTGAGTCCCACACCCCACGTCCTTATTTGTGATGTTTCTTACCACCTACAGCCTCGTTTCCCTGAGCACCAGCATGAGAGCACACACACACACACACACACACACACACACACACACACACACACACTTGGAGTAGCATATACAGGACACTTGTAGAGTTTCTCCCTGTAATGAAGGCTGGGACTGTGAGAGCCATGGGCTGGCCTAAGACGGAGTGCGACTCCTCTGATGCTCTTCCCGCTGCCCAACATTCCCTTCTTCCATCACGCGGTCCAAACCCGACTGGTTCTTCCTGCTCCTAACCTCTGCCTGGCACCCCAATACCGCATTGCTGCTGTTGTTCTGCCTCTTTTCCACTGGGGTCCATTGCTATGACTCGGGATTTATCATCGACTTGTTTTCTTATCACTCTTGAGCTATTTCATATATGCATACTTAGAGCTCCTTTACAGACCTCCCCAGGCTGTCTGAGAGGTTCTTCTAATAGTCCCTGTAAGACCTAGCCACGAAGAGCCAGTCAATAAGTAGTAAGGGTAGATGGGGAATCCTGCCACACACCCTGTGCTGGAGGTGAGAGACGATAGAGAAACATCATCACACGGTCAACAGCCAAAGCCTCGGCGGATAACAGACTTCGCTTTTATTTGGACACACAATTGCTCTTATTTTTTAGCTAACTAGGTAACTAATTCATTTCATTTTATGCACAAGAGAGTTTTGCCTGCATGTCTGTCTGTGTATCACATATGTACCTGGTGCCTATGGATGTCAGAAGAGGAGGTAGAATCCTTGAGATTGAGACCATAGATCATTGTAGCCACCATGTGGTGTAGGACTCCACCCCAGACCCCCTGAAAGAGCAGCCAGTGCTCTTATCCACCAAGTCAGCTCTTCAGCCCAGCCACTTTCATTTTGTGTAGGGCTAGGAAACAGGATGAGTGGGGAAAGAAAAAAAGACCAGAAAAGTCTTAGACCACTGTGCTCAGTGTGCACAGTGATTTGTCCTCCAATTGTAGTGCATTGGAGTTGCCTGGGAAGGTTAATTTTAAAAAATCAGGGCCAGTGAAATGACTCAGAGTCATTGCTACCAAGTCTTATGACCTGTTGGAAGAAAATCCCCAAAATTGTCCACAGGCATAAAGCACATGTGCCCACAAAATGAGTGTGGGGAGAAAGAGAGAGAGAGAGAGGGATAGCTCAGTGATAGAATGTTTACCTGGCATCTTTAAGTCCCTATGTTCAATTCTTAGTAACAAATCACAAAATTAAATTAAATTAATTTTTAATTTAAAAATATTTAGAGCCTCAAAATAGTCCAAAATACTATTTGTACAGTGGGATCAGAAATCTATGCCTATGTAAACCAGCTCCCAAAGGACTCAGAGCAGCTAGGCAGCATAGAGCAATGGGCAGGTGTTAGGAATAAACCCTGGATTCAGATCACAACTCTGACACACCAGGCTGTGGGACTCAGGGTAAGTTACCTCAGCCCTCATCCCTGTTTACTCAGTGATGCTAGGTATACAAATCCTCTGGACACGGGAGACCATTCCTTCAGGCTTCGCAGGCTCACAGTGTGAGTCACCCCACCGCATATCATTATTTGTGACTGTAGTGGTGGCATGGGTTTGTTATGTGGTCTGTGGACCCAGAGCTGTCTCTGATAAAAAGAGGGCCAGTCATGTCAGTGCTAATCCTTCTGGGGAGAGAAGAGATTAGTAACAGGAGTGGAATCTTCATGGGTGTCTTTACAGATAATAACCTCAGTGGGGCCCCACTTGCGTTCCAGAGAAATGCTGGGAAAATGGAATGGGAGGGGTCACCTGCCACAAAGAGGGCTCAAGCTCAGAATAAAATTGCTCCAGAGCGTCCCGTGAGCTGGCTAGATGCTGGGGGGCTTGAGAAGAAGCACAGTGCCAGCTTGTATATTATTCAGCAGACAAATTCTCTCTTCTATGACCCTGAAGGTACAGCAAAGCTATACATTTGTCAATGGTCAATCCAGTCTGAACCGCACTTACAAATCCGGGGAAGTTCATGTCCAGGTCAAGACTGATCCGGGAAGAAAGAACAGGGCAGTTGCTAATGTCACTGAACCCCAAAGGCATAGGCAGTCGGAAGACAAAATTGGGAAATTATGCATTTTGTGTAACTCTTCTCTCTGTAAAAGTAGGCTGGCAATCTATATTTGTTGAAGTCGCCCAGTGTCTGGCCTTAGTAACACCTGAGTTGCCTGATGCCGAAGAAGACTTCTGTAACACAGATGCCCCCAGACAGAATGGCTTAGGGAAGCCAAGGTAGATAGAGCTGAGTTCAGACCCCTAGGCATATAAAAGCCAGGCATGGCATCAACTTTCACAGGCTTATACCCAGGCAAACATACATGTACATACAGACATGTACATGTGCACACATACATACACATGCACATACATGTGTACACACATGTGTACAAACACGTGTATACACACACACACACACACACACACACACACACACACACGCTCCCCACATATACATGCTAAAACCTAGAGGTTAGCAGAAGAAAGTTGATAGTGCTAGGACTGTCAGTGAATTACAAAGCCTTTGTCCTGGCTACAACTACCACCTCAGTAGGAGGATTTTGTTTATTTTGACATCTTAGTTCAAAAATATTTCTACTTATTTTAGTCTATGTGTAATGGGTGTTTTGCCTGCAGATATAGATGTGCACCAAGTGTGTGCCAGTTATCTTCAGAGGCCAGGACAGAGTGTTGCATGCCCCAGAACTGGAGTTGTGAGGCGCCACATGGATGCTGGAAATCAAACCTGGCTCCTCTGGAAGAGCAGTCAGGGCTCTTACCCACTAAGCCATCTCTCCAGCCCTTGGTAGGAGGTTTTAATCCACAATCTCCTCAACTAACTATGGCCAAAGCTGACCTAGGGACCCAGTCTACTCTGACCTACTTACTTCACCGCACAGTCTCAGCATGTCAGGCTTACTGTAATTCTGTCCAAAGAGGCTTGTCTGCTCAGTTCCAGTCAATGGGCGGAGAAAGCAAGGGGCATCTATGTTCCTTCCATTTCCTACATTTCCATGACTTTATGTGGCCACAATCAGGACCCTGGGGTCCTTGGTGGCAGACAAAGTTGGGGAATGTAATTTTTTGTTGGAAAACCACATGCCCCATTAGGAGTTCTAGTACTGAAGTCAAGAGAAAACCAGATACTTGGGATTCACTCAGCCTTTGTGTTGCACACCCTCCTGAACACACTGATGACTACAGCTGTCTCACTCTCCTCCAGTGAGGCCCTGTGCTCTGCTGCAAAACCACATACAGTGAGCATTCCACACAGAGATGACTGAACTCAAGAGTGAGCGCCAAGCAGCCCTGAGGAACCTGCTAGCACATTCTCCAATGTGCAAGGCGTACCCTCGTTGGACATGGTTACGTTCTAAGTGTGGTATTATCCAAACAGGAACACTGCACACCAGATGGCAGGACCGGAACAGGAAGTGTGAGCAGGGTTGTTATCTGCCCTGAGGCACTTTCTATAGTGAGAGACAATCATGGTTACAAGCAGCAAGAGGCAAAGTCACAGCAGGAAAGGAATGGTGTGACCTGGCTGGGTAGGGGTGAGTCACCTGGAGTGAGGTAAGATGGAGGTTAGCTAAAGAAGAGGCAATCTTTTCTTGTAGTCCATGACAAGAGGCCAGAAAGGGAAGGACAGGAGATTTGGCACTTGCTTTAGGGATTTAGTGAAGAACTGGGTAAAGGGTGTGGAGGTAGAGAGAGACAGGCTGAGCCATCCCACTCTGGACCTGAAATGTTTCCTCTGGCCTGTACAGCAGCAGAGGCACCATGATGGTACAATGTCATGGGGTAGGTAGCTGGTGGAGACACTGCAAAAGGTAGAACCCAGAAGGCTCTGCTGTCAGACGAGAAGCTCATTCACCAGAAGACGACCTGCCCCAAGCAAATTCTAATTAGGAAGTGAGGACCTGCTTTGGTGGCATCCAAGAGAGCTATCAGGACAGTCACCACATCTAGGCTCATGACTGAGTTTGCATAGGATTGAGCTCAGAAGTTTCTAGAAAGCTTTAAAAATAACCCTCATTCCATTTATATGAAACTATTGGGGCAGAAAACAAGAAGATCATGTTTGACTAAAATTGCTGGAGTGATGAAAGAAGCAGAAAGGCATTACACTAGCTAGACTATGACCAGGAAGCAGAACCATGGTCACCTCAGAGTCTGAGGGAAGAGCAGGGTACTCAAATGACATAGCAGCTCAGGGAGCCAGGGACTAATGCCCAGGGGAGCTGAACACTGCAGTATCCTCTGTGTCCAGCTACATGGAAATTTCTGTCACTACACGTGAGTGACCAGCTCTCTGCATGATGCTAGCTTCTGAAGTCCCACGAGGTCAGCCGGAGCCCATTCTGAGGACAACAAGCATTTGCACATCACAGTCATGAGACTGCATAGGCACACTAAATATCCACAAGTAAAAGAGTTATTAGAATTTCAACTCCAGAAAAAAAAATCACATAACTGCAGGTAAAGGATTACCTCTACCTCACCACCATGGCCTGCTTGAGCTAAGTTTACAGGCTATGACATATGTGAGAATAGTTTTTAAATATATTGTAGATGGGCTTTCATCTAAACACACTATCTTACCCATCCCCACCTCCTTTCCTCTAACTTCTCCCAGATGCTCCTTCCGCTTCTTCCTCCTAATTCCATTTCTTATTCGTTTGTTTATTTTGTTCCCCATTGAGTTCAATCAGTGCTTCTCATATAGGCATGGTTTTGGGCCATCCACTGGGGAATGACCAAACTACCAGGGGTCCCATCCCTAAAGAAAATTGACTTTCCCCCCTGAAGCAGCCATTGACTTCCATGAGCACTCAGGTGAGCACTCAGGAGCCCCTCCCCCGTCTGCGTTGGCATTTTGACGGCTTTGTTCTTACATGATTTAAAATATCAATTCACGTCCGATATACAGACCAGAACTAGACATGAATACATTCCCAGGATTTTAAGACACTGTTCATCTTTCTGTGCACCAATGCTTCTAAGTTCTTAAGGCTGAATTTAGTTGTTATTTATATAAAATTGAGTGAGAAAAGACATAAGATGGTATGCTGTGACAAATAGTCCCCAATTCTTCAATGTCTTTTAGGATGGCATGCCTGCCATCCTGGGGCCTTTAGTGCCTCCCTATAGGTAAAATGCAGCTCCTTAGGCCATGGTCATGCTTGGCCCTATGGCTTTATTGAGCTAGCAAAGGTAGTGATGCTGTGCAGAATAATTTCATGTTTACCCCAGGTTTTTGGTCTTCTTCTTCTACAAGGATGGCTTGGCTCAAGTAGACAGCATTCCTTCATCCTGGGTGGAGGAGAAGATGCTTGGTACAGAACCAATAATTCTCAATGAAGCCATAGCAGTGGCCATCACCAACTAAAGTTCTTGTAATACCTGTCCGTTCACCATTGGCTCGTGTGTTTGAGCACATGACTCTGTTTGGGAAGGCTAGGGGACCTTTCAGGAAATGAGCCCTCTCTGACTCAAGTGGGTCATTGGGGATGGGCCTTGAGATTTCATACCCAGCCATACTTCCTGTGTGCTCTCTGCTTCCTGATTGTGGATGTACATGACAAGCACCTTGACACTCTCACCTCCACATCTCAGGTATGAAGAACTTTACCCTTAAACTAAGAGCCATGGTAAACTCACCCTTCTTCATGCTGCTTTTGTCTGGTATTTGTCAAAGCAATGAGAAGGGTGACGAATACAGTAACCAAGGTGGGATGCCAGCAAGTAACCCCCATCAGAAACCATGAAAACAAGCAATGTTTGTTACCACAGAAAAGTTGTATGATACAGCTGCTTCTGTGTTCAGCTATATAGAATAACCCTGCCTCCTTGCTTGTCTGTTTGCCATAACCCACCTCCTTGTTCATCTGTGTAAGAACCCCACCTCCCTGTCTCCCTGTATATAATAAACACTCTGAGCTTCGGGGGTGCTGCAGCCTCTCCATCAGAGAGCCCAGACATCCTTATCCCAGGCTTGTTTGTGAGATGTGTCTGTCTTTTCCTTCATTTCCTTGCACCCCCAGTTAGGTCAGTCTCTCTGGAGCTGTGCAAAGACTGGACAAGTGGACGCAGACCTTCAAGATGAAATATTCTCTATCATAGAAAGGCAAGGAGGTTGAGGCAGAGTTAAGAGGGAGGTATTTTTGTTGGGATACTCTGAAACCAAGATCACAAAAGTGTTTGGCTATCAGTTTTAGAGATAAAAATAAACTTCTCTGAAAGATTTAAAATGCCAAGACCATTCCATAGAGAACACAAGAATCCTAGAGCGAACCTTAAAGTCAAAGAAACCCCAACAGGAGCTGGGACAGTTCCCCTGGAGCCTTGAAGATGTTGCTTGGGGCGAGAGGGAGAGGAGGAGGGGAGGGAAGAGGAGGGAAAGACTCTTACCTTCCTCTGTTCACGGAAACGTTTGCAGTGGTACTCAGAACAGCACAGCTGCATTCCAATAAGTGGGTCAAGGTGCAAACAAGCAACACTGTGAAGCCCACCAGGCACCCAAGTGCAAAGGTGAGAATTCGAATGTATGGGGGTGAGTAGGTGTTGAAATGCCCACATAGCCTTCCCAAAGGTTCGAGGAGGATTATTGCAGGGTGTAGCCTGGATGGGGGGAGGGGTGCGGGGGGCGGAATACTTACATGGGAGGGTTTTCCTTGTTGTCTGAAGCACTTCTCCAGCTTCACACTTACACCTTCGTAACTATGACATCTTTATAAAACAAAGGGCTGCATTGTTGACCCTTTCATCCGTGAACTCTCATTTCACTGGGATCTTTTTACTCTTTCTTTGGTTCCCAGAACAAATCTCTATGCCGTCTTCATAATTGACAGCCAAATGTCTCTAAGCCTCTCTTCCAGGACAGATAACTTTTTTTTTTTGAAATGGCATGATATATTTAATTATGTGCAACTTACAAAAAATAATAATCGCATTGGCAAAGCAAAATATATTGAGTTTGATGTGTTTGGCTGCAAAAACTTTCATTTGGCCAAGACTGCATAGTCTGAAGTCTCCAAGTGTAAATTATAATGTTATTTGAGATGAAGTAGAAGTCATTTGTGGTGCTCAGGCATGACACATGATGTAATCTTACCCTCTATCTGCAGGTGTGACATTGGATTCTGCTTGGACAGGCACCTGGTGTCAGTGTTCAGTCTGGCATTGTTTCAACACAGTCAGCCATGGCTGAAGATGACTAAAGGCAAAGCTTTGGCAGACATTTTTTTTTTTCAAGAAAAAAGAATGATGAGTGACAATTACCCATAAGCTTCATGGTGTCTGATTACCCTTTCTCTGAACAGGCCCAGCCTCTTGTTATTCACAGCCATAAACTCAGCACCATAGAAGGACAGAAGGGAAGTGACATCCTGGGGACACCAAATACAGTACTAGCATATGGATTTCGTGTGTGGAAATGATAGGACACTAATGGTGGCCCATCCCGATCCATGCCTTCCCCTCTGTAACACTCATCACCCTGATTGTTACTTATGAAATGTCTGGCTTTACCTCCAGACTATAAGAGAAGAGGGAGGCAGCCTGGATGTGAAGTGGGGAAGAATGTAGCGTGTGCTGGCTGGTGGGCTTATTCCTCTTCCTCGAACTCCTCTTCCTCGAACTCCTCTTCCTCATGGTGCCCAGTTGTTGTGGGGACATAAATGTAGAAATGAGGCATCTGCTTGACTGGGGTGCAAGCTACAGGCCCCAATCACAGTGCAGAGGAAACAGATTCTCCTATCCTCCTCATGTCACCACGATGCCTGAACTAAGACTTAATGATCCGCTGATGGCTTGCTGTGACCAGGGAAACCAGGGGATGAAAGGCAACCTTTCAGGCATTTTGGAGGGACATATGATTAGGCCAAAGCAATTGCTAATAATCTAAGTGCTTTAAAAAATTTAGATATTGGGAAATTTATGAAATGAATATTTTGAATTTTCATAACTTAAGGATTTGACTGACGTTACTAAAGGCATAGGCGGGAACTGTTTGTCATGTGATGGGTGGTGGCGTAAGGACATGACTGGGGTGTGAAAACTGAGAAAATTGGGAGAGTCGAAGGCTCCTATTTGAGTCATTGAAAATTAAAAATTCATTTTTTTTCCCAAAGGGAAGACAGAATTTCTTTTGCTTATGACTCAAGGATTTATTAGTCTCTCACTATATCTCTCGACTCCCAAAACATCCCCAAAAGAAAGCTGTATTTCTAAGTCACCTAAATCTCTATATCAGGAAGCAGGCTCAGCCTATGTGGAACAGTGGCTTTGACCTCTGCATCCAGGGTTTCTTCCTATATAGCAGACTGTCTCTCCTGAACACTCAAAGCTACCCAGTTTCCCACACAGTCTTAATTCACCAGTGGGAAAACCTCTAGAAACGGAAGTGCCTTCGGAGCTGAGGAAGTGGCTCAGTGGGTAAAGATCTCAGTGCACCAGGCTGATGATGTGAGCTTAGGTCCCCAGAACCTAGCCAATAGATAGGACATTCTCCACAGTTGTGTGGAGAGCAGGGACTGACCCTGACATGAACTCCAGTGCCCCATATTTGATTACCTCCCCTTGGTGGGGAGGCCTGATGGCACTCAAAGAAAGAATAAGCAGGCTACCAAGATGAGACTTGATAGCCTATGACCATATAGTGGGGGAGGAGGTCCCCCTCGGTCCTAGACCTAGGGGAGGGGAATAAGATGAAAGTGGGAGGGAGGGAGGAACGGGAGGATACAAGTGATGGGATTGAGTTGTAATCTCAATAAATTGATTAGATAAAAAATGACAAAAAATAAAACAAAATAAATTCAGGAGCAAGAGGACCAATGTCTATAAGCCCAGCACGTGCCCCTGCAGAGAAAAAAGTGACTAGGAGAATCAACCAATTTAAAAGCTCCTGGGCCGGCTAACCTAGCATTGACAGTGGAAAAACAAGAAACACCTCAAATAAGGTAGAAAATGAGGGCTGAAATCCAAGTGTGTCCTCTGACCTCCACTCAAGAGACACACATGTGTACACATGCCTGTACACACAAACAGAAAGAGATTCCAGATTTGCCATTTGAGTCCCTGCAGCTCACTCTTCCTGTCTCTTTCCATTTTGCTAATGAGACAGTTCGAGCTCGTAAAAACCTGTTGCTCAAATGAAGTGTTATTTCTCCAAAGTCTGACACATTGGAACTTCTAACCTAGTATCTCGTCCAGTCTAGTTTATATGCTAGTGGCAATGAGAAGAAACTTCTAGGTCTTCTCTTTGAAGAGCCTGTTTGGACATACAGCAGCACTCTGATAACGAGTTTCCATCAGGATATCAACAGTCACACCGTTGACAAAGCCACTGCGGTGAATTGGGAATCCACAGAGAGACATTTCAGAAGCGCTAACAAATGCCATTTGACATCTCAACTTGTTTGGGGTTTGTTTCCTAACTTAGTATCTTAGCTTGATTTCCAATTGCTGTGATTAAATACACCGATGAAAGCAACTTGAGGGAAGACAGGATTTATTTTAGCCCACAGTTGCAGGTTATAGTCTGTCATTGAAGGGTGGTGAATCGAGGTGGCAAAATCTTGAACCAGTCAGCCACAGCCAGACTCAGAACTGAGAGGGAATGAATGCTTGCACGCATGCGCGCTCGCCTAGGCTCGCCCTGTCCTTTTCATTTGGGCGCAATCTTTCCACATCAATTAGTACAACCAAGATAACCCCGACAGGCACACTGGGACATGATTTATACAGCCTTTCACTGACTCTCTTCCTAGGTGGCTCCAGATTGGAGGCACAACTGAAACCACTGTGACTAGGTACGTGTCACTGTGACCTGTGTTTGAATTCACCACGTACGTGGCTTATCAAATCCAACCTAGAGAAGCTTGCAACATCTCCTGAGAAGTCGTCTCAGTCATTTCACGTGTTTTTATTACGAGATGTTTTCCCCCTTTGCAACTTTCAGGAGGAATGAAAATCATTTAATCCATTAAAAAGACATATTTACTCACTGTAGTTAGAGGTTTATAGTTTCTAAATTGCACAATATGAAAATCCGTCATTGAAAGGTAGAGTGAAAGCAGACAAGAAAGGCGAAATGAAGGAATTTCAACCTCTGTCTACTGACATATTTAACGAGTATAGGGAGGTAAAAAGCAGCAGTACACTACGTTGCCTGAGCTGGACGCTGAGGGCGAGACAGGAGCACTGCTGCATTTATAGCCAATGTGAAAGAAGGGACAGTGAGGAAAGATGTAAAAAAAAAAAAAAAAAAAAAAAACCTAGTAAAAGGCCGTTTAATTAGG